>NC_133754.1:19040000-19350416 GCF_036562045.2 Rhinolophus sinicus | reverse complement strand
CAGAGATAAGAGAAAATAAAATTTTAAGATTTAATTTAGGTGTCACCTCCTTCTTTCCCTGCGTCTCATAGGCTGAGTTTAAACCCCTTTCGAATTCCCTCATAACACATATATCTGTAGCATACACTGCCACATAAATAGGTAATTTCTGCCTCTCATCTATACTAGGAGCTTCCTGAGGACAGAACAAGGTTTTAATCTGTATTTTCAATACCTACAACAGTGCAAGGCTTCCTTAAATGTGGGCTCTTTGGCTGGATGGATGGATGGACAAACAGACAAATAGGATGAAAATATGGATGGGATGGATGAATGGATGGATGGATATATTTTAACTGAGAAGATTGACTTAGTCAAAGTCTGGTAGGAAGGGATACCTAACGAATGGTAATAATTGTGAGGGAAATGTTCTGTCTCAAACAATGTATGTTTAGGTAAAGCAATGTTTGTTTGTATAGGTAAGGTGAAATCAATTTATGGAACTTCTTAGAGGTCAGTGATACGAGTCTGACCCTGACTTGACAATCTTTGGAAAAGTCATTGAGAACTCTTAGTGAAGATAGTAGCATCATGGAAGTAATAATCCAAATGGATTGAAGAGGCTAGAATCCAGTGGCTATTGCAGTAATCAAGGCAAACAACAATGAGCTCATGGACCAAAGGAGTGACGGTGAGAATGTCGCAATTCAGACAGGGAGTAACACACTCAAAAGAAAGGATCTCCAAGAAATACACATATATCATAAGTGGGGATAAAAAGGGAATCGTCAGAAATCTATCCAAAAGTTTGAGTTTAGGCATTGAGATCATTCTAAAATATTGGCAGAATTGAAAATTAAGCAAAAGGTAGTTTGCTTGAGGGAGGTGAGTGATAAGCTGTGCTTTGGACCTATGGAGCATGATATATAACGCACTTTAAAGTATAATTTAATAGTGATGTCAAAGGCCAGGTATGGGCCATATTAACTAGAATAATTCAGATGCCTTTTCCCCCTTTCCAGAAAGCATTATTTTCTCCCAGTGCCCCCACATGCTGCTTTTTGCATTCTTGCTGTCAGCAATGAAATCAAGTAATTTTCTCGTGGATATTAGCTGATAGAGGTGTTATCCATCACAGTGATATGTTCACATCCTTCAGAGGACTATTGAAGACATGAGAGTCATCAAGTCTCAAAAGACTATTGCAGAATTTAGGAGCCTGTGCTCAAGCTTAACAACAAACAGACAAACAAACAAAAACGCTGATGGACATAGTGTCAGCATTATAAATATTATTTTAAAAGATTGTTATTGTCAGTTATTATCTTTGAACTCTAATCGTATGCTGATTCATTCTAAGTTTCTAAACAGTCTAGTGAAAAGAAACTCGCACAGTATCTCCAACTCAAAACTATGGATGGATTTTTCACATTTTATTAGTGTACTTTAGATTTTTGTATATTTTTCTTTTAACAATGTCCTCACTAAATAGCTGGCTATCAAAATCGTTTGCTTTCAGTCTTGGATGACTCATGTGCCAGCTTTGTGACTTCTGGGAATTGATTTAGTCTTTCTGAATCTTAGATACCTCATTTGTAAACAATTTTTGATGTGCATGCATATTGAATGTAAAATGCACTATGTGAGAACAAGTGCTAGTATTATTTCAAATAAATGTTATTTAAGAGTTTATCTTGTTAAACTAATTAATTGTAGCTTTAAATATTAATTAAATAATAGTTTAGTAGATAAAGGCATATTGAAATTAATCAAAGTTGTTCATATGCTCAGGCTTATATTAAAATATCACCATAGCACCTGCTTTGGAAATTTTAACTTGAAAGACTGGAGCCTACTTATTATTTTCCAATACCCCAATTAAGTAAATTATATCAGAACAGTCTGTAGAGAAAATTCTGCAAAATATAAAAGAAAAATAATTGTCTAAATTAGATTTATACGGTTTTCTAAGTTGTATCCTGTAGAAACACTTTCTTTCATTCTTTTTGTGCAGCATAGACCTGTCATTAGAAACATAGCTTTTTGAGTAAATTTTGACACCCATTACTTTCCCAAGCTATCAAAAATTTTGGCATAAAAATTACATAGAACACAGATTACTATTTGATGATATTGGCAATGCCCCAGGCTGTGCTTGAAAACACTATTGGTCACTCCTTGTAGTATTCAAACATGCTCTTCTGTGTTCAAATGATTACTTATTCTTTTTTCACTGCTGCTCCCCAGTGTCTTCCAATTGAAAAATTATAGATCTTTCTATATCGTTCTAAGTGCTCAATCTTCTTTCAAAGCCTCTGCAGAGTCCTCCAGCCAATAGAAAATGTTTTCTCTCCTCTGACTCATCATTGCTCATTTGTCATACTTCTCTAGAAAATACGCTATCATTCATTACCATTGTTTAGTCGCTCCTTTTCTTATGTTCATGAGAAAGGTTCTTGAAATCAGAAACTCTTAATGATCTCTAAATCTTATAGGATAGTGTATATATAATAGCATATATATAGATATATATATATATATGTATATATATTTATATATAATAGCCATTCATTAAATATGTTTTGTTAAGTTGTTGCAAAATGGCAACTAATTAGTTTATGGTGGTATTCACAAGTTTTACACAGTCTAGATTTTGTACAATTTTGAAATATTATGAATAAAATCAACTGGTGGCTATTGAAATGTTCTTGGATCAAATGCGATTGTCTATATTTTTCATTATTTCTTTATTCTTTGAAAAAATAAATCCATTTCAAGTGTGTGATTGGAAGTATTGAAGTCTCAATCACTGCCTCCTTTATATTTTATGATGGCAATTTCCAAAGCAATATTCCTGTCTATTGTGTAGAGGAAGCAAGGTTGAAAAAGTATAGTTGATAGAATATTCAACAATTTTACATTTTAGAAGTCACAGATGTTATTTCTCTGCAGTTAATACAATTAATACACATAGGGAAATGTTTTCTAACCCTGAAGAAGAATCATATATGGATGCACAGTAATCATATTTGTTAAAGCAATGCTGTACGTAGAATGCCCACACTTACTAAAATTGAGATGTAAGCATTTGCTAATACTTTAGAAGGGCAATATGCATACATTTAAATGCATGCTGTGATTATTTTATTAAGTAAACCCTGACAAACAGGTGCTGATATCTATTTGTTTGTTTATTTATTTACTTACTTACTTACTTATTTATTTATTTATTTATTTATTTACTATCCCATCTGCAATTTATCTGTAAGTTATGGCTTTCTTGACATTTATGTGACATATCCATGGCAGTATTAAAATCTCCCTGATACCCATAACACTGTGGAAGGTGCCAAGCCCATAGCCCTAAAGCAAAGACTGGCAGTACAGAATCTCAACACCAGATCATGGCTTTAGTTAAAAAAAAAAAAAAAAAGAAAAAAGAAAAAAGTCTGCATTCTTAACCAAATAGAGTAGAAAAACAGGAAGGAAGAAGGCAGATAGGAAGACATCATAATGAGAAATAAAAGGGAGATGAAATAATCACTTTGAAGTTATACCTTGTCCCTGCATGGCAAATGTAAGCATGAAATGATATTCAGTTTTACTCTTGTTAATTTTCCTGTTTGTCTGAAACATTCTGAAAGCCTTTTCCCCGTTACATGTTCAAACCCTAGTGGCTAATTGGGTGTTTAATATTAGAGTACCGTAAGAGTACAGATTTTTTTTTTTTTCTTTTGTGGTTCCAGTCAGTTTTTTATAGAAGATTGTATGAACTCACTAGGAGGAGCAGAAGTTTTTACCCCTTTGTTTCTTGCTGAGCTGCATTAAGAGAACTGTCTGGACTATTAAATTTCTTTATATCAAAGGCTTCTCACCTCAGCTGGGGCCGGCAGGATTGATTGAAACTAAGAAAGAGTTGGACAGTAAAAAGGACCAAAAGCAGCTGATAAGGTTCCACGATAGATAATATTTCCAGCTAGAGTGATTTCATGTTTCAAAGAAGATCTTGCAGCATAACTTCATTTTCCAAAACAAATCTACTAACTTGACTGTATGGCTGAAAAAATTATTTGAAACTCAAAATTAGTAAGTAGCTGATGTCTTAGTTCTTTCTGTTATAAACGAGATTTTCCTCTCAGCTGTATTCCAAGTATTTTCATTAATGGGGCCATTTTAATATATGGTCCAATTCACCTTTGTTAGCCCACAATTAATTCTCTGTTCTAGTTTCTTTGATGTCGTATTATCAAAACGACATGTGCTTGTATATGTATCACCAAGATAGGTCAGGACATGAAATTTCAAAAGATTTTCTTTTTACACCTAGATTTTGTACCTGTCCTCAGAGCTCAGTCTCTTTAATCCTAGGATAAACCTAGCTATACGATTCTATGGATCTTTTCATTAAAGTGTTGCAATGTTTTTTTGCTATGTAGTGAAAATAACTATAGCAGGACTCCAATTAGGTCCTCACCTTAACAATGACAAATGCAGCAATCACTCACTTTATCTCATACTTCCACATGAACTCTATGGGCACAGTCACTGCACACAATGTATGACTATGTTTCTGCGGATGTAATTGGAGTTCTGTGGGTCCGAGCCATTAAAAATATGCTCCTGTAGCCACTTTTCTGTGACTTCCTGGCATTAGGCCATCATAAATACAATACAAGGTAGATTTTCACATCTCAAATCCACCATTTTCTTGGATTTCAATTTGTGTCTATTTTGGCCTGAGGAATTCGCTCTAAATATCCAATAAGTAAATTTCCCACTAGCTTTTTCCTTTCTTTTTTACTAGCTAATGAGAGAAAAGAAAGGAACCTATTCAGTCAAATATTATCCAATTAGGGCCTAATTGTAGTGTGATAACTAAATGATTAAAGCATAAATGACTAAGGTGAGGTTCACATAATGAGGAAGAGGCAGGGTTTTTGTAGTTCTTTAAACCGATAGAACTGACTAAGAATGTCCCTACACATTTTTTTCAGTACTTGAAACTATGTTGAGCTGAATTAGCGATTTGGTAGAGATAAATGCAAGATCGGGATGTAATCATGTTTTACTTTGTCAGTGCAACATTTAACTTAATTTGTTAACTACTTTACAAATTATGAGACAACTTTTACTTACTGTATTTTAATTATTTTTTTCAATTGATACTAGTAATAGATTAGCTTTATCCTAGATAACCATGCTTTTCTGTATTTTGTTTAAGTTTTGTGACCTTTAGTACCTGGCATTGTTAAAGAACTGTAATAACTAACTAATAGATAGAAAGGAAACCAGTACTGATCACCTCATAGAGATTTAATTGGGCACAAATTATTCAAACATTAAGCAGAAAGGAATGTGAAATGATTATTATTTTTTTCTTGTGCAAAAATAAAAAAAGTCAGTAAATTTCTTGGGAGAAGCTGCACTAGTATGGGCCGATTCCTCTGACAGAGACTCATAAGATAAGGCAGTAATTTCCAATTAAAGCATTAGCAGTGAACAAAGTACAATTTATATGCCTAATATTACACTCAAATCTCCCAGGCTGTGGGTGATGTTAACGCTAAATATATATGTTCAAGCAGAGTTGTGTTGCAAATACCATAAAATGGAGGCTCAACAGATTAAGGAAGTCTATATTGCAACTTCAAAACTATATTAGAATATTTTCAATAATTTTATGGTGATCAGAAAAATAATATTCATAAAATGTATTAAATATTTATGATTGTAAGCAGATGATGAATATAAATTTAATATCCCTATTTTTTTTTTTTTTGTTAAAAATCTTGCTGTAGAGTGAAGAAAGATTATTTAATTATTTGCATGACCATGTCCATAAACTTTTGTACAAGCTAAATGTTTAGGAAGAAAATGCTAACTTTATAATTTTAGAACCCAAATACCTCCTTATAGTTTAAAGACTCTTTTGTTTTGTTCCTCCCCACTTACTGGTTTAAAAATACATTATCCATTTATTTATTCTTTAATAATTATATGTCAGAAAGTTAGAATAAAAATTAAGGAATTCTATTCTCTAGATGCCACAGTTTTTCTAGATAGACAGGATCCAACATTTAACTGATTCTACAATTTTAGGATTTCTGAATACGATAAAGAACATCAAAATCTTTTCATGTAATATAAACATATTGTTTCTTGCTCTTTAGTCATTGACCTAGGGAATCAAAATGATATTTCCATGTACCTACTTTTCCTTAAGTATCGAATGCACCTTAACCTACAGAACAGAAAACCAGCAACATTTTTTTTTCATCTGTAGCATGGATCTTTTAATATTCCTTATAAGTCCTTATAAGGTCTTTTGATGATGCTAGTTTCTTCCAGATGTACCTCATTTGCGAGCCTGTTTTTCTTACCTATCCTTCAGAAATTCCAGTAGCACTCATTTTTGATGCATCATTATACATTGGAATAAACTTACAATTCCATAGTACTTATTTTATATTGGAATTTCAGCTGTCTTCTTCTTCTCCTTCTTCTCCTTCTTCTCCTTCTTCTCCTTCTTCTCCTTCTTCTCCTTCTCCTCCTCCTCCTCCTTCTCCTTCTCCTTCTTCTTTTTTTAAATTTCCAAGTGTGGATTTTTCCTTTAATATACAGATTAAGTGCTGAGCTGGCAAGCTTATCAAAAGTTGACTACTCTTTTTCTATGGTTACTAACTGAACACTGGAATAAAACTCTAATGGGCTTCCTCTTTCAAAACTAAAAAGATGCAGATGTTTTCACCTGCAAAGGAGAAATATATACTTACCAATACACACACACACACACACACACACACACACACACACACACACATGCTGAGCATTTCTTTTCTACTAGATATTAGTGTTGAATGTCGTAATTCTTTCTAATATGTTAATATTTTCTAAAATTTAAGCTCTCAAGGATTACAAATTATTTTTCTATTAGCACAACAAACTTTCAGTGAAATGCTCATTATAGGTATACCACTCTTGGCTCCAGTTCTTCTAAAACTTATTTTTTAAATATC
Organism: Rhinolophus sinicus; assembly: GCF_036562045.2. NCBI lineage: Eukaryota > Metazoa > Chordata > Mammalia > Chiroptera > Rhinolophidae > Rhinolophus > Rhinolophus sinicus. Next base: position 19,343,421 of record NC_133754.1, on the reverse strand, counting down.
TTCTTTCTAATGCAAAACATTCTTGGCAGGGGTTAAAAAAAAAAAAAGCCTTATTAGGAGAAAGCAAAACCATTTATTTCCCTGTGGAAGCTTTCTAAAAGTTAAAACTCATAACTTCACTTCCTCTGCCTCTGAGCTACACTATGTAGAAGTCAGTCCTCATAAGTTATAATTAGACATGTAGGCTAATTCTAATGATGTCTTACAACTGATGAAATCAGTCTCAGCCCTGTCTACCACCTGATTACCGTAGAAACCATTGCTGGCCAACCAAGTAATTCTGATCAAAATGAATTATTATTAATCCTCCTCGTATATGTTGGATAGGGATTTGCACAGCTTTTGTTAAAGTTTCTTGTGGAGACTGAAAGGTCCAGGAAGGGTAAATATTAATTCTTAATGTGCTGGAGAGCAAGAATGGCTTAGTCTCTGTAGGGCACAACTGGCTCTCTGTAAATCAGATATTAACAAATTATAGCATTAGCCTTGCACTACTTAGGGATTAAAGATAAACAGGTGAATTTGTAGAGGAGGAAAATAATTTCTAAAGCTGACTTAACCAAGTCATTGCTTTACAAATTGGAATTCAAACAAGAAAGAATGTGCAAGAAATTTGAAATGTGTTAAGTAATTTTGTGATAAGTTCCAAAATGTTGAATGACAACATTGAATGACTATTTTCCTTCTTTGCATATGTATGGGTATGAGATGCATAGGATGATGACCAAACAAATGTCTGTGATGGCATAGCATTGCTTAACGACCTTTGCTACATGCCTTTGTCTAGATTTTACCACACTGTATTGTTCACATAAAACATTGTTTGTAGGGTAGATCCATGTTAAGTGTTCTTAACACATTTAAAAATGCAAATCTACCAAAAAAAAAAAAATCAAAGTTGTGAAGTCAGACTTGACATAATAAATACTGCCAAGAACCGAAGACAAGTTCTTAATTAAAAGAATCATCATGCAGACTCATGTCATGTAATATTGTGACAAAACCATAAGTGTTTTCCAAACTTTCAGTTTATATTCCAAAACCAAAAAAAGTACATAAAAATCAGCACTATTAGTTATACTACCATTTAGTCACTATTAATAATGAACATTTTAAACCTCCTTTGTCTTGCTAGTTTGTTGGTATTACAATGAGTTTGTAGAAGTTCAAGATTAAAAGCAACATAGGAACTAGTTCATTCACACCAATGGTAAAATAAACCTTGAAAAATGCCACAGTTTTTGTAGCATACATCATAGATTTATTTTGTTATATCCTTTTCCAATGAAACGAATGCCGGTGCGTGACTTAATGAACAAGGGGAAAATTATTTTTGAAGATTTCTCCAACTAATTAATTAGAGACCTGACTGAACAGTGACCATTCATTGGAAACTTCTGTGTTTTTATATAAAAGAGGAAGAATATGTATCTTCTCTTTGAAAGAATAGAATATGCTATTTTATGCCAACTTTTTTCCCCATTTTCCCTTAAGAGTACATTTATGTAGTCCGGCAACCTCTGTGGTGATTTCTAACATTTAATTTATTTACTTATTCATGAAGCCATTGCAAGGTACTCACAGGAGAGTCAAAACCACCTACTGTATGTAAGACCCAGGTTTCATACAGTCTTGCTCTGTCACTAGACAAGAAAACTAGTAGAAGCAGGAGGATCATCCCACATCCTTTTATGTGGTTGGAAAACATAACGTGTACACTTATAATGTGGCTACAACCAGATAAAGTTGTCCAACATTCACTTTCTATTAAGAACCCAACTAGATTATTCTTCTTGAAGAATGGGACTTAAATTTGCTATTTGCACATGTCACCTGGCAGCTAGGTCTAATCTTGGTGTAGGTAAAGAAATGGATTTAAGATTTATGATGTAGAAACCCAGACACTCTCTAATAGAAAAGTAATGTACTAGTACTGAGAAGTCATCGAACATGCACTGCTCTACTCTGCTTTTCAGATATTTTTAGTGGTTTTCATTATTCACTAACCATTATTCTTTTTCTGTCTTAATTAATTGAAATAAAAACCTTAATAAATTTAATAACAATTATAAAGTAATAAAATATAAATATAAAATGACTAGATTAATGGTGGGTTTTATTCTGAAGAACATTATTCTAAAGATAGTTTATTAGTTTTGGAAACTATCTTTGCTTGGAGGAATTTCAAAATAAATCACTGAAGTTAAAACACTGTATATGCACATATTTTTTTTGAAATCTTCATCAATTATTTAAGAAAAAAATTGTGTGAGCTATATAAAATATATCATAAAAGAATGTAAAATATTTCATTTAATATTTACCTTGTTTTGCAAACATATTCTAAAAATAAAACCATTTTTCTAATTCAAGTTTATTGAGGTGATAGTTGTTAGTAAAGTTACATAGATTTCAGGTGTGCAATTCTGCATTACATCATTTATATATCACATTGTGTGTTCACCACCCAGAGACAGTTCTCCTTCTATCACCATATATCAGTCAAAAAAAGTAGAGAACCATATGATTTCACTGATATGTGGTATATAAAACTAAAAACAACAAAGGAACAAGACAAACAAATGAAGACACAAAAACTCATAGACACAGACAATAGATTAGTGGTTACCAGAGGTTAAGGAGGGGAGAGGTAGAAGAGGGTAAACAGGTCAAATATACGGTGATGAAAAGCATTTCTTTTTTTTTTTTTTTTTTTTTTTTGCTTCAGTGTATTTTTTCAGGTGGTTGTCCTAATAATTGTCCTTCCTTCCTTTATGACATAGAAAATTTTAAAAGAATAACAGCAACAACAAAAACAAACAAACAAAAAAAACACCTCAGTCTCTTCAATTTTCATTGCTTTGAGTATACACTATTTGTCTCTAGCTTTGGTGGATAATTTGTGAAAACATTGCTGATATTCAGACTTGTTAATGCAGCTTGTCTGCCCATGCCCATAGAGAAAGCTCTTCATCTGCGAGAGCTTTTACAGATCACACACTTCACGTGCTGGTGGAGTCTTATCCAGAGAGTGGTTTTAATGTGCTAGAGATGTAAATGGAGTGTATGGTAGAATGGCAATAAAAAAGCAATTTCATTTAGGAAAACTCATTTCTTAGTGTATATTCTGTGAAGGGATATTGTTTGATTAAAATAAAATACATTAAAATTCAATAAAGACAGAATGATTGTGGTTGAAGGAAGTTGAGTCATTTTAAAGTTAATTATGCTTGAGGTTGATCTGGTGGCCATGTAGCTGATACATGCGATGCCAAACCTGAATGTTTCCATGAAATCATATCATGAAAACAAGATAAGTAAAGTCTCTGGTTGGACACATGGAGGAATATGCGGGCAAAGAGGAAAAAAAAATAGATGAAAAAAGGCACTAAGGGTAAGAATATGAGGGTTTTCTTACCAAAAAAAAGAGTTTGAAAATTATGTTCTGTTGGGTGTATTTGACAAATATATGCATTAATGAAAAAACGTGAACATGGCTGATTTTCCCGTGTTGCAGAAGACCCTGTTTGTCTGAGTCCTTAGTCCTTTCATTTGTTACCTGTGTGACTTTAGGCTTAACTTCACACCTTCTGAGCTTATTGTCTTACCAATAAATTTGAGCTAATGATATCTGTTCTACATATATCATATTGCAAAGAATACAATATATATATACTAAAATTAGCATGTTTTCAAAATATCTTTGTTAGTAGATGTAGTAATTATAGTTATAATATTCATTACAGAAACTGATTTAACTCTTGATGTCTCCAGCCAAAATCTAAAAAGCATTTCTAGGTAACAAATACAACGAATTGATAATTAATTGAGCAATGGCCAAATTTATTTTGGCAATGATTTAGGGAGGTTTTCCTGTAAGTGAAAGTGGCAGTGACATTCGAGTTGGCATACATGCTGCCTGGGTCAAAAAAATAAATGTTTGAGAGGCATTCTGAGACATTCTTTTATGATTAAACTGTAAAATTTCCCCATACAATTGTTGGCTTACAGCACATGCATGCCAACAATTTGATGGAGAACTCACTTCATTTAGAGAAAAATTAGTTTCAAATTTTTGTTCAGTGTGAAGAACTACTCCTCAATTATATCATGTGTTTAACAATCCTTATTGTTTCTCTTACTCTGACTAGGCATTTTACCTTATGTGATAAATGTTTAGTTCAAGCTAAACATTATAATTTGTTCAGCAAATGTACACTTGAGAAATTAAGGGTCACATATGGGTTCCCGTGAACTTACATACTAGAGTGGGTTGTCGAACTGAATGCTGAAAATAATTTCTCTAACCCTTTTTTGAACTTCTCTAACACAAAAAGACTTGTGGCAGCTACTGTGGGGACACAAAACCAATTAGAACCGCATGAAAGACATGGACAACTTCAGAGGAGGTAGTGAGAAACTAAAAGGAATTCATATATACAAAGTTTGGTATAATTTATAAAATGCCCTATGGCCTAATACCATGAATAACTTGTACCATTCAGAAGCAGGAACAACAAGTCATATTTTAAAGGATAAGCCCTAACTAGGATCTTTCACACCAACAATAAACACACCAACGGTAACAGCTGTGGCAGCCACCATGTATTGACTGTTCACTGTGTGACAAACAGAACACTTTACATGTATTTTTTAAATCAGCTGAACAAGAACACTGTTATATTATTAACCACATTCCATAGATAAGTAAGGCCTATATACATTAAATTTCATCCCAAGTTCACATCGATAAAATGTAGCTATTGCAGAAAAAACTTATGTGAATTATAGGAAATGAATTAATACAAGTCCTATTTTGTAGACTCAAGGTTGGGTCAGGAATGAGCAATAATGATATTCTGAAGGACAACGTCAAGTACATACTCAAAATCCAGGAGGGGATAGTCATTTCATCTTATGCTGAGTCACACAATCTTTATACAGAATTCTCTGTATAAATGTTTCTTCATGATCTTGGTTTTCAACCAGACCTATTTGTTTTTGTTTAGGATCAGACTGTCCAGATCATAAGCATAATGAGGTATATTAGATCAAATGATTCAGCATTGGGAAGAACTCCTATTCTTTTTCATCTTCCTTGAATATCCATAGGTACCTATGTTTATGGAGTTGGCTTAAGTGCTAATATTAGGCTATGCTTGCTGCTCTAACTGTCCCAAATCTCAATGACTAAACACATACCATTTATTTCTTCTTGTATCGCTGTCCAGAGTGAGTCTGAGATGAGGTCGTTTTTAGCTGATGTTTTAGGTCTTAGACCCCTCTCTTGATCCTTTGGATCTTCCAGACAAGAAGAGGGAAGGAGGAGGTTTGTGTGGGATTTTACGAATTGGGCCTGCAGGCGGTGAACAATCATACTCATATTCCATTAGTCCTATCAGTCACATACCTGCTATCCACCAAGAGAGACTGACAAATATCTTCTTAATGCATGCCCATGAGAAAAAGGGAAATTGTTTTGTAAATAATAATGTTTTTACCCTTTTGCCCTAGAAATGTTTTCTGATGCAAAGAAGCTATCAATAGTAATTCAGCTCTGTTTCCTTCACTAGTGCCTAAAGATATATGATGTATGATGGGAATGCCCAACTTTTCAGAGAATGTGATTTGCTTCTGATGACAAAGAGTGACCAGGATGTTTTGTTTTTGTTTTTTTAATAAATAAACTTTTTCAAGTATGATACAGTAAATAAATGGACACATACCATATCGTACTTTCAGAAACTGAAAACCACTGTTAAGCAGTACCCAGATCAAAAAACAGAATAATACTTACTTCAGAATTCTTCCCAGGACTCCCTTCCAGTTTCCTTTTAGTGCATGTCTTTTGGTGAACATATGTATGGAATTATTTTAAGTATATACATAGGAGTGGAATCATGGGACATAAGACTTTTTTTTTTTCAAGTTTAGTACATACTGCTAAGCCAAGTAGTATTCCAAAGTTGTTATGCAAATTTACACTCCCACCCACAGTGCATGAGATTCTAGAGTTACCATGCTCTCCAGTAGTTGGTGGTTTCTGTCTTTTTCATTTTAGCGATTCTGTTGCCACATAAACTATTTCATTGTGATTTCACTTATATGCCCTTGATAGCTAATATTATGAAACATCTTTTCAGCCACAAAGTTTTCTGAATTATGTGAAAAGAATCCCACTCCTATTTAATTTATTTTTTCTGTTTATTTTCAAAGTACAACTTGAAATTTCAGAAGCCCTTTTGTTTTTGTTGTGGCTGTTGTTTTCAACAAGATGAGAATGTAGGAATTACTGATAGGGTGAGATCTGTATCCTAGACCCCAGCTTTCTCATCAGGGAGTAAAGTGAGAATAGGGACCAAATCTATTTGATCATAATTCCTTTACTGAACACAGAAACTCTCACCTGAACTTGGAAGAAAAATGTTTTTATTGTGACTTTCTTCAATTCATAAAATTTGTAATTTCTAAAAAAAATATGTTCATTTTGAAGATATCCATAAGAAATATCTAGCACACTTTTGAATTGAAATTGCTCATGGGACTTACATGTGTATATGTGTGTGTGTGTATATATATATATATATATACACACACACACACACATATATACATATATATATATATATATATATATATATATATATATATATATTACTCCAAAGAATATTGCAATAATCTGTTATGTATATGTTTAAGCAATTTAACGGGATGGATCATAGGCCTGTATTATCTTTATGTCAACAATTATGACTATTTAATTAAAATTGAGGCACAATCTAGGTTTCTAAAGTCATGTCAATATGGAAACAATGACACCAGTGTTTATAGTTAGTATACCATGCTATGTTCAGAAAGAGAGTTGAGGACATAGAGAGAAATGGAATTGGAAAAAAAAGAAAAGAAGAAGCAAAACTGGGAAAGCAAGTTATTTTTTGAGACAAAGATAGACTAATACCTTTGGCAATATCCAACACTACAGGGATCATGGTGACCCTCCACATGTTTAATTTAAATTATAATAATACTAAACCAGAAAGCAAACATAAGCAAGTCCAGCAGAATGAGATTTGTTCTCATGGTTACTAGGCAATGATTTTTTATATATCAAAATTAATTCACTTGCTTTGCTAGCATCCTAACATTGCCAAATATGTGACACATCAAAATAAAGACTGAGAATCACTGATATTTAGGGTTTCAAGATAATACTAAGAAGAACACTAGAGAGAACTAATTCCCCAAACTTTGTTTCTCATTATAATCTCTAAGTATGGATCTGACTTCAGCCATGAGATCTGATTATAGGATTTATTTTCTTAGATGTTCAGCTTTTTGTGAATATCTGTAGATAATTAAAACACAAACTTTTGTAGTCCACCATTAAAGACAACATTGTATTATTCTTAGGCAATGGATGTATACTATCGCTAGTCTCTGCTTTGCCTTAGTGAATTCAATTTTAATGAATATTATGTGAAAGTACTTTGTTACATATAAGATTAAAGCCTTAGCCTGTGAGTGAACGGAGTGAACATGAAATTAGCTAATCTTAGGAAAGTTATTAATACATCTTAAAGTATTATCACTGCTTTCACATATCAGTGACTTTCATACACCAAGTTGACTCATATGATAAGGAAGCAATTAGCATGCCACCGATGCAAATATTGTAAGAGTTTTATATTGAATTATCAGCTTTGATAAAACCCTGGGAGTCTCCGTTTAATAACTGATTTATGTGCTCTAGATAACGTAGTACTAATACTCACTATAGATATGACGTTTAGGGAGTCATATACCCTGTCTTTCTTTTTCCCAGTGGATTTCTACTTAAAAGGAATTAGATCTATTGTAGACAGAGTTACTTGTCAAAGGCACAATAATTTAAAGTTTTTATTTAATTCTTTAATCCCAAATAATGGTTCATTATAGCAGCTACTTTTCCAGACTTCATTGCTATCATTTTCCCCAACATATCCTGCAATACAACTTACTGAAAAAATGAGCAGTTTTTGCAAACCATATAATGAATTCTTTGCACTTTTGTTATCTCCCCAGATTGACCTTCTTGACTTGTGGTTTTCACACTCTGATTTCCTCTTCTAGTTTTAAGTCAAACCTCACTTCCAATGCATCTTATACTGACTTCTAGACATTTTCTTCTTTGTGCTCTCCTCACATAGTATTTTCACACTTCATTATAGCATGTTTACATTCTTACTGAATTATTTTTATACATTAGTCTCGTTTTTATTGACTCAGAATGTGACTCAGAGACTCCTAGTACTATGGGTGTCATATCAGAAACTTTCACAATTTTTTTTTTTTTTTATGAATGAATGAATGAATAAAAAAGTTATAGTTTAGCATTAGAAAATAGCCCACAAATGAAGTTAAAATGTGTAAATATTATTTTCAGTTTATAGGCATACTATTTTAAACCTACATATATTCTAAGTTCATGCAAATTTTTTAAAATTATGATAATTCTTACTATTATTTCAATTTTCTTGGCCTTATTCATTCTTTTATCTAGTCAACAAGCATCAATCACCCCTTATGTGCTAAACACTGATTTCTACTAATTATGCAACAGTGAACAAAACAGAAATTCTTCACTTTTATGTACCTTACTTTAGAGTCAGGGAAGGCAGAACACAAATAAATGAATATGCAAAATATAATGTCAACCCAAGGAAAAGTCCCCTTTGACTATGTTTATAGAATAGTTCATATGAACTTACATTTAAATACTGAAATTCAACTGAGAATAAGAAAAAAAAAATTACTTGAGATGTATTTTTTTTGTGAAAAATCCAGAGTACTTACAGATGTTCAAATGCCCTAGGTATTTGTTTGTGAGTTTAAAGAGAATTAGAGTCATGTGAAGACCATGTCGTAAAAAAGAACCAGATCAAATTGGTTTCCTTACAGATTTTGATACAGTTCTTTAAATTTCCAAATATTTTCACAGACTAACTTGATAATTTTGTATTTTACATATTTTTATTTTTCATGTCCGCTCTAAACTAAAGTGACATTGGATCCAACTCTATTGACATTATTATATTTAACTCTTAGGTTTGAAAGTTAATTATTACCTCTTGACCATGGGTAATATCTGATTATTCTATTAGTTTCAAGCAATTGTATCCAAACAAAAGGACAGTCCACATCATTGAAATAAAGATCCAGTTGTGAAAATCTAATTAACACTCTTTCTTCAATTTTTACCAAAGAAAATGGTTATTTGGTCAGCACTGTAGTTTAATGTTATATTTACAAAAACAGAGAATTCTAATTGAGAGTATGTAAAAACAACAAAGTATAATTTATCTGACGTAAATATGGGCAAATCTGATTGGGACTGATGTTTAAGCTATATTTTTAATACCTGGCATAGGAATGCAACAAATGGGACACTGAATATTAGGTAATAAAAGTTATAACATTGCAATTGATTATAGCTCAGGTTCTCAGCTAGTATAAATCAACTAAAAGATATACTTTAATATGAATGGGTCAACTACTATAAACCAAGTAAAAGATACATTTTAATATGAATGTGTACATGTGTTTAAATAGAGGTTAAGAAAAGAATCAATTTCTGTAGCATATGAATTGTTTATATTATTATTCAGGCATTATTCTCTGATCTCTATATTTTTTTATGAATAGATAAATAGCTTGAAAAATAATAAAGATACTTTTTATGAGAGCATTTTTTAAGGTTAGCAAGATTTGGAAAACTGATGAAAATAAGGGAAGATTAATTGTATAGTAGCCATAAATATAAAATTTTGAAAACTCCAAAAGTACAAAAATTAAACTAATAGTTAACATTTACGCTTTTAATTAACATTTGGCAAGCTTGCTATTTCAAGTTAGTTTGATATAATTTAGTTGATGAAAATTCTAATTGACATTTAATAAGTGTGTTGATTAAAATATATGTTGTTTTGTCTTCCATTTCAAATGGCAATTACCTGCTTAAGCATCCCTTTCATTTCACAGATTAATAAGAACAATAGAATTTTAATATTCCTCTGGCCCCAAGGCTGTTATTTATATGATTTGTACTATGTAGGATTTTCCCAATACAGAATTTACTTCCTTGTTGTAAATTGGGCATCTTCCTAAGGGTGTTAGGCCATATTTTCCTGGTGTGCATAAATCTATGTCTTGGGAGTAGTTGAGACACATTGGGACTCAATGAACTTGTACAGGCCAGTGGGGTGCTATTTAGTAAATAACTACTTAGACTAAATGGTATTCACCATTTCTTTCTCATTCTAAACTGATCATTTTTATTTTCTAACCACCATCTACAATTCCTTCTTGCTTCCCCTCATGTCCCCAATCCCATGTTCACCTATGATTAGAACATGTAGTAAGCCAGAGACTGTTAACAGTGAAAGAGGGTCCTAACAGCTGGGAAGGAGAGGGCCCTAACTGGGAATTTCTCCCCTACCTTTCCCGTCTCCTTATCTAGCATCTTTATCTCTTCTTTGATTTTCTGTAAGGATTGATGAAAAATTACCACACTCATTGTTTTTTTCCTTCTGTAGGCTGCATTTTTCTTCATGCTATACTCTGCTATTAGAAAAGGTCTTTATCTATCTTCTTTCATAACAGCACATGGATTCATCTAGTTTTGCTAAATATTGCATATTGAAAAAAATTCTGAGCAATCTAATAGCTTTCATGGAAAGGAATTATATTGAAGGATATCAAGCATATTTACAGTAATAATTGTGAATGACTAAATATTTCTTTGAAAATACCCATGCTCCACTCACCTCAGGTAAGTTATCTCAAGTCTCAAACATCATGTGACCAATTCCCAGCGATGGCGTTAAGCAGCCTTCTCATGTCATGAGCCTGTTAGATTGTTGTACACTTTAGATCATGCAATGCCACAATATTTCATTTGATTCAAGGGTTCTGTGTAGATAAATTTTACTTAAATGTAAACTTTTGCATAATAAATACTATCTGCTATATTTTCTAATATTTTCCTATAGTGTGATAAATAAGCAGAAATAATTTATTAAGTAAACCAAAGTTTACTTAAATGTAAAGGAACATTTTACAGAGAAGAACAATTTGTGTCATCAGTATCATTAAAAACACAACCAACAAAAAATGTCTTACCATTTGAAGCATCTTCCTGGAAACTATTTGGAAATACTAAATTGAATATTATAAGTAGTGTTGTTAATAATCGAAACCAACAAAATTAGAAATCTGTTCATTGACTAAATTGGCTTGTCACTCCACTTATCTGTTTTCAGTAGTCTATGAAACCATATCAGAGAGAATGAAAAGACAGCAAACCCTAATGAATCTTAGAAGTCATTACAATGTAATTGCCCATGTTCTTGCAAAGATTTTCTTTTAAAGCTTCCTTCAATATTGCCAATACTCTTTAAAATAATCACTTAACGTGTTTATGGGTCTCGGTTTTGAAACATAAAACATTGAAATGAAGTCTTTTAGACCTACTTTTATTTTGATAGACTGAATAAATACATATTGTTAACCCTTGTATGTTCATGTTATACAGCAGAAAACTAGTATTCTAATTGTAATATAGTAAGTGCCTTTAAAAAGATTTGTTCATATCAAATATGATACATATCCTTTGTGGATTTACAATTCTGAGAAAAATCTATGTTGTTGATAAATCAACATCATTACTGAACAGTTTGAGTAGGACCATGGAGCATAGGGCAATAAGAACAGATTCTTTGAGTTTCTATTTCACCTCTGCCGTTTACTAGCTTTGTGATCTTGAAAAATTTATTCAACCTGCTTGTCAGTTTCCATTATGGTCAAATTGGGTTATCAGTACTTACCTCATAGTACTGATATACTAATTAATTGAGCTAATATATATAGAGTACTTTGTGTTGTTGTTTACACATAGGAGATGTTGAGTACATTTTAACATATTATTGAATCAAAATAGACTCAAAATTTGCTCCTTGGAATAACAATGTATAGTAGTAGGATTTATGAAGTATCATAGACACAGAACTGAACTGAATGGAAATTACACTGTCTATTTCCTTGGATCTACATACATACAATATCATCAAATTTCTTGAGAAGGAATCATTGGTAAGATGTACCAATCACAGCTTTATTGAAACACAGTGTTCAAAGATTTTTAATGAACTAATATTATCTAAGATACGCCTAATAGCTAAAGTGTAGATTTGCATATTTATTTGTGACTGTATGAATTGGCACTAGAAATCTCCTTATGATTTGGAAATTGCCATTTCAGCTTTCTCTCCAACTTAGAGAAGCTTTTTACGCCCACACCCCAGACCTTTTATGCCTGTGCTGCACTTTGTGTTGGCGCCCCCTGCAGGACGTATCACACTGCATTTCAAATGATCGCTTACATGTGTGACTCCCTTTAATTTATTTGGCAGCATTCCAAGGCTCTGCTATGTGTCCATGGTAAAGTGAATCAAAGATTTTATAGACTGCTAGCCCAGAGTAGATAGCAGGGTGAGGAATCAAGGAGAAACTCTTGATGGCAGGGCCCTGACACCATTTTGGTGACCCTTACCTACTCACACAGGGCCAACACCTGGTTGCCACACAGTATGTGTTTGGGGAATGAATAAATGAATATACTCTGTCGTTGTATACTTGCTAAATCACTGGAAGGATTTAGCAACATCTTTGAAAATGCATCCTCCACTCTCCCTCACAGACTATCCAGAGCCAAGATTTGCAGCTGTGAGGCAAATAGAAAAGCTAGTTTCTCTTGTTCTTACTCCTATTCTTATTCTGACCCAAATTTATTACATTTATTGATGTGGAAATATGCCCTTCGTATACCAAATGAAAGAATTAGGTAAAAATGAGATGTATAGCATGATCCCATTAAAAATAAAATATGTGAACATGTCTTTCATTAGTGAAAACATAGGTAAATATAAACCAGAATGGTTATAGTAGTGGTCATTGTGTTGTTGAATTAAGAGCAATCTTTCTCTAAATATTTGTCATAAGCATATATTATTACGTTGGTTCAAAAGTGACTGCGGTTTCTGCGATTATTTTTAACCTTTTAAACCACAATTACTTTTGCACCAACCTAATACTTTCATAAATAGAAAAAAAGAAGCTACTGTAAAAACAGAGAAGTCACTTTGACTAGAAACAGAATGTACATTAGCTAAGGTGTCTGAATTTGCACCATCTACATACAAGAGGGTTCTTCTGGCTACCTAGAGCATGGTTCCTATGAAAGTTACCCTCTAATACATTTATCTCAGGGGTGGATGGGGTAAGTGGATGAAGGTATAGTTGCTTTGTGTCCCTAGCGTTTGCATTCCCCTTAGAAATCTGTGACGCTGAGGATGGTCTGATCCTAACTTGCCAACTTCACTGTCCTTAACTATCAGCAGCAATCACGGCCGTGGGCTCATCTGCTAGTGAGTCAAAATAGTTGACCTTGGTTTTTAGAACTTTTCAAATAACTGGCAAAACGTTTTTGTTCTTCGTTTTCTTTAGCTGTAGGTCATCGTTCCGCGTCCTTCTATCTTCTGACATTATGAATGACGTCCTTCCCTCAGTCACACGGTTACGGTGAACATATTTATAGACTGAGCTCAGATCCCTCTGAGGGAGCTCTTCTGTCTGCACTCTTCAAGCTCAGTGCGCTGTATCCTCCAAACCTGCTTTTGTAACATATTGATTCTGGCAAAAAATATTCTGCATTAAGATACTTTTCCCTGTGTTCTTCTTACTCACTGTGGGTGCAAACTATAAGAATTTTAAAGGAAATGGAAAAAAAACATTAAGCTACACCAGGAGATTTTTATTATTCATATGGTCATCATTTTACATATTGCATAATTTCTCCCCCCTCTCCTATTTATACTGTTTATTCTTCAGGAAATGATATAGGCTTATTTCTCCTAATGGCTTAATTCTTTTATATACATTCTAATTAATCTGTCTTGCTCTTCTCAGAAATGTTTTAAATGCTTTATTTACCTGCAGTCTGAGTTATAATCTTATTTTTTGCTAAATTGCAGTCACATCAGAGTGAATTTTACTGTATAAACATATTTTGCCAGAAAGAAAATAGGACACAATGCATTTTCTTTCTTATTTCAGGTCACTACTGTAAAAGTGATTATGCTAGAACTAATTTAATCATATGCAGGCTACAATGAAACTAAAATTATCTTTCCTCATTTCAACTCTTCTTTTAGACTAATTCCTATAGTACATCATCTAAATATGGCCATCAGTGCACTAAATGTTTAGTTATTTGATTATGTATAGATTTATATTGTTTTTAGCAAATTTAACTTTTGAACATGTTCATTACTGTCAGGTGTGATCTATTATAATGCTCCATTTTTATTGATTGAAATGACAGACAAACTATAAAAAGATAACAGTTCCAACTCTGTTTTGAGGGAGTTCAGAGTGCTACATTTTATATGCATTCTATGCAAACCCTTGCCCGGACCTTAATCTGGTCCTATCAAGCTGTATATCAACCTGATGGTCCAAGTTTTAACAATCTTTGGTACAAAGTTTCAGGAAGGACACGTATTGGTTCTTAAGGCATTTATTAATATAGTAATACAGTCTTTGCTTATATCTGAAAGATGCTTTGCTAACATTTCTGGATTCGTTGATTGTTATTATTTTTTTCTATCCTTTATGCATTGGGTTATACAGAATAAAATCAAGTATTAAAAAAGATTCCATTCTGACTGGTGTGAGGTGGTATCTTATTATGGTTTTGATTTGCATCTCCCTGATGATTAGTGATGTTGAGCATCTCTGTCTGTTGGTCATCTCTGAGTCTTCTTTGGAGAAATGTCTTTTCATATCCTCTGCCCATTTTCAATCGGATTGTTTACTTTTTATTTTTTATTTTTTTGAGTTGTATTAGTTTCTTATATACTTGGGATGGAAACCCCTTATTAGATATGTCATTTGTAAATATATTCAGCCATTCTGTATGTTGCCTTCTTGTTTTGTTGAGGTTTCCTTCTTTGTGAAGAAGCTTTTTAGTTTGATGTAATCCCATTGTTGTTGTTTTTTTTTTTTTGGTATTTTTTCTTTTCGTTTCCCTTGCTCAAGGGGATGTATACAAAATGATATTACTCAGGCTGATGTCAAATAGTTTACTTCCTATGTTTTCCTCTAGGAGTTTTATGTTTTCAGGCCTTACATTTAAGTCTTTAAAACATTTTGAGTCTATTTTTGTATATGGTGTGAGAGAGTAGTCCAGTTTCCTCATTTTTTTGTTTGTATCTGTCCAGTTTTCTCAATACCAATTGTTGAAGAGACTGTTACTCCAGCATATAATTTTACCTTCTCTGTCACAGATTAGTTGATTATACACATATAAGGGAGGTTTTATTTCTGGACTCCCTATTCTGTTCCATTGATCTACGTGTCTGTTTTTGTACCACCACCATACTCTTTTGGCAATTATAGTTTTGTAGTATCTCAAAGTCACTAATTAGCTGGGAGATGCAAATCAAAACTACAATGAGATACCACATCACACCAGTCAGACTGGATATTATCAAAATGTCAACAAATAACATGTGGTGTTGGCGAGGATGTGGAGGAAAGGGAAACCTTGTGCACTGTTGATGAGACTGCAAACTCATGCAGCCACTATGGAAAACAGTACGGAGGTACCTCAGAAACCTAAAAATAGAACTACCTGATGACCTAGCAATTTCACTTCTGGGTATTTATCCAAAGAAATTAAAAACATTACTTTGAAAAGATACGTGCACCTCCATGCTCATTGACATTATTTACAATGGCTAAGATATGGAAGCAACCCAGGAGTCTGTAAATAGATGAATGGATAAAAATGTGATATATCTATATATCTATGTATCTATCTATATCTATCTATCTAGCTAGCTATATCTATCTATCTATCTATCTATCTATCTATATATCTATCTATCTATCTACCTATCTATATCACATTTTTATCCATTCATCTATTCACAGACACCTGGGTTGCTTCCTTATCCATATCTATATCTATATCTATATATCTATATCTACATCTAATTTACAATGTAATATTATGCAGCACTAAAAAAGAATGAAATCCTGTCTTTTGCTACAACATGGATGGATCTAGATGGTGTTATGCTAACTAAAATAAGTCAAGCAGAGAAAGACAAGTACCGTATGGGTTCACTTATATATGGAATCTAAAACAAACAAATAAACAAACAAAACAAAACAAAAACAGGCTCATAGAAACAGAGACCAAAAGGGTGTTACCAGAATGGAGGAGGTGAAAGGAGGGCTGAAATTGTAAAGAAGAATGTAGTCAATAATATTGTGATAAACTTTACGTGGTGACAGATGGTTACCAGAATTAGTGGGGTGATCACATTGTAAGATATAAAAATGTCAAATCATCTATTGTACAGCTGAAACTAATATAACCAATGCAAGATTGTATGCCAGCTATATATAATAAAAAAATAAAAGATTTCATAAAAACATGATTCACCATCTAATATGGTGTATAAAACTTCCATTGGACTTTTTAAAAATAAGAGCAAATACCAACATAGACTGTTGCCCAAAATGCTATGAGTTATAGCCAAAATAAAATATTTTTATAATCAAGATGAGAGAAAACTATTTGATCATTTGTTTCTCTATGATCAGTTATTTAGAAATTTTTACTCCTAACTCTTCTTTTTCTGTCATGGGTATCTGTCCTGATCAGCTTCAATCATTACAACATTATGTCCTGATGGACATGTTTATAATTAATTAGGCTATAACTTACATTAATTACATTTTATATGGATGTCTTCATTTCCTGTTGCTGATGAGATCTGATGGATATTAGAATTCTTAATGAGGCTCAGAAGTCATCCTTGCCTCTTCACCAAAGAGCACATTTACCAGATTTTTCTTTTTATCTTTGGTATATCATCCACAGATGTCCAAATACACCCAATTTTTGATAAATTCAAGTTACTCCAACCATAATGATTCTGTAGAAAAACTATCTCTCCAAAAATTTGGCCTGCACACATACAATGTAAAATGCTGTAATAGATAATCCTGGCGACTTGAACATATACCTATCGTGCTCCTTCCTCCATTCCTAAGATGTAATGTATGCCTTTGGATTACAATTGATGCAATTGGGAAAATAAACCTATAATTTATTAGCTATGTTGTGGTTGTATCTTGCTTTTATTATTGGCAAACCAAGGGAAACTAAGTCATACACTCCATGCGATTGGAGGTCACTGAGTCAGTTTAAATTATATGTCTAAAGCACCATTAAATATTATAAATTCAGAAGGCAAAATCAAATGTTGACTGTGACCAAAGTTGTCAAACCTTAATGGTCTTTATCTGTAATGTCTTTCACAACGCTCTGTAGGCAGGACAAGAGATCAGGTGTTATTTGTTTGGTAGTGAATATATGCAAACAAAATATTAATGCAATCTTCATCGTTTTTGTGTCAAACAGCAAGTACCATACAATGATGAATGTAATAGCATTTCAGACTTTTTATTCAAATTATGCAAACTAGTTGATGTGCACTAAAATATTAGCATTTCATTTGTTATCATTTGATCATCATGGTGCAAAAATATTCTTTCTTTAGCCAATGAGCTATGATTGCGTCTGTTGCTTTTAAGTACAATTGCAAGTATCATTGATATTGTTTCAAAGTGACTTTTTTTAAATTTTCAATATAGTATACTTTTCAATTAAAGATTGACTAATATAACCCAAGGTATTGCTAAAATCATACATAAGATTATGCACAGATTTAGCCCTGGGCCACTTACCTGCAAACCCCAGAGAAGCTTTCTGAAAGGAAATTAAATAAATTGATGAATCTGATATATCTGATGACCTTTTTTTTCCTTTCTTACTTTTTTATTTTTATTTTATTTTATTTTTTTTATGTGTATTTGTTTTGGTAATATAAACCTTTCGCCAGTGTACAAGTAATATAGTAGTAGGCTTTTGGATGATTGTAAATACTTCTGGGCAATTGGGAATAAGCAGTGTTTTTGTACCATGTACCGTGTTTCCCTGAAAATAAGACCGGGTCTTATGCCGTATTTCCCACAAAATAAGACCTGGTCTTATATTAATTATTGCTCCAAAAGACGCACTAGGGCATATTTTCAGGGGATGTCTTATTTTTTCATGTACAACAATCTGCATTTATTCATATACAGTCATGTCATCTTCTTCTGGAATATCGTCATAATGTACTGAATGCGTATGTCTGGCTGACAATCTTAACTGGGGCTTATTTTGGGGATAGGTCTTTTTGTCGGGAAAACATGGTACATATTCTCGTGGAATTTATTTTAGGTTAATATTTTCTGGTCTGTACCCCTTACGATTATAAAGTCTCAGGGTTAGGGAAGACCATCTATACAGGTCATCTGAACTTAGATTCGTTCTCTGCTACTTCCAAATCGTATCCCACATCATGTTTGAATACCTCTGGGGAAAGAAACTGATCTTTCCTCTAAAGCAACTTGGTTTTCTTAGGCTTACTCAGATTAAAAGTTTTTTTTGTTTTGTTTTTTTTAACAAATGGAATAAAAATTCATCTTATCATCACATGCTTATCCCACTCAAGATCCTCTAGAAAAAGTCTAATAACCCATGTACATTATGGCACTTAAAATATTGGATGGCATTTCTTTTCTTCTGACGCATATCTTCTCCTTCTGATGTTCCTATAACATTCAGTTTGTTTCCTCAGATGTGTCTCCTGACACCTTCACTGGCTTTTTCCCTTCTCACTCAGAGTGGCTCATAGTAATCCCAGTGTCCAATGCAGAAGAGAAGCTAGACTATCAACTCCATTGTTGCAGACAAACTTCTAAGTGTGAAGCCTAAAGCTCTGTGAACGCCTGTTGCCTCTGCCGTCCAGGCCCCTTCCTGTTGGGCTCCCTGCATGCCTGCTCTGTACCACGTGCACACCATGGATAAATCCCTGCTACAAAGTTCTGTTTGCCAGATTTAGATCCAGGGCAATGTACATTGTAACTCTGATTTCTGAAAATAACACATGTCCCAGGGCATTAGTTACACTAATTTTAGAAAAATATTAAATGTAGATATTTGAAAGAAGGAAGGGATAATGTTATAGCTTGAGATCTGCTCTAACAGTAGACTTTGGAGTCATGGATATGATCTGGAGCAGAATTTGCATTGTAATTTTTTTTTCTTTTTCATTTTATTGTTTTACTGATTTTCATAAAAGTGTCTTCTTTGGGCTAGTAATATACACTGTCTATCTGGGTCACATATACTGCCAACAATATCCAGATGTATCTTCTTTCAACTTTCACTCACATCACTGAAGGAGAAAGTGGATTTAGAATCCTCAAGCCATACTGATTTCAGAGTGCCCAGAAAAACAAAACATACAAAAAGTAGTATTCCATATGCCATTGTCATTCAAAAAAATGTAGATATAGATATAGCTACAAAATAGTTATCTAGGAAAACAGCTTGGGCTTCACTGAAGCAACAACACTTAGAATTTAGCAATGAGACATTCCTCTGGCTTCACATCTGTTAATATGTTTGCTCCAGTCAAAATTTCTAAAGGAAACCAATAAAAATGTCTGGTCGTAATCAGGAATTATTCTGAAGAGATTACATACTATAAGTCCATTCTGATAGGATTTATATTTTTAATAAGAGAAGTATTGTATAATTTTGTATGAATTGATTTTCACAATCACAGTATATTAAGACAACAATCTTATATTTATACTACTTTTACATCATTTGTCTTTTGTAATCAAAAGGTGAGGTATAAGAGTTATGCTTCTATCCCTTCTCTTGGTTTTCCTTATTATTTTATATCTGCTATTTTTCATGTCTCTATTTTGTGATCTTAGTGTTCTTATCGACCTCTCTTTGAGATAATATACCCTTCATTCTTTCAAGTGGAATGAAGGTTGGAGGGAAATGGGAAGTGGTTTCTGAAGAGAGACACAGGGAAGGGTTAGAAAATGTAAGAGAGCCAAGTTAGCAAATGATATGCACTGGACTCTACACATGAAGAGATTGCATGTATCACAATGTGGACAGAATTGAAAGTATGGCGATGTAGAGTAGGTGGTCAATGAATCTGAAGTATTTTCTGGAACAGATGGGTTTTGGAGAGGCAATGTGGCAGATTCTGTTTATATTACAAACACTCTCTTGAGCTTTCAGTTCATAACACAGCTATTTGCATTGAAATAAGAAAAGTTTAGCAGTGAAATAAGAAGGGTGAGAGGTAGAAAATAATGATGGAGGGGAAACTGAGTTTTGTTTGATACTAAGATGTCTTTAATCAGAATGCTATTAAAAAATAACTTCCAAAATTTATTCAAACTTTCCTGTTTTAAATTTTAATCCCAGGTGTTATATTGGGCTTCCCACAGCTTCCTCAATTTCTTTCATTCATAGTTTTAGTATTAAAATGACCATCTATAAATACCATATAGATGGCTAAGAAGTTGTGAGCATCTTCCTCTGAGCAATGCTACTTCTTTTAACAGTGTATTATTTTTATGCTTTCATATGTCATATTTTGTCCTATTTTCATAAGTCTATTCATTCCCAAAGGAGAACGGGTATGCATTTGGCTTTGTTTATTCATCCGTAACATTCTTACTATTCTGAAATTCAAATCTGTTTATTTTCTGAGGGCAAACTAAAAAGTATGACATAATAGTTTTCATGTTGAAATATTATACTTCCAAAGCTGACAACAAATTATAGGGAGAAGAGTTGTACTAGTAATTTGATCACATGGGACAGTCTTATCTCTCAGGGATAACATTTCATATGCTTTCAACAGTATTTAGTGACATCCTGCAAAAACTGTAAGTCTTTAAACACGTTTAACTCCTTGACTTCATTAATTATTTTCATAGGCCACACAGAGCTCAAATGCACAAAGCAAATATATTTATGTTTCCAAAAAGTTAAAATAAGAAGATCTTCCTCAGGACTATAAAGTAATCCATAATCGTGGGGGGTTTGTCATGCCAAATGTTCTCTAATAAGAAAGGAAACGGTTGTAGAGGACTCCTCTCCTTTCTATCCCAAAGGGGTTTGATTAATGTAATGAACTTGAGGCCAGCTAAAGAGTTCTATGTAAACTTTGGGTAATCAGACAGTACTTTATTCTAAAAGAGCCATACAATTGACATGTGCCAAAGTAAATGACTGTCACAGTTTTGTCAGCATCTCCACAATTTTGTAGAAAACCAAACTCACTCGTTTCTTTTCCTTTCAGTTGAAAAACAGTGACACCTGAAAGCAAGTTGATCAAGTCTGTTCCAAATTGCAGGGTGAAATGTAAAGTGTTAGGAAAGAGATGGAAATAAATGAACTGTGTAAAATACCTATCTTGTCTTTGATTTTTTTTTTTTTTTTAATGTAGTCTTCTTTTTACTATTTTAAGTTAGAAATGTATTTTTTCTCTTTCAATTTTCTGGTGTTTGAAGAAAGGCCCCCTTTCTATCTATTAATCCAAATAATTTTATACAAGAAAGAATGAAAATCACATTTTAAGATTAGACACTGAGGGGCCAGTTTAAAATCTGAAACTGAGGATGGGAATATATATATATATATATATATATATATATATATATATATATATATATATATAATATATGATATATTACATATATCTTATATAATATATATATCACACATTTACATATATATGTGTATATATATGTATATGTGTGTATATATGTATATATACATATATATATATACATATATGTGTGTATATATATATATATACACACATACATATATATATATGAGAGAGGGTTCCAAAAAAAATGTATACACATTTTAAGAAAGGAAAAAACTGTATTAAAATTGTAATACTCGATATATACCAATAACAAAAGATGCATACAAATCATGTGTATACATTTTATTTGGCACCCTGGTATATATTTCAGTTGCTTATATATTAAATTTGTGGCATATTGGTACATGGACATTCATAGAAAATTTCATGACTAAATAATTATGAACCTATTAAAGTTGCAATGATTTCACGTTATAGTTTATTTAAGACCAGTTTAAGTATTTGAAAATCCAGAACTGCATCTTTCAGATCATAAGTCAGGGGGTATATGGAAAGGTGGGAAGATATGGAAAGACAGATAATGAATTATGAGCACTTGTGTTTTTTTCCTTGTAAGATTCCTTGTCTTGTGTCAGTTTAAGTCAAATGTGTAGGTGTCAGTTTGCAGAACAATGTACTCAGAATTAGGCACGGGATGCTTGTTAACAGTAACAAGGCTTGTTAATCTAAATCTCTGCAGACCCTACTAAAAATATCCTTTGATGCATACTGGTAGGTACAGCAAATAATGAACACAGTCCCTTTGTGTGTTTATTTAGCTCAAACAGTGTCTTCAACTTCCCCCATAATACATTTAGATATCTAGAGTAATTTACCACATCTAGCCTTCAATTCACTCAATATCATGTCAGATTATTTTTACTCAAATCATTGGACAAAAAGTGGGCCGGGGCCAAAGAGAAGCAAATAAAGTACAAAAAGTGAAAGCAAATTTGGACATTAGAATTGGCATGGAAAAATTGTTAGCCTGAGGAATGAAAAGGATGTAACTTAATAACATTGTTTAATTATCTGACTTTATCTTATATTCAGGATACTAATTGTCTATCTGTACTGAAAGAAAAATATATGTATATATATACATACATATAATATTTAATACATATGCATATATTATATATGCATAATATTTCGAATTAAAGAAGAGATTACTTTATACATCAATATGAAATGACTGTTAACATTCTATGATAAATGTGATAACAAAATAATTAAAACCTTCCCAAAGTATGGTGTGTTATAGGAAAATCTGTCTGTCTTGCCTTACACTTATGCTAATAAGGAAAGGGCCTGTTAGTGATGTCCCTGTTAATATACTGTAAATCTGAGTTTTGAATGTAATTTGTATAGATTTCCCACCATTCATACACGATGTCAAAGTGGGCTTGACAGTTCTACATGCAGCTACTCCTAGGAAAAATTCAACAGTAGACAATTGTTTGATGTGTGTTCATATGTTCCCTAAGTAGATTATAGAATTTGTGGTTTTTAAGGGAGATCTAACTACTTGAAAATATTCTACAGGGTGCTATTTGTGTCAGGGGAAGCTGTCCTCCATTCTAGTGACTAATATTGGATTTGGTATCCATTGTCACAGATCAATATTGAAATGAAATCATTCAAAAAACCTTGACCTTAAGTGATTTAAAGTTGTACACATTTCAGAAAATAAATCCATATCTTATATATTCATATTAAATTTCTCTTCTTCACTGCCTCCAACGCGTTTACTTTAGGACATCTATATATCTATGAATCTATCATCTATCTATCTGTCATCTATCTATCTATCTATCTATCTGTCTGTCTGTCTGTCTATCTATCTATCTATCTATCTATCTATCTATCTATCTATCATCTATCATCTGTCATCCATCCATCTTATCATCTATCTGCGCTGATCAAAGTCAAGCATCTTAGCCAGGTCTTCAAAATTGCAGTAGCCAGAATTTCAGGATGTTTTCAGTAACATTTTAGGCAAAGATAAATGATATTTGTTTAAGTCACTGCCCCAAGTAGTTATTACCCAATTCATCCAATTTAAAGAAACATTTCAATTGATATGGGATGGCAGCCTTCTTGTAGAGCTCTCTAGTTATTGAGATCAAAATATTTTCTCCCAATGATATGACTAAAGAATACCAATCATATAAGTAATAATCTAAGTTTTGGACATTTAAGAATCAACATCTCAAAAGGGAAAATACAATACATTACTGATGATGATTATTATTATTATTATTATTATTATTATTAATTCTACTTATTACCATTGCAGGGACTAACAGAAATAAGTGTTGAATTCGTTTGAAGTACTTCATCAGCAGTTAGGTATTTTATTGATCTTTTTGGACCACCTTACTATTCATACAGCCCATTTCTTAAAAGTTTTTCCAGATCTTTGGCAACAGAAGCAGGGAAAAAAAAAATTACTAAAACTCTTTCATCTTCCTTAGGAAAAAAACAGTCAGCACTTTATCTTCCATTAAGGTAGCTGATACTAAGCTTGTGGGCCAAAAATAATTGTATGATTCCAGCTAATAATCTATTCAGACGGTCCCCAGACAGTGAGTGATCGTCAGCGGCTCAGTCACATCCTTACCTCCCCACAGTCAGCAATATTTCTGTCCTGCAGCTATCGTGCTCTGCAGGAGGTTTAGGTAAGACTGCAGTGGCTGGCGAGTTTCCTAATCTCTGGTCTTTCACTTTCCTGGAACACCAGGAATTATTCATTTTGAACAATAATATCTGGCCCTGAAAGCGGTCTTAATAAAGTAACAAAATAATCAGAAAGGGACAATGACACAAGCTGTAGTTTCCAGTGGCCACTCAGGAATACTTAGAATTACTTATGGGATTATATGTAATCATTAGTTGTGTGTGATTATAATTTCCTGTTCTACACTGTTCCAAAAGGTAGGAATGTGCTACAGATTTGGGCATTGTGAAATTATGTTAGAATGCTAATTCCTATGTGGAGAAGCACATTGTAGTCTTCCTAAAACATGTCATTCTTTTAATGCCATTGAGTTTCTTAAAAAAAAAAAATGATTTCAGAAATACAATTTTAATTTTTCATCTTTCCATTATTATCACTACAGATAAAAAATAAATGCAGAGGCTACTTTTCTCATATTTGGCAGTTAGAGTTTATTACTTGATATCCAAGTTAAAATTTTAAAATTGATTTCCCGTGTGAAGTGAGTTTTAGCCAACCATCTGCTTAGGAGAGGGAAAAGCAGACAAAGCTCATTCTTTCCTGCCGCTGCTTCTCACTGCTGTTAGGTGGCTACTGGGAACCCTAAAATAGGATTGCCAGGTTTTAACTTTTCACATAATGGAGTAGGCATATGTGTCTAGCAGAGATTTCAGGCAGGGTGGGTTGTATTTAGACCACTGGGATTAACTAATTTCTTAGGTACTGATGCTGCTGAAGGCAATAGAAGGGAGCACAGATGTCACAACCAAGTCCTGCTTCCCATCTCACAGTCATGATTCAGCAATAAAAAATGGAATGATCTTGAATATATGAATCACCTGGGAACCTAGGTCTAGACTTAAATGTCATTATAATAGCTGGATTGCTTAATCTAGTGGATTGCAAGTTTTAGGATGGCTATGATAGTGCAAACTAGTTTTGGTACTGGCTATAAATTAAAGGAATGTATAGACAGAAAAAGAGAAATTCTGAAGCTGAAGAATTTGTGATGATGTCCAGATGTAGAAAGTGATGGAAACTATGTGGTTTATGGTGAGCCCACTTGTGGAAGAGCATTTCTGGCATTCCATAGACTCTGCCATTGCAAAATATACTTTAATAAAAACACAAAATGAAAACAATGAGGACACTACCTGACTAAACACTTGTTTCTGACCTATGAAGCCAGGTTTTGAAATACATCAAATATTTTAATCATGTTTTTAAAAAAACTTGGAATTCATAGAAAGGAACATAATGGCAAACATATTTTCCATGGAAATATTTTTATAAATAAATTCTAAACCCCATATTTATTTGCTTATTTTTTCTTGGCTTCCTGGCTCCTTTTCTTCATGTATCAAAGTCTTTGTGGTATTCGAGGATTAAATGTCCCTGTTTCTATTCAATCCAGTGACACATGTACTCATCCTCGTTTAAAGCTCATCTTCTCTCTCCTTCACCTTCCCTTCTATTCCATTCTGTCTTCCTTCCATCATATTACCTAATCTTTACATAAAAAGAATTTTATACTGTCTGCTTTACCTCACAGAATCTCTTAAATATGTTTCTATAAATTTTGAAGTAGGAAGAATTTTTCTTTATATGTCAGTACAGATTTTTTTTTCCCAAAGAACCTCAAAGGCTAAATTATATCAAGTGAAACAGAAATAGTAACGTTGAAGCAGGAAAATGTTTGTTACTTAATGACGTTTAACTTAAATCTATTGAATGATTTAGCGTGCATGACCTCCATAATTACAATGTGAGAAAAAGAAGAAAGGCAAAACAAGAAAGGAAGGGAAAAAAATAGAAGAGTGGGGAGATGGAGGAGGGAAAGAATAAGAGAAAAATATTTGCATTTGTATGTGGTTATTCAAGACTCAAAACTTTTAGACATTCACGAGGATGTATCCCAATGTTTAAAGTAGGTTCTCCAATTTAGCTAAAGTAAAGCAAATGAAAACCATGAGTTACAGTTATGTTTTACTCTTTCCAGAGTTTTAAAGAATATAAGCCAAAAGTGTATCCATGTGTTTTCTGTAGTGTCTGTTATTCTATCTTATTTATCCCCTGTGTGTGCTAATGTGTATCCAGAAAAATAGTTATTTTTGTTAGATTTACCAACATTTTAAATCCCACAGTCACTGTCAAGAAAGTGGTAAATGTGGTCAATTCACAACTAGGCATATCCTGGTTCTTGCTGCTTCCCTGACCTTCTAAGGTGGCCCCTTCCAAGGAAAGATCTGTTTCAATTCTGAATATTTTCACTTGAATTTTCTTTAAAGACTAAATTGTGTGTCTCAATTGTACAACTCACTGTATTCTAGGAAACTTGATTGTATTTTCCTTCACAATGTGTAAACTACTGAAATGTGATAGACTACTTAGATAAAATTTCGTTAAATAAGTACATGTAATTTAAGCACGTTAAGGGAGCTATCTGTGGGCTTTTTGTTTCAGTGGCTACAGATGTACTGTTTTATTATAAAATGTCAGGAGTTTCAGGAATACCAAAACTGATGGCTTGCAGTTCTTCATGTTAAATTCTTAACATATTAAGCTTTAATGTTAAAAAAAATAGTGATGCTCATAGGTTATATTTCTAATACTTTGGTATGCGATAAAAAGAAAACAATTTCCCTGTAAGTGTTGTCGATCCTACAATGAAATATTGAAGATGTGATTTGTTTAAGTGTTCTAAATAATGGTTTACCTACACAGAAATCACACCTGTACCAACAGCATTAGGAAAAAAACAAACAAACAAACAAAAAAACGTCCTTCCATAGCGATGATTAGATGAATGCTCCCCAAGGGCAGGCTACACAATTGGCTCCCCTCTCTCCCAGTTATAGAATAAATTTAGAATTATAAAGAAGCTCTATTAGGGAGTCCAAACCTGTGTCCTTCATTGAACAGAGTATTTCACATGCAAGAGTGAGCACAGATTAGAAGAGATTCTGTTGGGGTGTCGTAAGCCTATTTTGGGGAAGTTTTTTTTTTGTTTTTTTTTTCTCTCCCGGATATATTTACACTTGATATCATGTTGATATTAATTTATGTATTTGCTGATTTATTTATTAATTGCTGATTTTTTTCATGGCTTTGTTAGTATTACCAGCCCTTTAAACACTGAGAAGTTCCCCATTTGAATAGAAATGATGAAAATAGTTGAATAGAACACATGGTTCCAGTAGAAAGTTTTACCCTCTAATGCTTTTAAAGTGTTATCTCCAGACTCTAAGTGAGATCTGTGTCTTGTTTCTGAGATGAGCATATAAACTGTTTTGGTAAAGTGTTGCTTTTCTTTAGTTGCCTCTTGAGTGATTCTTTCTATATATGGTTTTGCTGAACATGGATAAAAGAAATTTTCCTGTAGTGAAAAGTTTCATATGCATTTTAAACAAAAATTGGCAATATTAGGTAAAAAATATAAGAACCTACCACTTCATGGCACTTGTAGATATAACATTTTGCTGTCAGTGTTTAATTAAGTGGTTATTATTATTATTATTATTATTATTATTATTTTGTAATTTGTTTTTGTTTTGTTTTTGCAGTGTCCAAAGCACTGGTGATGAGTTGTGAATAAAACCACACAATCCTCCTCAGTAGATATAAATTTAAGTAATTCAGAGATTACAGATATAACTTTGGATTTAAACAGAGCTAAACTCCTACCCTGCCCGTGAAGGTGGGCATGTATTATAAATGCTCTGAATCACAATGTTCTTACGGGTAAATAATGGATAACGATCACACTTCTGAAACTAACGTTACATAATTAAAATAAGGAACTAAGATGGGACTTAACTTCCAGGATGTGTACAGTAAATATTAGTTACCAGTCATGTTTGATGTGTGCTAAGATTCCCATACTAATAAGAGCAGTTTGTATGTTGTGTGGGTCTCAAATATCGTCTGCAAACTTGCCAGCCATCCTCTAAAGTATGTAGAGTCATCTTGTTTTGCAGCTGAAGAATCTGGGGCTTAGGGCAGGAGTCTAATTAAAACTCGCCCTTGTCTCACAGCTGCTACTTGTCAGAACAAAGGCTTGAACCATGTTCGTCAGATGCCGATGCCCACGTGTTTCTACAGCATGAATCTTACACTTAATCCAAGGCTTGCTCTGCTTGGTGGAACCATTCTATTTTTTCCTATCCTAGGGAGAAACAAATTATACCTTTCCTTGTCCCCAAGCATGCATTCTGAAAGCAGCAAACCCGTCAGCGAACTTCCTCATAAAAACAGCACTCTGGCTGCATAAACTCAAAGCTGATTTTGGACCTCCACTTTTAAAATAATCTCTCTCTGGCATCACTTCCTCCTTAATGTTTTCTATTCCAAACCTTCCCCCCTTATATGTAAGGTCTCCATATAATTTATCTTCCAAACAGGGGCATTTTGAGGAGTACAAGGGGGCATTAATGACAAGTATTCTGAGTTAACCATTGTAAACCAGCTCCACCCTGGAGAGATCAAAAAGTATGGCCACCCTATTTATGAGTCAAAGGTTCAGATTATATGCTAGATAAGGAAACTGCTGAGCATAAAAGAGAGAAACGTCGTTTGCCCCTACATGTGGATACATAAACATTTCCCTCTTAAGGCCAGAGTAAACTCACCACGTTATAAATGTAGCCTTCAGCCACACTCTGTCACCAGCTATAGGTGTGTAATAACAATGTCCACCTTTCTTTACTCCTTCAAACCAAGGGGAGACAAATAACTGGCACCTTCTCCTTATAACATTTACGTAATCTTGTCTCTATTTGTGGGATCTGTGGATAAAGACATTTTATTTTCTCCTGCAAATTGCTTGGTCAGTACCCAAATATACAACCTATGTATTTCGGAGGAAATGTGCTGTGTACAAGGGTTTGTTCAATTAGAACTAAGTATCTCGGCAAAGGAATAGCATTTGTCAACAATAATGCAAATTTTGCTATCACAGCAACCAACAATTATTTGTAGCAGTTTCTCATTGCAACCAACATCTTCAAAACTGACTTCTGGGTTAAACCCTGTATAAAGGAATATAAAGGAGAAGTAAAGAGATATAAGAAGAGTGTTCAGTAGTGACTGAATCTGGGTGATATGTAAGTAAATCTGAGAGAGATGTAAGTAAAAATATTAAAAGAGTCTTTAGTTTACAAAAAAATGTTAATAAATCAGCATAGGCCAATTATGAAGTTTGCAATTGCATTGTGAATTTCAGTGATGTATTTAAACTGAATGATTTGTACCCTGACCCATAATTTCATTTCCTTTTTTTCCCTCCCCTCTGCCCCTCATTTCGTGTTTGCTTCATTTTATTTACTTATAGTTGTGAGATCATCAGTCTTGTCTGAACCTAATTTTCTAAGAGGAATCTCACCCTTCCCCTTCTTCATTAGCTTTCTATATAATTATACCACCACATTTAGGACCCTCTCCCTCATTATTCCAATTTTCACAAAGTTTGACAATAAACCATACGTTTCTATTCTTAAAAAATTTCGGACTCTACTCATCTAAAATTCCCACCTGACTGTAGTTTTTGCCCCCTATAT
The DNA here is from genome assembly GCF_036562045.2 of Rhinolophus sinicus. Classification (NCBI taxonomy): domain Eukaryota; kingdom Metazoa; phylum Chordata; class Mammalia; order Chiroptera; family Rhinolophidae; genus Rhinolophus; species Rhinolophus sinicus. The sequence goes on along the minus strand of NC_133754.1, from coordinate 19,313,458 downwards.
TATTTAAAATATGAGCAGCTCATGTCTTCCAAAGATTCCTATCACTTACACATAAATAAGCATCATTTGTTTTTTCCTTACTTAAGCCTGGAATAAGCAATGCCTCTATTTATCTCTACTTTCAGTGAGATAAAATTGACTCCAAGGCAGTCATACATTGTATCAGATATTCTACATTTAGATAACTGAATCATCTAGCCCTTTCCATGATAGTTAATGTATCCTTAACCACTGCCAACTACAAACAATTAGTAAAAGCACTTTCCTTGTTGTAGCCTTTGAGGTAGAATATCTACCTTTATCTTTCTTCATCCAATTAATTGTTCTCTTTGAATACTTGCCGGAAAAACAATGTACCTCACAGCAACTTTGGTCTATTGATTTGCTCCAAGTTTTCCCACCTATTACTGTAATCTAATGGTTATCAGAGTAAGGGCTGGGGACCCTGGGGGTCTGGAAGATCGAAACTGTTTTCACAATAATACTGACACATTTTTTGCCTTTTCCACCATCATTCCCTCAAGTGTGGAAAGGAGTGTGCCAAAGACTATAACATGCAAGATGGCTCTGATCAAATGTTTGCTTGGTATTCACCGTGCTCAATGTTTCTGTTTAACTTCTAATATGATAAATATTAATAGATATAACCTACATAAACTAGACCTATTTATGGTCTTCAGTATTTTTAAAAAGTGTAAAGAGAGTAAAGACCAAAATAATTCAGAACTGCTGCTACAGTCCAGTCATGGGTAGTGTTTTATCAAGCCACAATTATAATTGTAAAACGTGTAATTTGTATACATTTGCAAGTATATTTGGCTTCTTTCTAATACTTGGTGACACTATAATTGTACATCATAAATTGGAGTGGTTTTACCAGCCCTTTCTGTGATAATTTCTCTTTAGAGTTACCAGTATTTATCCAGCATTTTTCTTCATTCTCTAATACAACTGTTATACCTCGAGAAACCTTTGTTCCTGAGAAGTGTGCCTTGTTAAACAGTGTTTAGAGAAAGAGACATTTGTGTATGTTTCATTAAAGAGTATTAGTACCGAGTTTCCTCGAAAATAGGACCTAGCCAGACCATCAGCTCTAATGCGTCTTTTGCAGCAAAAATGAATATAAGACCCAGCATTATATTATTATTATTATTATTATTATATTATATTATATTATATTATACCTGGTATATTATATTATATCTGGTATTATATTTGGTATTATATTATATTATATTATATTATATTATATTATATTATATGAAACCCAATTTTATATTAAGACTGGATCTTATATTAATTTTTGCTCCAAAAGATTCATTAGAGGTGATTGTCTGGCTAGGTCTTATTTGGGGGGAACATGGTAGTAGTAATAGTAGTAGTAGTAGTATGATTTTAATCAACTGCCATCACCTTTTGATAAAATAAATAACTGACATTTGGAAAGTTGTTTGAAAAGACATAAAGGCATAATGTAGAGTTAACTTTGGTTTATTATCTCTGTCATTATTATATCCAGGTTACAAACAATTTTTATTTTGTGTTATTTACTATTGTTAAGCACATTTTGCATGACTAATAAAGAGTCTACGTTTTTTCTGTGTACATTAGCTCAGCAAATGCCGAGAAACGGAAGGTTTCAGCAGAGATAAATTTAACATCGTACATTTATATGGCATGTCAGCATTCATGAGGATTTGAATTTATAACACAATTAATAATGACATCACTGCCACATCCATGAAGGTGATTTAACAAATCAAAAATCCACATCTATCAACCATCAGAGTATGATGATTATGGTTTCAAAATCTTAAATTAGGAGGATGGATATAAATCTTTAATCTAAGTTATACTGACATTTACTTTATGTAACCAGTATTAATATAATAATAACATATATTAGGTGCTTTAACGGACATAGCCATATGTAAGCTTTTAAATTCAGTGTTTCTCTTATTAAAGAACTATATGCAAATAAAATAAATAATTCTTTTTCTGAATCATAAAGTCATTTCTAATTTACTCAATGAGAACTCTGGTCATACTCAGTTTCAAAATTAGTTTAACAACAATTAAATGATGTCATTAAGGGCTAAGTGTTTTCTATTCTTCTATTGTATCACCTTTTTTCCTCCTGTTGGTTTCAATATGGCTACACTGGACTCAAGTTTCACATATTAACTCTGTCTTAGACAGAAAGCAATCTGTGAGAAAGAGAGACACTTTATTTATTATTAAAAACAAAACAAAACAAAAAAACAGAAATGATAGATTTCCTGAGAAATCCTGTGACATATTTCTAATGTCCCCCTACCCAGAAGTGTGTCACATGGCCACCTACGGCCATTGACTAGGGCAAGCAAGGCTTGAACAGTAAATATCAAGTGGAAAAACAAAGATTGAAATAATTGGTTTATTCCTCTCTGTCACCTCTGGACTGGCCACATTGACGTTCTTCAAAAATATGCTAGTTTTATTAGGAAGGGAGGGAATCATTCATGTTGAATTGGAAAACCAACAGCTTTTGCCACAATTGATGTGGGGTAAAAACAGGGACACACAAAGGACGCCCAGAGGGTCAGGAAGCTCAGCCTTGAGTAGATGGGGGAAGGCACACTGGAAGGGGCGATAAGTAAGTGATCCAAATCTAGAAGGCAGAGTAAGAGTGAGCCAGGTAGCTGTGTGGAAAAGGCAAAGTGAAAAATATTATCCAGGACCTCCAGTGTATAAAAAAATCTGTAGGTATTTCAATAACGAAGGCTGGTTTTTGTTCTATAAATTTTATTTGTTCAAAGGCAGTTACTATGTATTTCTCTCTACCTTTGTGTGAGTATATTTTAAGACTCAAACTGTATTAAGATTAAACCAGTAAGATGCATGTCCACATAGTCAGATTGCATTAGGTCGAGGGGGTACTTTCACAAACTTACAATTTTCCTGCACATTTAAAGTGGTGTGAGGAAGCCATGTCATTTGTTGTTGTTGTTGCTAGTTCTCCAGGGAAGCTGGATACCTCATTACATTCTGTTAGGTTGCATTATTACTTTCTAGTGGGATCTTCTTAACTTCTAAAGAAAAAAAGAACTGAAATCACTAAGCGGTCTTGGGACCCACTGGCTTTTTTCCCCTCTGAAACTGCGCACTCAAGTTGAGCAGTTGAAATCAAACACCTTTCTTTTTATTAGATTTCCAGTATAATCATAGTTAAGACTGCATTTCCACACAGTTTTACTTGAGATTCAATCAATTATTTGTCAAATCCTTCAGCATACTTATAATCCCATTAGATTAGCCAACTGAAGTTTACCTGGAGACTAGATATTCCATTAGTTTGCATCCAGGGGAGGTCAAAACCCAGAAATAGTGACTTGGTTTTGCCTGTCACTCTTGCTATTCATTACAGCAAATGCAATTTTATAAACTTACCTGGATATAGTATGACTGGGTATAGTAGGGAAACCCATAATTAGAAAGCAAGTGCTAACTGTAGATAAATGATAATCACACATTTTGTCCTGAAGATTTAATTGTATAGCTATGATATATTATTTATGCATTGCCCTTGAATAAAATTTAGTTGTAAAGATACATATATATATTTCTACTTTTCGATTAATAGTACCTCTTTTCCTAGGACTGATACTCACTGTATGTAGCAACAGGTTTCATCCTGGCATTGATAAGCAGAGTTATATCTTAAGAGAGTTGTATATTTAGCTGATTCTTAGAAATAAAGTAGATAGACTTCATGCCAAGACATGAATATAGAATAATAGTTTCTCTGAATCCATTTTTGTGTAGATGACCTATTACAGCATGTACTTTTGCAGTGATACGTAGGATGAGAATAGGCTGCAATGATGGGAAGTCATAGCAGAGTGTGGGCGAGTGTGCAAACCCTAGAGCTGTTGCAGGATTGACAGTGATGTTGTTACACAGCACTGGGCATAACTGCTGTGTGAATCCCAGTTTTCTTAAACTGGGAAGTCAGAAAATAAAAATATAATACAATAAAGTACAACCCAGGGCCTAATGCCCACTTGTTTGTTGTTTAACTAAACACCTTAGTTTAAAGATATTTGTGTGTATGAACAAATATTTCTGTTTTAATTTGTCATGGGTGACATTTTCCTTCAGAATCCAGTTTGGTTTTAATTTTTAATTATTTATTTTTTGCTTAATTCTCTCTTTTTCTTTTTAACAAAAAGCCATCTTAAAGAGTAAATATATAAGGCAAATTGCAGTTCTGTTTTATTTGTTTTCAATTAAATGGTTTTATTGATATGCCTCAGAAGTAAATATACAAATGACCATTTGGCTTAGGTCCATCTCTTACCTTAGGGGGATAATCAAAAGTGTTTTCATGTTTACTTACTCTAACTCTCCCATTCTGATTCCGAACAAGTACTATTATTAGTAACATCACCGGATCTCTTTTTTTCTAGCTCCATGTTTTCAGCACAAGCAAAAGAAAAACGGGGCGGGGGGGGGGGGGGAGGAAATATTCACTCCTGTCTAAACCACTTGAACATTAAAAATAAGCTGCTAGCAGGAGATGGAAAGATGAAGGCCAACCCCAGGCATAATACACACCTTTCAGAAGTTTCTTTCTAGCACAGAAAATGACATAGTCCCATCTTGAGTGAGTTTATGGATATGCTCAGCTCAGATCAGTGGAAGACCATGGGAAGAAACCCAGGCTGATTATCCAGGAGAGAAAAATAATTGAACACGTATGGTGCCAGGCTCTAGTCTAGGGGCCTTCAGGTGCGTGTTTATTTCTATTCCACAGTAGCTCTACAGGATGGATATTATTATTCCCCATATTTAGATTAAAAAAAAAAAAAGCAAGGCTCCAAAAAAGCATAACTTGTCCAGGGTCTCCTACTTGCATGTGGTAGGATCAGGATTCAATTACAGGTTTGCCTGATTCCAATCTTTTCCCTCTGCATAGCTCAGTAAAAAGCTACTGTTTTAATGAGTGGTGGGATTCAGTACTGCCTTATCCCTTGGCAGCATAATCAACAAATCTCACAGCGTGCAATTAAAAATTATTTTGTCCAGGTGCATGCTATCTACAAACTATGTATCACTTTTGTTGTTTTGTTTCCTCTTCTTAGAAGTTTGTTTCATTTGGTGGCCGAAAAGCACACTTTGTTTTTGAATGAAAATCTCTCTCATATTGCAACAGCTATTAGCTATCATCTGGTGATTGACATTAGTTTTTAAACTTTCTTAATAGGCACTAAAATGGTATTTTCTTATCTATGTAAAATTTTGTGATTTAATTCCAGAGCTCAATTTAAATTCACTGAAATATGATCTATAAACTTTTCTGTTTTCTTCTTTCACATTTAATGTGGATACCTCAATTGTACATATTTGTGAGAATGAACAAACGAGATTATGGGAAATCTAATGGGGATATAGACTTTTTTAAACAGACAAATCAAGTCTTAAATTAATTAAAATATCTCTAAATCTCCAAGGTCTTTTACACTCTTCAGTTATATAACCTAAACCCAAGAGCCTATTATTTATAAAATGAAATTATAATCATCCCAAAGGTGAATTTCTAAATACATTTATTGAGTTACAATAATTCAAGAAATTATCAACCAAAGAAATAGCAACACCCCGAAAAATATTCTACGCTCTCTACTGAAAATTTATCCTTAATTAGTACGTATCATCTAATCTTATAAAGCTATTTTCTTATTGCTACACTTCTCACTCCAGATTTTGATTTAAAGCATGAGATATGGTATTTGGTGGCTTTATTTCTTCCAATCCTAACTCTGCCTGCCATGTACTATATAATGCTAGGCAAATTATATAACTTTTTGGAGTCTCAGTGTTCTATTCTATAAAATGAAGGGTCAGAGTATTTTCCATTTTGGAATAACTAGAATTCTATGAAATTAAATATATTTTGCCATTATTAATTCTATAATTTGAGTATATCTTTTTTCCCTCAAAAACCCTGATTATTTTAAAATAATAATTTAAAAGTTTGCTCTAAGCCGTAATAGTCGCTTCATAACCATAATTATTACTATGAGGCATGTGTATGAGAAGCTCGATGGTTAGTTATCTTTCTCTTCCCCAGAGAATGAAAGGAGGGAACTTAAATTAGTTCAGTAATTTGTACAGAACTATTTAGTCAGGCAATGATATAACAAAAAAACATGTAGAACAGAATTTCACAAAGATATTTTAAAGTAAAATATTTAAAAGCAATCTCTTTATGGTTTGCTATTACTGGTTTTAGAAGTAGGACTGGATATTCTTTGAATACATTTTGAGCAGTTATTACAAAGTGCCAGCCACTTGTACCTTCTTGGAGCAGATGGGTTCCTAAATGTTTGTGATTCCAGAGATGTGCACATTCCTTTTCCCAATATGCTAAAATTATTTATCCACCAAATGATTTTGGTTTTATTATCAGATAAATAGAAGATCTACATTTACATGTCTCCCTGCTTTCAGTAGTATTTACCTTTTTAAGCAGAAAATGTAATGCTTATCATACAATGATACCAAAATATATTCCCTATGACTTATCCATCTTTTTTTTTTTCCCATCCCATTATATTCATGTTTCTTTCTCATTCTTTTATTTTTTTATTTTTTTCATGTTTGGTCCCAGATGACTGTACCCCTTTGTTGGCTTCTAAATTCTGAATCTGTTATCATCTACCAAGCTGAAACTTTAGATGCATCAGACTGCATGATGAGCATTTTCATATGCATTATTTTATTAATTACAATGATTGAATGAATAAAGATGTCACTATGTACATCTATGAGTTAGGTATGTGGCAAGGCAATGAATGAACTGACACTCTTTCACTCCAAGTCTAGTGTTCCACTGCAACAGAGCTTCCCCCAGGCCCATAGATCATTGTTTGTTTCTTTGTTCATTCATTCATTCATTCATTTATGATCATAGGTAGGAATCCAACATTGTAGGTTGTAATGACTGGTGCTGATGAGTATTTGTGACATTTGGGATCATTGCTAGAGTCACATGAATGATACTTAGCAGTGTGTGTCAAGAAGCCTCAAGTCAGGTCTTCAGCATGGGTTCATCAAATAGTCTATCAAGTCATTTCATCACATATTGTAAAGAAGCTACTATGCCTTTGGGAGGTGTTAGATTCTTGAGAAGGAAACTGAATAAGACAAAGTTCTTGTCTTTGAATAAATTATGGTTTAATAAAATGGTTATCAATGCAGGGGGAGTTGAAACAAGTTCTATGACAATTTAATCATCATTCATCTCTCCTGAATGGCTCCTCTAATAGTATGATATTCCGTGAGAGATAGGACCTGTTTAGTATGTGTACTTTGCACTAGTTCTCAAGTTAATTCTGTTTCTTAGGATTCCTGTTCTTAATTCGTCATCACCATTATACCAGTTTTATGCTCTGAAACTACTTAGATACACACTACATACAAACTTTGCCCTCCTACCCATACTTCCTGCAAATAGTTTGGCTCATATATGTCTACCTCAATAGATTTAACTCTTCTTTGAGAAAACAAATCTTATTTATTTTTTGTCCTCAGTCCACAATGTATACTTGAGTCAGACAATAAGAGAAGAATGCTTTTCATTTGATAGGATATTGGAAAATGTTAGCTAGAGAAATAGAAAACAGTGTAATGAGACTTTACGGTTAATATAAATACATCAGGGGAAAGATAATATAAGAGGTTTATTTATTTTTTTTTTTTTTTTTGTATTTTGAGTGTATAAATTTTTAGCTCACATTTTACATCCTAATTATTCAGCGCCTAGTGACTTTTTGGTTTAAGATAAACAAGCAAAAAGAGAGTATTTGGATGATTTGAAATATTTTTCTCATTATATAAATATGTTATTTGGGTAATGTATGAGCTCAGTCTTACTAAATTCAAATCTTCTATAGGTATTTATTTTTCATTGAGTCATTCTTAGGGAAGCATAAGACTCTTGAATTCATCAATAATGTCAAGCAGATGTATTGATTGCTTAATGAATGGAAAGACTGAAGGAGTACCCTTCACCTTTCCCCATCTCTCGAGGCCCAACACTAAAATTTAGAGCTATTGAATGTTTCATTGGCATTTGAATCTGTCTCATATATAAGGATTAGTATCATGTTTCCTTTTCCCAAGACGCGGAACTGTACCAACAAATGAACAAGAGTAAAAATATTGTATATGACCAGTATTATTTCTTTAGGATATTTTCTTGAACTCTGCTACTTTTAGAATCCCTCCCTCCCTTATTGAAAGGCAAGCAGAATTACTTAAATATATATGCTCATGACCTGATTATTGGCATACATTACAATAATTTGTTTTTATTCAGTATAAAATAATCTCCTTTCATTTTATGGTTGTCAGACAAGTATATTTATTTAAATTAACTCTACCATGCCCTTCACTGTGCATAATTGTACTTTTTGTTCATTTTAAAAGTAGCACCTATTCATTAAAGAAACATCATCATCTATTCCACTTCTTTTTCTGGTCAATTTCACAAAGTTCTGTATTAGGACGTTTTGGATTTAAATAAAAGTTAAAATTAGACAGAGGGCAGTTGACATTGTAAGATGATGGTCCCTTAATATATTTTAAATGAGATGGAAGTTTGAAAATTCTCAATCCATTTCCATAGTTTGCAAAGAAACTGTGCATGCAAATATGCCCAGGACACCCCAAAATAAGCATATTTAATTCTGCTATGGGCACGTGGTTATGTTGTTGTAGGTTTCTATATAATTGTTTATGGTTGACTATTAGAAAAAAAAAATGGACCACAAACATGGAAATATTTATCAGTGCCAATTTCTAAATCAGGCTTTCTTATCTTTCTCATCCCCAAGCAAACAGGTAAACCTATAAGTAAGCACCATAAAAAAATACTAACCTTTTTTCTAGAAATGATAGGAAGTGATATATTTTAAAAGACGTAAATCTTGGTACTGATAATTCTTAAACTAAGGTGACTTTCTTTGTACTTCATCAAAGAGATCTGTTTCACTGAAATATTATGGAAGGTAAACTTTACAGTTTGTCAGTTAGGCTGTGACTCATGATAATGTAAGAGGACTCCACTGTCGTTCAATTATCAGATCCTCATCATCCATCTAAACAATCACAGTAGTTTTCAAACTGGACTCCCTGCTGTTAAATTCCATCCCTGGGTTCCCTGTCTTCAAGTTTCAGACCTGCTGGGAGTCTACCAGATGAAAAGTGAAACAGCGTTTCACTCCTCAGCTTCACACTCTTTTGTTTTTCCCATCAGCCGCAGCATAATGTGAAATGCCTTAGCATTGTACCAGTTAGACCCCAACAAACTCTACAGACTCGTTTCTTGCTCTGTTCTCTCCATTTTCTCTTATTCAATATAAATTATCTCACCGCCCAGCAGGCATCACAGATAAATGCACCTCGGTCCTGTCATCAGTACCTTCCAGTGTCCAGTGTACTCTTCATTCAAAAGACAATGCAAGGGTAACCTCTGGAAACATGTCCTTACCTTCAACTAACCTGATCCTTCCCCACTGCACCTACACACAATTCTGTAGTTCTGGAATAAGTTATGCATAGTTGTTTTGCTTATTTATGTGACTTATGCATAATATACCTTTAAATTATTCACATAGTCAATAAATATTTATTCAGCATTAATTATGCGTTAATGACTACGCTTTATCAGAAGCTACTTTGGATTCCTACTGGCCTTCCGTGATGGCAAGAATCTCCCATTTCTGTCAGCATGTCCATGCTTTGCATTATTTTCAGTGTTGTTGCATTTCTGCTTCCCAGACAGACATCAGCTACCTCTATCACTGTGCCAGATCCTCTCTCTCCAGAACTTTGAAAACATAGTGAAAACTCAGCTCTTTACATAACAGGAGTTAACTGTGGTGCTGTGCCCATGGATATGTTTACAGGTCTTCCTTTTTACTGCTGTTCTTTCAACGTAAGTTATTAGATGTCTCGTCTGAATGGACAAGTGGCAACTAGCAGACACGAACTGCCATCAGTGTTCTTACTTTGCTATCCTCAGTGTACAGATATTTTTTAAGAAGAAAAAAATTAGATCTGGGATTCTAAACATCAACAAGTAAGAATTACATAATTTTATAACTAGGATGAAATTTACACCTAGAACAATCAAGTCCAAACCTCCCAGAGCTCTCAGCTCAAAGCCACAAAACTCAGATGAAATATACGGAAAACAAGAAAAATGAATGTGTGGGGTAGTGTTTGAATTCCCATCTAAAACACATCCAAGGAATAAATTTGTAAAGTAAATCAATCAATTACGCCCCTTCTCGTGGATTTTAGAGTCCTACCTTAGCAAAGAAGCAAAGCGCATAATCTGTTTACCCTACGTTGCTTGATTGAAAAGAAGAGCAAAGAGTTGCCTGCAAAGATAGTGGGGCTCCTTCTAGCTTCATCAAGTTGGGGCAGTTTAGAAATAGAGATGCAACCTCCATAGCTTTTCTTACACAGCTGATTTCATCTTCATAAGATATGGAAGTCTGCAGTTCAAACCCTGAAGTGTAGATGGCCAAGGAAAATACATTTAACCCACTGAGCCATCTCTGCTTCACATGAAGCTCTGCAGACTTTAAAGTTTCAGTTCCAGAGGCAAACAACTCTATTTTAAATTTAATACACAACAGAGAATTGCATCACAAATAAACTGAGAGGAACAACTATGGAATAAAAAATTCCTTGTTGGAGAAAACAACACATACTGTAATATTATTACTTTTAGTTCAGTGAGCGCTAAGTTGTGTTTGGCGTTTATTAGAAAAGACATGACCTGAGTTACATATCCAGTCATATAGAAATGTCCAAAATTAATTTAATAATTGTTTTTTATATTATGAGATAGCTAAAACATTTTTGAAAATATAATGAATAATAATAATTTTGTGTTGTAATTTTTTCATAGATCACTAAATATATATTTAATATTATCATCTTAGATATATGTCTAAATTTGCTTAACAAATCATTTCCTCAAATTGTTATGTAAAGTAATTTTATTTACATTAAAAACTATATATGTTTTTTCTAGTGGCTTCCTAATCTTAGCGTTTCAATTCAGTTTCATTCGACAAATTGATATGTGATACCTACCATATGTCACATAGTACTCAGGTTATACAAACCATCAAGGCAAAATTCCCTGTTCTCAAGGATTCAAAATGTGTCTCTAATTCCTAGCTTTATATAGCAGTAGGTTTTGAGAAAGTTGCAGGTATGTCAGTTAATATTTTGTTTTCTAACAGGAGTTACAAAAGTATTTAAGCTGAAAATACCAAACTTATATATGTGTATGACTGTGTGTGTGTGTGTGTGTGTGTGTGTGTGTGTGTGCGCGTATGTATTTACATGAAGAGATCACAGTGTATTTTTATTGTAAATTGTACATCAGATTTATTTTGAGCAACCTGATTCCACATCAGGGCCAATTGGACATAGATGGCTTTTATGGCTGCCATAAACTGAGCCCTTCAAACTGAATACGTGATAAATTCCTTCTCTAAGACTTCCATAGTATGAGCTACCTTGGAGTTGTTCACTCATTTATGAAGGTTTAGGTTTGCTTCCCTGAATTGGGGGGGAAATTGCAATTCATGATACCAAGAAATGAGCATAGACTTCTTGCCATGCAACATTGAATTTGTGAATCTAACCTGAATATATAATGTGAGTTTCCTCAATTCATTGGCAAGTTCCTCTTTTATGAAATCACTGAAGCTCAAGGCTCTATTAGACACACTGTTGACACTTGGGTGCCTTAAAAATATACCTGTTCACTGAAGAAAATGATAAAACAGACAGAGCATTTGTAGAGTTTAACAGTATTTGGAGCCTTCGAGTAACATGGTACAACTTTCATTAGGAAATTTCAAGACACCAACATGAAGAACATATTTATAATTGCATTGCTTGTCAACAGAAAATATTTATTCAAGACCTAGAATCTTCAATACATTCTCATCACTTAACTATAACACAATTCTCACTCATAAAATTGTTGGTTGTTATTGGATGTTATTGTGGGTGGTTTTTTTTATCATCTTACCAGTGATAGTTTATTTTATATCACAATGTTCTACTGAAACAAGGTAAAAAATAATTAATGAGTTATATACAGATCCTAGTTAAAGTAAGGGATGATACCGGTGATATAACTAATACATGCTGCTTTATAATGATCATGTTAATGAAACATAAAGCTTTCATTTGAGCTTATTTTCTTGAAGGACTGCACCGCAAAAACTGTAGTTGTTTCCCATTTGATCTTTTCCTCATGGTAGTGTGCTGGATAGATATAAGAACACAAAGCTAGGAAAAATACTTTGGTATTATCCACTCTCCAATTAATAGAGATGAGTACTTGTTTAAGTAGGGAAAGTATGGGAAGCCTTGCAAGGAAAAACAAAGAAAAGGCTGCCCAAGGTATAAGATAAGTGGACATGTGAACAGCTTGATGACTTTGGAAGCTGGTCCGAATTGTCCATGATAATAGTTTCTATGCTTATCATGTAGACTCCACCCATTTCCTAGCATGTGACAGTGGACACTGTAAGTTATGAGTCAGGGTCGATGAAGCATGATTGTGGGTGGAATGGTCTTGCCTAGATTTTTAGACAATTACCATGTGACCCATTTCTTTCTGGCTATGCTCTCCCTAGGACTTATTATTTATTCACATACTGGAGGATGTGATCTAATCACAAGGTGTCTTCAATTTTTGGATCAGAGTGAAAAAAGAGATGAAGAACCATAAGCCAGAACAATGGCCCAGATTGATTTCTCATACCAAAACTAACTCAAGTTTTATCTACCAATCTTGCTACTTGTCCACAGAGTTTAAGAGGAGAGGCAATTAAATTGTGTCATTGGGGAAATGTATCCTCTTTGGGATTAGCATTTTGAAACATAGATATTTGCATTTTAGACATTGAGTGTCAACCATTTTTTTTTTACCAATTAAAATGATTTAAGAAACATACTTAGATGTAGTTGTTTGCTCTCTCTTTGCCTCTCTCTGTCTCTCTTTCTATGAAAAATCTGTCACTATGAAAATAAAATGTGTGTGTGTGTGTGTGTGTGTGTCTGTGTCAGTGTTTCTTTGGGAAAAGGCATTTTAATTAAAAAATAAATAAATAAAAACAAGTGTATGCCTGCATAGTGTGCTAATGAAACCCTTATAAAATACTTTCTTGGTTGAGGTGAAGATCACTATCTGGAAAAGAAGAACTTTCATGACTAAAGTCAATGACTACTTTTCTGAGTCTGCATGAAACTGGAAGATTAGCTTCTAGGAAGCAAAAGCAGATCAATATGGCTCTGCTTATCTGATATTACATGTTGCCCCCTCCAACTAGTCAAGGGAATTGCAATCTCTTTACCAGCTAACTTTGAACCACCTGAGAGCACACATAACCCTCAAGTTTTTAAGCCTCTTTTGGAACTTGTTTTCACATACCAGGGTAATGCTGTTGAAATGAATTTATATACTATTAGAATTTATATTTAAATCTCAAAGCCATTTGGTTTAACTTCTATCTTTCAAGGTCCTAGAAAATTAAACTTTTTTTTTGAGACTTGTTATTGTCTTAAGCAGTCACCCTTAATCTTTGACTCAGAACTTTACTTATGAATAATGACATATTTGTTCACATGTTTTCAGAAATCACTTTTCATGTACCAATTCCTATGCATATCCCATATAAAGAAAAAGCTCACATTTCTTCAAAGATCTTTCACATTGCACTTAGCCATTTTGAGAGTTGGGAATGGGGAGGAAGCTGAATGTTGGGGAATACAAGATGATAAATGGGCCCCAAGGTTTACTTTAAAACACATTATGAAGCTCAAGGTTAGATGCTAAAACTTGAATTGATGCTAAAACTAATTTCTTAAGCCAATGGTTTAATTCATGAAATAAGGAGAGTTCACTTCTTGCCTGATTTTCTACTACTGTAATGATTTTACAAATGCATGTGCTAAGAGTGTGAAGAAGTATAAGGGAAACACCTGACAGAAGAAATGAGATTGTTTGCATTGAAAATTGTGCATCAAAATCTACTTTGGAATAATTTAAGACATAATAAAATATGGCAAGTTCCATACAGAATATTTATATTGGTAGTTACTAATTTTATTTCTTTGAAATGTGATCTGAATGTATACGTAGGGTTTCCTCGCTGAGATGTGACATCGTTACATGTTTAGGAATAGTGGCCTTCTTTCCAAGGAATCTGCAGGACCACATTTGTGAACATGTATGTTAGTTAACAGGATTTTGAAAGAAATATTCATGATAGTCAACAGTATAAATAACAGCATCACAAAATAGAAATGTCTGCCCTGAGAGTAAACATTCAAACTTTTCCTGACTTTTATAAATATTGAATCACCATGCTTGAATAAAAGGCATGAACATTTTTCTTGTAATTCTTAAAAAAAAATTGTTAACAAAAATTATGTAAATTTTGCGTAGTGAAAAATAAAACCTTTAAATCTTCAAAGTCTCTGCATATACCAGTTAAACATTCCTGAAAAGTAGTTGTGTGGTGGGGAGTGGAAGGAATAACAAAACTTGATAAAATCATAAATACCACATTCACATTGACTATCTTATAACCTTGGTAACAGTCACTGTGAAATCTATATTAATCTAGTAGATGAAGAAGCTGAAATCAGTTCATGGAAGGTAAAATCATTATCCAATATAGACTAATTCTATTTCCGGTGAGTAGGGAGTATAATTCTTATGAGTGTAAACATAGTCATACATCTCACAGTTTCATAAATACAAATGATATATTCCCCATTCCTTTTAGTCTAGAAGAGTTCATTCTGTTGGCAAGCACAATTATTTAAGGGAATATATATCTTTACTTTGAGTGGTCATGGATAAAAAATGAGACAACTATAAATTAATGAAATCCTCTGATACAAGGTTCTTTGAAAATGCATTTGCAATAATCACCCTCTCCTTAGATATGTATTCCAGGGGATGTGACTGGCACCCAGATAATAGCAGGCTGACTTTTAAAAACTGTCCAATATCAGCTTGGGAGAAATAGCCCTATTTTTATCTATTGAATTCGTTCATTTGCTTATCCATCAAATAACTGGTGCAACCATGCACCAGGCACATAGTAGGCTCTGGAGACGCAGACATAAATGGAACAGAAGGCTGCATTTGAGAAGCTCTGGTCAAAATCACAAAAGTGATAATTGCAGAGAAGCCGGTTTTGTCAGTAAACCTACCCAGAGAGCTCAGAGGAGGAAGCAGCCAGCTCTTTGTAATTTTATGGGAAATTTTACACTGAAATAAGTTTTGAGATGCATTTGAAGGATGAGGAGAGCTTAATCAAAAGGTGGGGATTTTTGTTGCTTAATTGTTGGCTGGAGGAGAAAGTCTTGTCATTAGTAATAGTAATAGTGTACAGACAGGAGAAAATGTGGGTAAAATTATCCTTTGTGTCAGAGTTTTTTATTTGTTTATTTTTTTGTTATTTTTTTAAAGGAGATTGTCCAGGAAGATCATTTCACCAAAATGGTGTGTTATCTTTAGAGTACAGAGTGATAAATGGTTATTTCAAGCTCAGTATTAATTACAAACTTGATTTTTGTTTCTCAGGGACAATTAAATTTACAAGTTATGATGTTACTTGATGAGAAATAAAACACTTAAAAATTCTTAAAAATACAAGTATAACTATCTTGTCATTACTACATGAATTGAATGACAGAGGAACTATGACATCATGTGGCAAAACTGATTTTTAATGAGATAGCTGATTGGCTTGCCCTATTTAACAGATCTGTGTCTATTTTGTGCCCCAAATTAATGTTTCTATTAATGGGTTATAGTATCATGTAGCATGTACACAATGATGTTGGAGACCACTCAATTTTGTCGTTAATTCAGAATTAAGTTTCTCTCCACTTGTGCCAGCCAATACTAGGATATTTCTATGACATAACAATTTTTGGAGCCTATTTACAAAATAGTGACTATAGTATAATTATAACAAATTATTCTCATTGATGAATACTTACAAATAATGTTATTACTATTAGTAAGGCCATGTTTTGTGAGTACGATGAAATAAATAATTATGTTTTATAGGTACATTTAGTAAGAATTTAGTTTTTTCTTTGATATTATAAAACATTCATCCAACTAAAACAACTCAGCATTTCACACACACCCCAAAACAAAAACTAAGTCATATTCATTATATGTCCCTCAGGGACTTCACATGGTAGAGTGGAGAGAGAATGCAAAAAGTTAAAGATACAACAGTATCTGACTTTCAAAACGAAAACAGAATCCAACATTTAGTAAAGAAGAGAGGAACTCACAAAATCTTCTATTGAGATGGAAGTTTTACTGTCAGTTTCATAAAATATTAGTAAGTTACAATGTTAAGAAAAAAATGTATAATACCATAGTATTATTTCCTGAACAGTGCATAGTGCTGTTTTGGACTAATGAAAAATGTGCAACATTGTTGCAAAACATAATTTGTATATATGTAAGAGAAGAATCTTATGGACCATTAAATTGATTTATAACCAACATTTTTTGATGCTAGTTAAAAGATACCTTTTTTCTTTCCTTAGCAGACACTTTTCTTATAACAACAACAAAAAAAAAGTTTTCCATTTGCTACATTAAACACATTCAAATGCCTGCTTGCCAAAGACTTTCACATTCCATGCTTTCAAGATTAATGTATTATTATTCCCCAGAGTTCTAAACTTGATTTTGCTTTCTTTTAAGTCCTACCAGACAGATGATATTTGAAACCACTCTTCTAATTCAAATGTAACTGAACCCCTTTAACACTATTACAATGTGTCTGACTGCCCTCTTGTAATCTTATGTTAGAATCTATTAAAAACCCATAACTACTTTTCTACAAACTATACATTTAAATTGTAAATAAGGGTAATGAAAAAGAAAACAAAAACTCTGAAATGCTAGTGATCATATCATCCTAAATCGGATTAATCATTTCCTTAACATTATCAACACCTTACTTTGATAATCTGAAACACCCCCTGGTTAATTTCTTTGACTAGAATGAGGGGAAAGGAGCATTCCTATGCTGAGTTAAAGATTGAATTAGTGGTTTTCAAGCACTGTTATTTTGGTGGGGATTGGGCAGGGTGAAGGCAGGCATGAGAAAAAAATGCATACTGGATTTCACTTGTATTTATTGTTTGTTTACATTTTCTGATAGCCAGCATAAATATTCTTCATGTTTTCTTACCCCCAAATATGTCCCAATTCTCTTCCTTTTCACTATTAGTAGATATACACAGTTAACATTAGACATTATGAATCTTTAAAATAGTATAATTAACTAGTAATCAAAGTAAGTATATAAATATGTTAAAACCAAAGATCAAATCTTCAGAATGCCCATAGCTGGGATGGACAAACATAAATCTTCATTTACATGTTAATCATTTCTGTAAGTTTCATGTTGTCAGAATGACCATTTATATTTTTATCAAAGGTATCTTTACTTGAATATAGTGATTTAGTTTAGATTATGCATTTGAAATCAAAGTCCTGCAAAACATAAGCATATTCAAGGAGAAAAAAGGTATATTTAATAATAGTTGCTAATTACCTATAAACAATTAAAATGAATAAATAATCAGTTAATACATTTCAATAGAAATATTATATCCTTGAAATATTTTTATTGCCAGTCTGTGAACAGATTATCTTGCTGAGGAAATTTCATTTTAATTATTTATATTTAGAAACATTTTACAGTGTGTGTAGTGATGTTAATATAGGTTGCATATGGGGAGAACTAAAATTTGGAAAATTAGAGGGCTTGTTAAAAATTCCCAGAGAGTGAAAAGACTGATATTAGCTCATAAGTAAAACCCTGGCACTTACAAGATGTATATATTAAATATCTTCATCTTGAAAGTCATGGTCACGCTATATTTTTGTTATGTTTGCTGATATGTAGATGTCAAATGATCAGACTCAGTTCCCCTAGAATTTCTGCTGGAATAGCTAGGTCTTGGAAAACAACTAAAAACCAATTAGCAAATTGACTTTGATGCGTGCCATCCTTGCAAATGACATTGGACTTTCCCCCGAGGAGATATGGTATTTCTGAGCATTTCAAATGAAACATGAACACCAAGGACTCACATTTTCTTAGAAGAAAGACAGTGGAATACATTGTTTTTAAACCAATCTTGTGGGGGTGGAGATTGCAATGCATTAACAGTCAAAAGATTCTTCCACATATAATTTGGTGAAGTACTCATATAAAAAAATGCCATTTTTTTGTGTGTGTTCACTGCAATTCAATTTCCTCATCAGACACACGTTCATAACATAATTTTCCTTCTTTTCTGACAGTCTTGTTGATCAGCAGCAATCAATGCCTGATAACATTTAATGTGAGCTATATTATGCTTTGTTAAAGGCATGGTACATTTTCCTACATAGAAGAAATAATTAGAGACATTTTATTATCCATGGATCACAATTGAAGATTGCTTTTTCGTGATAGAAAAATCACACATCCTCACTCTTGAACTCTTGAACAGATATATCTTCAGTTCATCTCCGAAAACAGTTATGTTTAAAAAAATAGTTAATTAAATGACCAAGTGAGGAAGTTCATAAAAATCATTCAAACATCATCATAATTGAAACAGCAGAAATGTAATATGCATATGCTTCTATTTTAAGGTTTTCAGTAGCCAGGGAAAGAGCAATTGGTACTTCCCGTTTTGTCTCAAAGCATGCACTGTTTTTCGTTTTTTGTTTTTTTTCACTCAATTTAACAACTACATCGAGTCAGTAGCCACCAGTTCTGTCATTCCTGATATTGATGTCATCCCCATCTCTAGGTCTGATTGAATAGCTTTTCTTACCCCGGAAGTAAGTGGCCTATTCTTGCTAATGAGATTCACTTCAAAAAAATTGACCTATCAGTACACATTGGATTTGAATTAGGGTCATTATCAAGAAGTACTTTTGTTTTCACAGTATACTTAGAAGATGAAAAGTTTAACAATTGATAGATTTCCTGGGTAAGAGTTCACTTTTAAGCCTAGCTTTTAAAAGAAGGGTTGTTATATTTTTCTTCTATTCACATACCCTTTCTGATCTTCATATAATAACTTATTATTGGAAGAAATTATTGAAGGGCCTAATCTGCACCCTTTATACGGGAACTTATGTGAAGTTGCAGGTTTTCTTTCTATTTTTTCTTTTTAATAATTCTGATCTTATGCATTCCTTATCACATTGAATTTGTCCTTGGTATAGATGGTGAAACGCTAAGTGAGGGTTTAATTATAGCCATTTTGAGACAACTTAAAAATTCCTGTCTAATTTACTGCAGTTCTAAAGTACAGTCTGCATGAGAGTTTGAAAGTTTTAAAACTACCAATACATAAATGCTTACAGAGAGGTATGTACTGTTTGAAACATTTTTGAAGGAGAAATTAAAGAATAAAAAGATTTTTTCATAATTAAATTACATGACCATGCCTAGGTTAGAATTTTAACTCATGTAGCTGTGCCTTGGAATTTGAGGGCTTAATTCACTCGCTTTATGTTTATCTTTTCTAAGATGGCCTTCTGAGAAACGTTTGCTATCCTTCTGATTTCGGACTTTTTTGTTGTTGTGTTTTGGTTTTTTCAGAGAGAACTGCTTTAAATCATAAAAAATCAATATTATTTAATTTAAGTAATAAAATTAAACCTGACAAAGTCTGACAAGAAAAAAAAAAATAATCATGAGTTATTTTAACTCTTATAGAAATTACTTCAAATTCATATGATAGGTTTTATGCACCTCAGTCTTCTCTTATTATTTTTGGGGGGGCATATTTTAATCAAATATTGTATGTCACTGTAAAACAAAGAAAAAGATGCTCCAGATATTTAGCCTGTATGTTTTTTTTTTTTTTCTGTCAAATACTAAAGCTGAATTTTGTTCCACAATGAATTCTAATCCTTTATAAATTAATTATAAGGTGTAAGTTTGCCTCCTGAAAAACAGAAAGTTAATCTGATTGAGTCAAAGAATGAAAACACTATCCATAAGAATGAGGCTATTGCCAAGATAACAGTCTTCAGCAGGAGAAATATTTTAACTGCAACTTTAAAAGTATAATTTCAAGTTCTCTTCTTCAAAGAAATAAAGTGATTGTTGTTGTTTTTCAGGTGTAGAAATGGGGTAACTAGATAGTTTTGCAAGTGTTGTGTACAGTGATAGAAATAACTTTGCTGCATTTCTCTTACTGAAGGTTGACATGAGTATTTCTTTCTCAGCTTGAATCAGGGTTATGTCTCTGGGTCCCAGAAAGGAAATAGATAATATCATATTTTATAGACCTTGGAGGAAAATGTGATTTTTCTCCCTTAAAACAACCACAGTCGCTTCTCTTCTTTTCCCTGTGATATGTTTCATCTACTATACTTTTTACAATGTCAATTCATTGTGGAGGTTTGTATTGCTTACTTCTTATCACTTCCCAAATTCTTCAGGTTATTTACAGTTGTTTCAACATAATGAAATCCCTGAAATAGGAAAGAATATGCAGTAACTTCAGACAACATTGGAATGGACAAGAATTTTGAAGCTTTTGTCTTGAAATTCCAAACACACAACTATCATTTTATCTAGTTTGTCTTATTATCCCAGTATTAGAAAGCTACTTATCATTGGTCCATTAATCCATGGAAACCAATACAGTCCTCAGGATTAAAATACTTATGGCTGCTTCTAAGTTGTTCATAACTAAAGAGCCAATTTTTTCAAAAAAAAACAAAAAATCTTGTATTTCTTTCTATATGCCACATACGAATCTCTTATCTCAACTGTATGATTGGATGACTTTTGATTCCACTAGGTCCATCTATATTTTAAGTGTATCTTTCTTGACTGATCGTTTTATTTTCCTCTAGCTGGAAAACAGCAACCTCATTTTTGTGTTTTATTTATCATTTGTTTTTAAGTCACAGGCCATTTCCTCCAACCATCTGAACCATTGTCTTATCAAACAGCCAAACGAAATTTCTCCTTTTAAAGAAATAACTCTGGGAAGCTAATTGCCTGCATCCGCTTTATAGATACATGTACAAGTATAATACAGAAATATGATTTCAAACTTTTTTTGGTCCATATTCCATTTCTGCAAGTAGATTTCTTTCTCCTTCCCTTTCTTCTTCTTCTTCTCCAGCTTCTCCCTTTTCCTGCTTTCCCCCTTCCCCTCCCTCTTCCTCTCTATCTTCCTCTTCTTGGTCTTGTTTCTCTTCCTCTTCCTTCTCCTCTTCTTCAGCAAGGTCACTGTGGCACACGGGAAGGTGACAAGTGTCCTGTACCAATGCTCAGCCCTTCATCCCCAGGGATGAATCTCAGTATCACCAAGGTCCATCCCTGGCAGCACTCCCCGTCAAACCCATCACCTTAAATCCTGCTCATCATGCCATCTCCCATACATCAATGATGTGATCCTGTCCTTGTAATCATTCAGTAAAGATTTATTCATCCAGTTATGTGTGCCAGGAGCAGAATTTTTCCAATTCTACATTTCGGTTTTTAGGGTAAAGATTAGTTACCATCACGCCTAAACTATGTTAAAATATTATGCTGAGTTCTGACGTGATGTGGACACTCCTATCAGGGGAATTCAGGGTAGGCTTTGGCTCAGAACTCCGTGAGCATTTACTTGGTCTGTGACATCCTGTAACCACCCTCTCGATCTTTGTTTTATCCTTATACACGTAAAGGGTGTCATACACTGGGAACTGCCATGTGCAATTCTTGCATGTCAGCCTCAGATACGCATCTTGCCCTGCCATTCGGAAAGCAAATCAGAATGCAGTGAAAGGAGGAAGGGGATAGTTTCTTTTTAAAAATATATAATACTTAAAATACTTGGTCCTTTAAGTACATTAGTAACACACGTCTTGCAATGGTAATAGAAACTCTTACGCTCTAGTGTCACACATGGCTGTTGAAAGCCACCATATTGCCACTCTGAAAAACGTCTACGTTGCAGTCAGCTGTCCACCGTTCTCACAGTCTTGTGATGTGCAGCACACATGGTGGGACAGATGGCCAGAGAGAGGTGCATGGTATATGCTCAGACAGCAATTTCTCTGCACACCTCTTGCATTAGCATATGACTCCTCTGCCCTTATTTCCTTCCTATAATAGTGTTAAGCGCGAGAGTCACATCTGCTGTACAGATTGTTGGGATTCTTGCTGCTAAACAATTAGGTAGGGATTGCCTATACAGTGGAAAAACTCCAAGTGTGTGTTTCTGCATGGCTTCCCTGGAGAGGCAAAGGCCATGTATTGACAGTTTGAAGGTGACTTGCCTGGTGAACTTTTGTCATCTTCCTAATTCAGCAGCAAACCACAGGTTCACAGAACTGAATGCCCTACAATCTTTCTTTTAAACCTCCAAAATTTCTAGCCTTATGTAC
Source organism: Rhinolophus sinicus (assembly GCF_036562045.2). Lineage (NCBI taxonomy): Eukaryota > Metazoa > Chordata > Mammalia > Chiroptera > Rhinolophidae > Rhinolophus > Rhinolophus sinicus. Next base: position 19,290,921 of record NC_133754.1, on the reverse strand, counting down.
GCGTCGTGGCTGTGAATGAGAGAATAAAACCCAAGCTTACTCCTTTTATGTGTAAACATTCAACTGGTTAATACACAGATAGTTAGAGTAAGTTCTAAAAGCTATATATTTAATAAATGTGTGTTTAGGAACAATGAATAAGATGAGGATATGAAATATCCTGAATGGATACAGTGAGGTTATGAAATTTCCTAACCTCAGGACGTCTCAAGTCTAATTAAATAAATGAAAACCCATAGCTTCTTTGAAGTGTATACTACGCTTGAGGATGGGGTAGGTAGCAGTGGTTATGTTTTACTTATTTGGGAAATACGGAACCATAATATTACTCTTGCCAAATGTAGTGCTTCAGGGTAGTGCTGTGCATTGTGATATTTGTTTCCCTTTTAGATAGTATGGTATTCAAAATGAATTAGATTTTAATATCATACTGTAATTTCACTGAGTGGTCACATTAAAATCTAGACTACATGACATTTGCTTAATATTCTATTGAAAACTGCTTTTAATAAATACTATTTTGTATTTAATGAAAATAATATGAAATTTTGGTTTTTTCCTATGTCTGTTTACAAACTGAAAGCTGTGATCATTCATTTACTTTCTGCATGTACACAGGACTGAATTTCATATGCCCATTTTGTACCTAGAGCATAATAAAAACAGTTCTGTATAAAAAGTGTACATCCCTTATATAGCAAGGCATAGTTACTTTCTAAAATCAGTTTATTTAGCGCAGCCCCTAAAAGCAGAGCCTCATATTGTTTTCAGTTCTCTTATATAGCTTTGAAAAAATACCCCCCAAACTTAAAGACACTTTCTGATGGAGTCAGTGTAAAAATGTATAGTTTAAACACACACACACATACACACACACAGAACTTACTTATTGTCCCAATCTCAAGCTATTATTTTACAGAGAGCATAAATTTGGATATAAGACAAGTACGTCCCTCTCCAGTTAAGGAACTGACAACAGTAAAAGGAACTCAGGATGGATTACTTTTCACAAAAACCAGGGCTTGGGCAAGATGGTTTAAAATATTATTATATCTTTGAAATGTTGAATGAAAATAATTCCAGTACAGTTCCTGTGATTAAATCCATTTTCATTTAAGCACACAGTTTGCACTTCTCTTTATCCTCGGGGTTTTTTAGCAAAGTTATTTCTATAATCAATCTTTTAAAGAGGAATAGAAAATGTAACCAAAAGTCTCTCTTTGAATGAATTTTCCTTTTTCTCCACAATTTGAATTTCTCTGAAAAATGTTTCCCACATAGATTTTAATCTATTATACTAATGAACAGAATTGTATCTTTAGGGTCAGCTTGTGACACAATTAGAGCTATTACTGAAATACTGACTTTAAAAACTTCATGTGTGATAGTGATTACACCTAAAAACACAAAGAGACAGAAACATTTGAAGAGAAAAAGAGAAAGGTAAGGTGACAGAATGATACATGTATAAATATGAGAAAGTGGATAGTAAGAATTTTTTCAGTTCTCTCTAAATCACATAATCAAATTTTAAGAAAAGAGGCATAATTTTATCAGTCTTAGGACATACTTAGTCACGTTTGTTCCTACTACTAGTACTCAGTCACCTTGCTTTGTTCTTGGGAAGGAGAAGATTTTCTGGCTAATTTTTTCAAAATCCTTTATATGATTGATTGTAGTCAACTCAGGATGTATTCATGGACAACCAATTGGTTAATTTACATACTGAATTATGCATATGCCTTGTTTTTTGCATGTAATTTATAGCCTGAGGTTTTTTTGTCTTTGTTTGTTTGTTTTTGTTTTTGTTTATGATTGCAAAATTTTCAACAGTAAAACTATTAATATTTTGTTTTGTTTTTTAATATCCTGAAATAATGTTTCCTAAAATGTGGTACCTGGACTATCAAGATCCCTAGTATTACCTGGGAACTCCTTCAAATTTCAATCCTGAAGCCCCATCCTAACCAGAACTCTTGAGTAAAAAAACTCAAGGGGTGAGGCCCTGAAGTCTGGGGTGTAACAAGCCCTCCAGGGGATTTTGACCCTTCTAATTTGAGAACCACTGGACTAAAGCATGCTCATTATACAGTGATGAACAGAGCAGGTGCCCACTGAAAATGACCTGATGGTCCCACTTCACGCCATGTGCGTGGAAAAACTAACAATTCAGGCTCATTCAGTCACAGTGATTGATTACAGATGACAGGATGAATTTAGCAAAGCACAATATCTTCTCTGTGCCTATTACATTCTGAGAGGGTACCTTGATTAAACTGGTTTCTAGCCTTGTTTTCAGCATAGCTACCTTTCATTATTTTGCTGTTCTTCATTGTTATGTATAAAAGACTTTATAGCTGATGCTATTGGCCTCACATAGGTAGTTGATTATTAAATAAGTTAATCAAAGTAGGAGTAACAAAAACTTTTAAATTTAAATTATGTGTATGTATAACCATTTGTCCATGTTTTTAATGCAATGCCAGGGCCACCAATTGATTAGTCTTCTTAAGGGTTGTTGTTTTTTTCTTGTTTAACCCATAATTCATCCACTTTTTGTAAAATTTTAAACACAGAATTCTCTAGAATTTGTAGCTACATGTAAAAAAAAATTGATACAATACTTTTCTGGATTTTTATGACATTTCTCCCCCAATGGCAACATGTTTTACCAACATATAATTCAAAAATACCTTTAGTTTTGTTTTGTGTAGGTAACTTGCTTTCATCCTGTCTTTCAGGAGAAATCACCATAGTTTTAATTAAAAACAAACAAACCAAAAATAAAAACTTCTCTATTTGACAATTAAATTTTAATGATGTGTAAAATATTTAAATGAGATATGTCTAAGATGAACAATTGCAATGAAAATATCATTGATTAAATTACATAATTAACAAAACCAAAAAACAATTGCAATATTAAGACCAAATTTGAAAAAACTCCAAAGCCATTTAGGAAGCACGCAGCCCAGTTGGTGAGAGATGGACAGGGACTAGTGAACGGCAGCAGCCTACTTAAGTGTCATTGCTGAGCAGGGAGGGAGGTGCCTCTTCAGGCATTAGACAACAGGGGACATCCTTTTAGCTGGCAAATTGGTTAAAGGCAGTTGATAAGTGACCTTCTACTATATTAGCTTATGAGCTAATGTGCCAAGTTCTCTGTCTCAATTAACCTTGTTTTGTTCCTTCCAGTTTAGATGGCAAATTTGGGCGTATGTACTCTTTTCCCCTGCATTTGTCCAGGGAGATTCTAATCTTTAGGAAACTTGGAAGGGTCTAACTCTATGAGAATTCAGTTATAAGGACGTCCTGCCTTTATTTATGTTTGTTTTTTGGATGTAAATGGAACATCTGTTTTTCACTATATGCACAGCACTCACAGAGAACTGAAGCATGATTTGTTTTTTTGTTTTGTTTTGTTTTGGGTTTTTTTTTTTTGTATCTCATGAGGGACTTTGAGTCTAATGGAGGCTCAAATTATGCTATGGGAACTTGGAGCAGTGATGGGAGTGGGTGAGCATGGGGTATATTCTTGGCTTAGAAATAATAATTTTACACTCTAAAATATTACATGTATTAAAATCATATTTCATCTTAAATAACAGTTAACTCCACTATTATAAAATATTCTCAATTGTTATCTACACTTTCTTAATATTGCATGCAGCTTAATGAGCATTTTCTAGCATGGCTATATTCACTTTACAGGTCAGTGAGCAATATTACAAGATAAATTTTACAGTCCTGTAAGTTACCCTCACTAAGTATTGAAAAAGTTCAGTTCTGTTACTTACCCTGATGTTTTCTTATTAAAATTGTGTTTAAATAGACAGATATTATCTGTAATGAAATAATGGAAGGGCAAATATATTTTTTCTTGTTATGATCAAAATAAATCAATAGCCTAGTTTTAGGGACTAGTAAAAAGAGAGTAGAATTAGTGGGAAGCAATGATATCAGGGAAACATTTGATTCACTACAAGGATTGGAACTAAAAAATGGGGTTGCTATGCAAGCATAACTTTTACTGATTACAGGTAATAATAGCATGAGGTTACTTCGAATAATTTTGGTGATAAAGTTAAGAGCGTTACGTATCAATCCACACCTAAGTAATAATATGGAATTACAAAAAACAAAGTAGTCTAACTCTGTCTGGCAAATAGTGACAAATTGATAAAGTAACTATGCCATTGACAATTAAATTTCTGGCATCTTTTAGTGACAACTTAGATGTTTTTAATAGAGTTAATTATGTATTAGACAGTACTCTATTAATCCCTGAGAAGCTTGAAAATATTCATAAGTAAAACTGAGCAACCCAACTCTGTTTACCTAAAATCGGCAATGTTTTCTGAAGCGTCAGCGTAGTGTCTGGGAAGAGTCAGCTGGTTGAGTGCTTTTGTACAAATTCTCTCATTTCTCTGGGTCTAATTGCACTCAGTGAGAACAATAGTTGTGGTGATCTCTGAGCATTCTTTCAGCTCTAAACTACTCTGACTTGTCTGTCCTCATTGAAGAAATATATTTGGTTGTTCAGCAAAGGAACATACTCTGTTTTACAGACATATGCCCTCCAGTTAAAGACAGCTTAGATTTAGAAGATGAAATACCATTGAGGTGTGATCTGTCTGGTAAACCACCTGAGTGCATCTTGGGATGTGGAAGTTTGGTTAAATGGTTTTATAGAAAATGCCTGGGCATAGGAACTAGAGAGAATTGACTGGAAACCCACCCGCCATTTACTACTTGTGTGCTTTGGGGCGAATCACAGTGTCATCTAAAAAATGAGGATAAAAGTCTCTCTTCTAGCATGGTTGTATAAATTGAATAAAATGTGTAAAGTGCTGAGCTCAGTGATGAAAACTGCTGTCCCCTCTCTCCCCACTTTCCTGTCAGTTGCAATCTAAATGAACGAGAATTCCCTAATCAAATTTCTAAAAGTAGTATTATTCCATCACTTTTAGTTTCTCCTTGATGCTCCTTTTTCCGTTTCCTTTTTATATTCTGTCAAATTCACGTCGGTCCCCTATTCCCTTTCCATTCCTTTCTCTCTATTGCTGTGTAGAGAATTGACTTGAAAGATCAACACCTATTAATAATATGTAGCAAGGAGGAAATAAGTCTGGATTTTTTTAAGCAAATTATATTAATGTAAATTTACAGACTTGGTAAATGAGTCCAAACTTTTGAATATAAATTATCTAGTTTGCTTTCAGCACGGATGGCACTTCCCTGTGTGATGGTGGTAACTAATAATTATCTTGGCCTGGCCTGCCTTTGACAGTCCTGGCAATCCTCTCTGTAGCAATTAACCTAGAAATTGCTATCATTGTTTACACAAAACCCATCAAGGAGGTCAGCAGAAGATAATAGCATTTGCCTTTCTTGGATACCAAGCACTAATAAATGCATTATTTTCATAGGATAGCAATCCTGTGAGATAAGCAGGTATTCTTATTGATGAATTGTTAAATGACTTTTCGCATCATTAAATGACTTTTCCAAGATCTTATAAATCTTAAAAATAGGAAGTGTCAGAGTCCAGGCCGGGAAGTTAGGCTTCCGATTACATTATTTTCATGCTCACATAGTGGGGACTCTTTGAAAACCTTTCTTTGACAGGTTCCAATAATGAATTTCATTCATCTCTTAAAATAGTACCACTTACCCTTACATAGAGCAAGTTGTTACTGCTTTATTAATTGCTCCTAAGTAATACATACTGGTATAATTTTTAAAGGCTACTTCTGTTTGACATTCTGTTTCCACCATGCACTGTATTGAAGAAGTAATTCTGGTTAAATATATAAGACTGTATATTTCTCTTCTGTCTTTATCCTGCTTTCTCTTCTTATTCTCCTTTACTTTCCTTTTATTTTTCTTTCATTTTTTACATTAAAAAAATAATTGACATAAAATACATATAAAATTTACTATCATACACATGTTCAGTGTGCAGTTCAGTGTAGTCACTTTGTTGTACCAATCTTCAGAACTTTTTAATCTTGCAAAACTGAAACTTCATACCCATTAAACCAAAATTCCCATTTCCCCCTCCTGGCAACCACCATTCTACCTTCTGCTTCTAGGAATCTGACTACTCTTGATACCTCATAATAGTGAAATCATACAGCATTCATCGTTTTGTGATGGGCTTACTTCACTAAGCACAATGTCCTCAAATTTCATCCATGTTACACCATGTGTCAGAATTCCCTTCCTTTTTATGGCTGAATAATATTTCATAGTAGATATATACTATATTTTCTATATCCGCTCATCAGAATATATGGTAATCCTATTGCTTTATTTTTTGAAGAAGCACCATGCTATTTTTCCTAGCAGTTGTGCTAGTCATCAGTAGTACAAGACGTCCTAAGAACCAGGCTCAATTAGAGTCATCTGGGACTCTCTGTCTGCTCTCTGCCTTATTCTTCACATCCAATCATGGACGGTGTTTAACATATAATCTACCTCTTCAACATCCCCTGATGATCCCATGCTGACAGACAAAATTACCTGGGACCCAGATAATTATAACGATGTCTGTAGGGACTTGTCCCACCAACGGTCATCTCCTTCTTCTAATATGATTCAAACTCCCGCCAGATAGCCCTTTTATGGTATAGCTTTGCTGATTTAAATGCGTCCCCATCATTGGCTACTGTATAAAATCAAAACTGCTTAGCCTGGTGATCAAGATTTGCTACAATTTAACATCATTTTTTTCAAACAAGCTTCTACTATTTCTCTTTACCAAGACTGGATTCTAGCCAGTTTGAATGACTTATAGACAACTTTACTATACTGTTCGCTTTCTGATTTTCTTACCTGTTTATATGCTATTCACCATCTGGAATATTTTTATACACTTTCTTTCTTTCCCATCCAAACCTCTCATGGCCTTGACGCCCCAGCTAAAATTTTGAAACCACACGTGATTTCATGATTTTACACCATTTCTCCAATAAACTGATAGCACTTTATTGATTTTTCTTATATGACATTTATCACTTTCTATCTTGTACAGTAGTTATTAACGTACCTTGAATTTCACACACAATTTAGCTGCCAAACTACAGCTTGAGGGCAGGTATTGTGTGTGTTTTCATCTTTTTTCCGCTCTAGTACATAACAGAGTACTTGGCACATAATTAGCAATCAATACATTTGTTTTGAGGGAATGAGTCAACAAGCAAATTAACATATGTGTAGTGGGACAGACAGTTTCTTCAGATTCTTCTTCTTTTTAAATTTCCATCCTATTAACAGGTTTTTAGCTTAGTTTATAAATTTTATATATTTAAACACATTGTATGGACCTTCGTTTGTGCTCTTGCTATAGCTCTGCAAAGGTTATGGGCAAACCTGTTGACATCTTCCTGGTACCAGACGGCAGGGGGTTGTGGATAAATGAAAAAGATAAAGAGATGAAGAAGTACAGACTGGTAGTTGCAAAATAGTCCAGGGATGTAAAGTACATATGCGGAATATAGTCAATAATATTTTAATAACTATATATGGTACCAGGTAGGTACTAGACTAATGAGGGGGATCACTTCATAAATTCAATAAATGTCTTCAGGTTCTTAAAAGTAGTGAAAGCTTTACATTTGCTAAGTCGATAGAAAGCAGAGAAAGTCAAGTAGGTATCCTGGTAAATTGTATGGATGTTTGAATAATAAGAATGTGCGATTCCCAAGCATTCAATAAAATCTCAGTATCATGTTATAATGACAAATTAACTGAGATGACACTCAACTAATCCCCTCACATTTCCCATGTTGATTGACACTGTTTCTGGGAGATGTTTCTTTAAAATTAATAACTTGGAAAAATTGGGAAAATCATGACATGTGAAAAATGTTCTCAAATATAAAGAACAATTTTAGTACTTTTGTACTATTTTTAAACTCATAATATTACTTTTAAAAATCATCTTATATCATCAGGAATGATAGTCTTTCATGATTTCCTCTAAAGGCCATTAAGCTATAACCAAGTCTGTGTCATTATCACTTCTATTACGTTCTAAAAGCTCCAGCAAAATACTATTTTGTTATTTTACCCATGCCCAGAAATTTAAAGGTTATAATTGCATAACATGATTCTAATTTTTATATTCAAAGAAATAGTGACAGTTGTGAGAGAAAACACTTGTTAAAAATAGCAAGGAAGACATTAGTGAAGATTATTTGCAATAGGGGAGGAAGTTGAACTCTGCTGAAACAAAAGAGGGAAGAGCAAATGGTAAAGTAAAGGACTTCAGAGAGGAGGTCGGTCTAAGTAATTAGGTCATTTTTGTTTGCTATTTTAGGCCAAGGTAAACCTTAGCCTTCCACAGGGACTGAGAGAGAGGAGCCCTGTTTTTCTTGATGATTACATTTCAAACGGGATGGCTCCCAGGTCCTGAAGAAAGATAGCCCTGGGTTGTAGAAGATTTATATCCCAGAGGGGTACAGAAAGACTTTACCATTGCAAGTTTTCTAAAGTAAATTCTTCAAGAAAAAAAAAGGTGAGATAGAGGCCTAGAGTCATAAAAAAGCCTGACTAAAGTTTCATCAAGCTGAGGAAATGATAAGGCCTTCTTGGACATAGTAAATATGAGCTACTTAGCAAAAGTTTCAAATTTGTTTTTCCTACACTTTTCACTGGAATGTCTCTGACCCAATATGTGATAGGAATTCTTTTCAAAGGAAGTACTTCTAGTTCTATCTGGGGAAGGTTAATTTTCAATACTTTTGACAAATAAAATGTCATACCCAGAGGATTAAATATAGATCATTTTTAGGCCTTTCTGTCAACATTTCCCAAATACTAGTCTTTCTATCAAAAACATTTCTTGCTGGATCATTCCCAGCTCACCTCATCATATACCCTACTCATTTACTTGCTAATTCAGAAAGAACCACTGCTATTTCTAGGTGTTTGAGATCATATACTACCAGTAAACAATTTCCCTGTATTCTTTCATCCATGTTAGAATTATATAATCAGATAGGTAAAATAAAATAACTTTATTTTTCAAAAAACAAGTGACATTATACTTTCCTAGGTATTAGTGTGTTATTTAAAAGACAAAGTGAGTCAGAGAAAGTGGGAACTGTTCTCTACCTCAAGAAGCTATCCTTTTACTAAAAAACAGATAAATGGAGAAGATCTTAAGTTTCCTTCTCACCAACTCAAAAAGCCCAATATGAAAAAACAAACAAACTTATTTTATTCAAATCTTCTCTTGAAAACTAATTATAAAACCAAGATTGTGTTAAGTGTAAAATGGTATGTCAAAGTTGTTACAAATAAACCTTTAAATATTCCTGATTTATACTAAATAAAGTGAATTAGCAAGTAAGAACAAGACTACAAATTTAACCACCTATTCTTCTGAGATAACCATCAAAGTATCTACATAGTTGCAGAAAAGGGCACAGATGTTCACCCTAAAAAAACCCTGTAATTAAGACACATTTATACTCTGCAGATGCAGCCATTTTTAAAACTATCAAGGGCTCTTGTAAACAAAACTCTTGTAAACCCAAACCAAAGAAAAATATTTTTGAACTTTGAGTTTTATCATAGTAAGAAAACCAAAACAAGAATCCTAATTATACAAATGTAACAGTTTAATTAATCTAACATTTACTTCCAGCCATGTATATTTTACAGAAAATATTGTACATAAATTCATAATAGTTAATTTTTTCCAGACTGTTTCCAAAATTTAAAATGATTTATATCATTCTTATAAAATTAGAGATGTCCGATTTTAGTAAACCTGATATAAATCAATATTTGAATACTAAAAGAAGTTAATAAATATGTACTGAAGGAAAGGTAGATATTATCTTAAAATCTGGCTTTAGTAACATTCAAGAATTAAGCACATTAGGCACAAGAATTAGGAATTTTTTTTTTATCTGAAAATACTTGAAAATAAATTTAGAAACATCCATTTATGAAACAAAGACAAACTTGCATACTTTCAAATTGTTTGCATTCAAAATATAACTCATTAAGTAGTGTTAACAAAGGCATCAAGCAAATGTTCACCATTCTAGTAATGTTAAATTTATTTTTACAATAGCAGCCATGTTTTTCTTTTTCTTTTAAACTTCATTTTATAAACTTGCTCCACTTATTTTTGCTTCAAGTATTTAGTTTGTCATTTAAATTTCTTAATTTAAGCATTCAATATGTGTTTCAAAAATATTTTTACATCTTGACATATTGATCAATATTGATAAATTGACATACACTTTCAGAGATGTAGAGTTTTAATATAACTTCTAAACATTGCATGGAAGTGATGCAAAAATAGATTTAATTTTTTGGGTTATATCCTGAAGGCATCTTTCCATCCTTTCTAGGCTTTACAGAGTTCTAGGATTATCTTTCTAAAACAAATTTTATAGCATTTTTTTCAAAAATCTTTCAATGTTTTCTCCTTATCATGTTAGTAAAATCCAAATGCAACATATAAAGGCCCTTCAGGAATGGCTCTCTATTTTACTTTCCCAGTTTATTGACCATATTTTGCTCTTAAACCCCCAGGACTGCCCTACTATGCAATTCCCCATACTCGCCATTTAATTTCTTTCTACATTGTGGGTTGAACCCTTTTCTTTCACCAGCCACCTTTGACACTTTTGAACCCAGATTTTTTCAGTCTGGATTTATTCTACAGTTAAGCTCCCAACGATTCTTTTTTTAAAAAAAGGTATCTTGGAAAGTGGCATTTGATTTGTAAGTTTCAGCCTTTAATGGCAATTTCAACACAGTATTTAGAATTAAGGCCATATTTTTGTGGACAAGGAAAGGTTATTAAATGTGTGTTTATTTTAAATAATTTTGTATTGTCTTTTATATATTGTAGCCTCTATTCTATACTTGTATAGATATAGGCTTTGTTTCATTTACCATAGTAAACATGTTTGTTTGTTTTTCCTTTGCATATATTTTTTCTTAAAATGAATCAATTTATTGGTTACTTCTCAATTTTTTTTAAATGAATGGATACACAATAGAAAAATAAAATTTTAGTATAGGTGAAAACAAAACAAAAATGGGTGTTTGGCCTACACAATATTTGTTTAATGTGGATTTGGTTTGAGTAGACATATGAATGTATTGAAAAAAATAAATATTGCTTAACAGCAGCACAAAAGAATATAAAAATATGTTCTGTTACACATTATGTGTGATATCAAAAATACAAAATAAAATTATGACTAGTGTTGAACCTGTTAAACATAACCACAGTTCATGAGAATTATTGGGATTTTAAAGGACAGGTAATAGTGAAGGTTGGTTATTCTGGTAGACACTTGTGAGTTATACTGTTCTTACCATATACTTTAAAAATAACTTGGGATGTACCAGACTAATTTAATTATAATTACATTCACTATCATGTTCATTGTATTATAATGAAGTCATTATTTATTGAGCTTCTGCTATTTTTATCAGCTAATATTTCTTATATACTTAATATGTGTCTTGGAATTTCATATACATTTAATCTATGACATACACAATGTTCTATGAGAAGTTATTGAAAGTATGACTCCACTCTTCCCTCTTAAGAACATGCAATGTAATTAGGTAAATTATATACTTCACATTCTATTTATCACGCATAAATGTTTTTTGTTTGTTTTATACTCAAGACAATAATAGAAATCTCATAGCTTATGACTAATTTAAAACAATAATGCTATTAATATGTTTTAAAAGAAAGAGTAATCAGTTTTGGTATTGCTTTACAGAAAGATAGAGTCTGAATTAAGGCAAATTGAAAGATACTGTAATGGAAGAGAAAAATACCAAAGATTCTTGAGCAAAGTCAATAAATTTAGGTATGTGTTTATTTCATGGAAATAATCTCTTGACATTAGGTTACACATAAATAGAATTTAAAGAAAATTATAATCAGGAAATAAACTATTTCTGCAAATGTCAATTTTGCGATAAAAATCTCATTTTGGGGAGGAAAAATATATTTTTCGACATGAATTTATGGAATTGGAAGGAAACATGTAAGTCATCCGGGTTCAATCTGAAGCCCAGAGAAGATTTTTCTTTGATAGATTTCTTTGCTATTGTTTTATCCCTCCATTTTGATTTGGTGAATTCTAATATCGATATAACTTGATAGAAACTTTTACTGCATGTACATTTTAAGTTATTTTGAAACATTATGATAAATTACACAGTAATATTTTTAAAATTTGCAAAAAACAGTTTTATGGTAACCTCCTATGACTCCTATATGATTATGTGAATTCTCTATATTAATTATATTAATTTGTTTTATAATAACTAATTAAATCATTCATTATCCAGTAAACATTTCTTAGACCCCCCATTATATAACATGAGATGTACTAGACACTGTTGATTCAAAGATAAACAAAATTTGTTGCTATGAAGAAAAAAATCACAGGCTGGTTGAGATAGAATCTAAATGACTTGTACTTGCCATCCACGTACCTAAAAAAAATACCATACCATTGATCATCTTTCTCTATTTTTTAATTTCTATAGCCCATTTCTCTCAATCATCTCTACCAGGGTACAAGAAAGGTAAAGGAAATAAAAACACACACAGCAGATTATTAATTAACACAATAGTCACACATTTAAAGGGCTAAAAATAACACCTAGTATGACAGATTTCTGCTTCTAGTACTCTAATTCTTACTTGAGTTGGAAGTCACAGTTTTCACAACTACTCAACTTTTCCTGATTTGATGTAGCTGGTGACAATGTGCCAGTTAAAACATCATCTGCACATGTTGACAAGTGTCTAAGGGAGAGAATCAACTGTTTCAAATACACCAAGATGACTCAGAAATAACTGTCAGAGAACCATGTTCTCCAGAGGTGGCACATCACTTGGACTACAAGAGCCATTAGATGACATTTCTCCTTGTCATTCTGCTCCCTGCCAGCTGTAGGGGCTTCACTCTTGCAATGTGATGAGCCAGAAACCAGAGTGAAGGAAGTTACTGAACAAGTGCTGGAGAGAGATGTATTTTTAATACAACTATGTGCAGTATAAAATGAAAGAAATTAACTTCATTTGTGGTACTCCCTTTTTGACAAAGGAAGGGCCAATGCTTCAAAAAGGGCAGCCAACAAAAAACTCATATCTGACATTAGACCCATCCTCTTTGAAATACAGAGCTACAGAACTAAAGGAATAAAAGAGTTTGTGAGGAATATCTCCTGAGCCTTTGCCTGGTTTAGAATTTGTTAGCATCAGAGACTCTATGCGATTCCTGTCCTCAATTCACATTGGCACTTGTACAATTATGTTCTCTCCTGTTTTCAGCATAATCTTTGCATCTATTTTGCAGAATGTAAAAAAAAAAAAAAAAAAGCAATGTCTGACTCATATTTGAAGGATGTGGCAGTATCTAGCTATTTCCTCTCTCCAAGGTTTTCTTTCGTATATATAGATTTTTTTTTTTCCTTTTCTTATTCTGCAGTGGGGTTTCATTCTCTATTTCATTCCATTTTGTATGCACATGTACACTGGTAATGTATTTCTAGCTGTCACAAAATTAGAGAATTTAATGCAGTGGGTAGAACAGATATTCCTAATCACTTCTCCATATATCTTAAGTATATTAGTTCTGCAAAGAGGACTTAAAAAATAAATTAACTTACTGCTGGTTAAGATCATACTTCAGATAGCTGTTTGAATGAAATCATCTTTTTCAGTATAAACATCTCCAATGTTTACCAATTACGATCAATATTAAAGTTTCAAAGAGGGAAGATGTGCTGAGTATTTAGATGGATCAAACAGTTCACCATGAGGGAGACTTAGGTTTCCCTCCTCCCTCCAGCTCCATGGCTCAAGGTATCTGTATACTTGTAGACAGTCAAATCAAGGATACTTTATTAAAGCTGCTGCACTGTACACATATGTATTGAAATAAAATAAACACACAAGTAAAAAAAGAAATGAAAAAATAAACTTGTTTACTTTAGAAACTGAAAAAGTAAGTAGTAGGCCCAAAATCATTATGCCAAGCCTCAGTGTGTGATCCTGAGATATGTACACATGCACATGGGGTTAAGAATGCATTATGCATGAAGAGATTATGTTCCCATGTGCAAATGAAATATCAAAATATCAAACTGTCCTTTATAATTTTCTTTATTCTTATTTCATGGTTTGCCTTCTTATTTTCATTAAACTTGATACGTATAGTTCTCAATTCTTTTTTGGCTAATACTTACATTGGAAATTGTAGTGGAAAATCTTAATCTCGATCCTTTTCTTTTTTGCCAAAAGACTTAAATGATACATGAAAATACATTGTATTTTAAATTTTACCACTGGAGACAAATCAAAAGATCCGGTAAGATGATGACAAAATAAAGCTAAAATTTGTTTGCATTGCTTCATCACACACACTCACACCAAAATAAAGATCTTTACCTAACCCTCTCTATAGATGAAGGGAGGTACAAGCTCGAGGAAATATGTAACTTGTGCAAGATATTCCTTATAGTTAGCACAAGAGCTGCAATTAGATGTGAGATGGTTTTCCTTTTATTACACTTTGTGTGCTTCAAATGGTTAGTCTTAATAAATTTCCAAGATATCTCTCTCTCTCTCTCTCTCTCTCTCTCTCTCTCACACACACACACACACACACACACACACACACACACACCTCTGTCACATCCATGACCGAACCCACATACAGAGAGAGAGATGGAGAGAATGAGATGGAGGTAATGAAAGAGAAAGAGAGAGAGAAGACAGACAACAGACAGAGAGGAAGAGGAAGATATGTACATATATCCCTCAGCTCTGGGAACTTGTGAGATTCTAATCATTTTATTTCATACAAAGAACATGTCCAGGGGGACACATCCAAGGTTAGATGTTTCCCACAGGGGAGAGCGGCTTTCACTATCATACATTTTCATCGGTGACTTTCACCCCCGAAATCCCACTCAGATCCATACAAGGTTGAGATTATCCTATGATAATGACTTTGAGAATAGCTCCCTGAGAGGAGGGCCCAAAATTTGACTAACGCTTAACCTTCATATTTTTGAAATGTAGATCTCACACAGCAGTACTATATGAAGCAACAATTTTTACAAAATATAGATTTCCATCATGTTTATATATCATTGGGAAATATCTTGCTTTAAGTTGATAGACTGAGTTTAAACTTTTCATAAAATATTTTAAATTGTTGTTAAAGCACACAGGGACTCTATCCATTTGAGTGTTATTGATCAATTTTATTGAAAGATAACAGAGCAACTGCAGACCACATTTAAACTGTATTCTAATGACATTTAGTACTCTTTAGCAAATCTAATAAAAATCCATTAAAATTTCCAAAATGATGTCAGAGTAAGAAGATAAATCCAAAATCTTGGCCACAGTTTTAAAATAAAACTCTGCCTAATTTAATGAAAACCTTATCAGTTTAGAAATCTGACATGGCAAAATTAAGAAAGTTTTCTCTTCTAAGTATAAAAATGTTAATTTTGACATTAGCTAATAAATGGTATCATATGAGACAGCTAAGGAAAGTATTTTGGGTACTAGCTGCTCAAACAATGATGGAAATGTGGTGATAATTTCACCTAAACCTATAGTGCAAACCAATACTTTGAATCATTTATAGATTCAACCTCATTTTGCCTTAAAATATATATCCTGGTGGTCAATAGATAAAATAGATTAAATTTATGTGGTAGATATTTTGTTTTACTTCTTTCATGAACATAGCAAACATTGAAATATACTCTTTAAAATTATTCCAAGAACTCAATTTTGAAATTTCATCCTTGCTATGATTTTTCTGACACAGGAGACATCGAATGAGTGACATCTTAGAAAAAGAGGATCTCATATCAACAAGAAAAACTAATGACATGAAACGCTAATGTATTTATTATTACCTATAATAATTAAGTCACATTTCCACCTATTTCTTGCTCCATATGAATACTACTCTGCATTGTTTTAGATACATTTGCATTAAAATTCATTAATTTGAATTAATCATTTACATACCTTCATTCCACAGAGCATATGTACACAAATAATTAGGGCAATGCATTTTGACTCATTTAATGAGAATTATACTTGGAATGATACTTATTTTACTGCCAACAGACAAAATTTGAATTGAGTGGAGGAGTAAAGGGATATAATTATGAGATTAGTGCGCAAGTTTTCCTGTCAGATGAGTCAAGACATTGTGGGCCTGTAGATCCAGTCAGCTTAATAGATGCCAGTGGTGCTTTTGTGTATACTATGCCCCATTGACTTAATAGAAACACACTAGGGCCTTGTGATTATGCAGATTACCTCACCAGTTATCCAACACTGGGCGAGATGAGAGTACTTGAGGAAACACAGTGGTAGCCCCACTTCATTTTCTCTCAGTGACCTATTGTTCTCAATTGCTTTCCATCAAAAATTAGCTCAGCTGGTGAAAGCAAAGGTTTAAGAGATTATTAGGTACTCAGACAAATACCTTATCTAGTGCAGGGTAATTGCTTGAGATTTGATTACTATTAGTGGACCTTCCAACTGAAAAAAAAATAAAATACTAAAAATCATGTATTAGAAAGGTATTGATGAGGTTAAAAGAACCTTCATTTAACATTTATTTCAATTCACCTTGAATTCCACCACTGCTTTAATGTAATCAATCATTGAGACTCTGGAACATGAATTATGGCAATTTTCTGTGATTTTCAGAGAACCTAATATCCCTTTCAATTTTTAATGTACAATTGACTCAAGCCACATTCATTATAGGTACACAAATCTGAAACCAGTATAAAAGGAAAACAGCTTTCAAATATTGTCAAATAAAGACTCTAAATAGTTGCTCAAATTATCTGATGTCTCTTTTAATTAACATTCATAAACACATAAAAAAGGAAACCTTTGAGTTTTAAATTTAAAGTCAAGCTGTTTTCGTGGAGGGTAGGCATATTGCACACCAACACATCCTTTGAGAATCGGAGATAAGGTTTAATGAACATTCTCCCCATTGCTGCTGTGGTGTGAGTTTCATTTTGCATATGCCGACCTTGGTTTAGGATACGGAAAGTTTGTCATTAAACTTACAACTTGCCATCAAGGTGGGCATCAGCTTTTTCAAAACAACCCCTATCCATGTATTTCTCATTTTAGCAGCATGTCTTCAGGTACCACACTAATATCTAGGGCATCAAACAAGGACATATGCAAAACAGTTCCTGTGCTACTGAGTCTCTATGCTGTATGTTGGCTCTTCAGGGATCTGTAGGGTCTTCTCCAACATTTCCTACCAGCTGCTAACATCTCCCACACAGATCAAATGTCCTTTCACCGGAGACAAAAGCACCTGCCTTTGCTTAGAGCTAGCCAAAGGAACCTCAGACTTGTTTTTCTATCACACCTAAAGATATTTGAAAGATGCATAAGTTACTGCCATCCTCCTAACTCGTATTTGTCTATTATATATTAAAATATGCATATTTATACCTTCATCACATGGAATTATACACCGGTCTTCATAAACTCAGAGGTAATAAAGAGATTCTGAAAACTGAGTAGTGCAAACAAGGGCCAAATGAGTGAAATGAATGGTTAAGGAGACCATTTCTAAAGATGGTCCTTTGTTTCCTTTTAATGCACACCTTCCTGTTCCCACACCTTCAATTTAAGACAGAGAAGAAATAGTTGGGCTTCCTCCTCACCAGTAGGTTTGCCACTATGTTACCAGACAGTCTCAATGTTTTTCCTAGAATGTAATTCATCTTCATTGTTTCCATTCCGACAGGATGGAACCTGCTTACAAATTTTACAGCTAGCAATACTTTTTATTGTTGTTCTGAAAGGACTCCTGAGGGCTTTCTATTTTATTTTTAGGAACATTCTGATTTCTTTCCCCCTTTATGCTATACTTTTCACTATTATGAGTAATGACCCTAGAATGGTGGGGAGGAAAAACAACCAACACCCACCAAACTCTGTAACTGTCATAAGTTTTAATGCAATCTTCCAATACTTTGATTTATTGCAGGTGCTACATTTTAACTATGTTATACCTAATGAAGAATATCAGCAGCCATTGTGGAATGCTGACATTCCTTCAAACTAAGAAACCTTGAGGATGACTCAAATGTCTTTGGGAGGAAAAATGCTATAAAAGAATGTAACATTTTTCTTGTGCTTTCAGGTACTGAATTAAAACTTTAGGCATTTGAAATATAGTCAGTTTTGATGAAACTATGAAATTATATCACTCAATATCAACTGTGTTCCTTTAAATAGTTTATTTCACTCCTAAGATTCCCCATAGCCTTGATTATACTTAAAAGTAGACGAAGAAGAGCTGAAGAAGCTAATATAGTATGAAATTAGCATTAACAAGTCTTTTGCCTGAAATTTAGGACTAATTTATATGACTTCAGAGAAAAAATAAATAGTACTTACTGAACAGTAGTGGGGAGGGAAACTTTGTGGGGAAAAAAACAAAAAGCAAAACCAAAACAAAAACAAAGTTCATAGCATTTAAAATGAAACTGAAAATGAATGTGGATTTTGTATGCTAACATTTTTGGGACTTCTACATTATAAATCACCTTGGGAAAGGTCATTTGTTCATATGAAAAACAGGACAGGCAAACAAATACACTGAAACGAATGGACTAATGGTTAGGTTGAAGAAGGAGGAAGCCCATAATGAACCAATACATTTATTTATTTGTGTAGAAGAGACAGATTTGCTCTTATTCTCTTGCATAATCAAGTTTCGTACTAATGTTGAAAAACAGTTGCCAACTGGTAATAGTTAATAAAAAATAAATTCAACATTCTTAATCATCAGGGCACATCCTGAAAAAAAATTTTCCATGTGTATTAATTACTATTTTTAAAATAAAAGTTTGTAATTGCCCCATATAGAAAAGTGAATTAACTACTTTTAAAATATTTTTTTTAATTTTTGAAGGATTTTTTGCACCATGCAAGCTGTGAAAAGTATAAACTATATATGTGTGCCTGTATATGTATACACTTCAGTGTTATAAGATTTTTGTCTTTTTATGTAATAATAGCTATATGAAATCTAGTAAATTCCTTCTAACATTTTAAATACTTTATTTCCAGAAAGAGGGTGATAAAAATTCAGAAAAAGATTAAAATCCTACCAAAGGTTCCATAGTGATATAAATATGACCATGCTATTAACATTTGATAAAACTTATATTTTCCTTTAATCAGTTTTGTTTAAATTAAAATTATTAGTAATTTACTATATGCTGTATTAAGAAAATGATGAAATTATATCAAAGTATTATCATTATAAAATTATCACCCTAAACTCAATTTTAGTAAGCAAATTTATTATATTGCTCACATTGTATCAACTTTAACTTTAATTAGAATTACAATTCATGTTGCATTGCTCAGAGTATATTACTGATGAATATTTTTATGCTATTTACAGAAGCAGCACATTTATTCCATGACAATAAAATTAAAAATCCTGTGAGTTTTCTGAATTGATAAACTTATTGAATGATACCAGGGAGTAACCTAAAAATATATGACATAGATTATCTTTGAACAGCATCATGCTAATATTCAAAGGTGTATTTCCAATGCAGAAATTATTTGTAGTTATGTAAATTCTGTCATCTCATTTGTACAGAAATTGCTGTGAGAGCATGCAAATGAGCTTTAACCCAAGTGTACCTCAGTTATCTAATAAACATAGATCATGAGGTATTTCTATTCTTCCTGGTCTTACAGTGTGAGGAATAAATATCGGAAAGGGTGTAATCACATGAGGTTGAATCCCTGCATGCAATTTAGTGTCTGAGAGTTTTAACACCAGATATTAAATATGCAGCTATGTTTATGACCCACCTTCTTCCATAAATAGTCTGAGGGTGGCTGTAAAGGATTTGAGAGCTTGACAATTTAAATTACTCAAGTAATTAATTGATAAATCGTTTCATTCATTTTGACGTCTACGGCTAATCTCTGTGAGTAGACAATGTACACCCTATTTTCACTGGGAATATAATTTCAGTTTTTCTAACAACTCGCTTTTCAAGGTTTACCTCCCCAACATTCCCCTGATGAAATCCTCTGATTCAGAAAATCTGATTTTAAACAATGTCCTCGTTCAAACCTTTTACTTTTCTATTTTATGTTGTGGTTCTCTCCACTCTCCATAAAAAGGTTGTCCACATTTCTCTTTACTCATCAGAATTTTGTCCACTCACCAAAGCCCATTTTGATGCAATCTTCTTTTTGACACTTTGGGTGAGTGTTCTGAATTTATTTATCTCTTTAATTCGTCTGAAGTCTTGATCGTGTTTTGCCAATCCAACGTTGGGCTCACTTTCTTCTGCGAAGCTACAAGTTTCCATAGTGGCAGAGGGTATACCTTATTTACCTTTATCATTTTCTTTCTGCACACTGGAAAAGAAGAGTGGGAAGGTGGGCCTTGCAGTACATTGCCAGGCTTCCTTTCTAACACTGCCATGTACTAACTCTGTGACCTTGAGGAAATACCCCAAGGACTATAGATCAGTCTCCTCATATAATAGTTCTAACATTATAGGAATGTTGTGATAATTAAATAAGAACTTAAATTCTTATTTTGCCAGAATTTTATCTCACTTTGTAGGTGTTTGGCATGTATTTGTTCAATGGGTAACTGATTTGGCTGACTAACTTCTGGGATCTCCTTTTGCTCCTAAGAAATATTCCTTAATTCAATCTAACTGGACCTGCTACAGTAGCTTTTATGGTCCTGATATAACATCTTTCTTTCTGCACTTTGTCTCACTTGCTTTTTGTGAAGAAGGTACATTATTGTCTTTGTTATAATGATTCTTAAGCCTCTTCATTTTTTATTTTATTTTATTTTTTTTTTTGAGAAAAAAGACTGGAAAATATTGGTTAGAAAGACAAGTAAAGTCTATTATAAA
Organism: Rhinolophus sinicus; assembly: GCF_036562045.2. Lineage (NCBI taxonomy): Eukaryota > Metazoa > Chordata > Mammalia > Chiroptera > Rhinolophidae > Rhinolophus > Rhinolophus sinicus. Next base: position 19,269,927 of record NC_133754.1, on the reverse strand, counting down.
TGTAGAACAAGATATGAACCTGTATAAGGGGTATCTAGAAGACATTTGAAGAAAACAGATTTTGGTTTATCAAAGACACGTGGAAAAAGAAATACATTGTAGAAACTGATGACCTTGTCAAATGCCTAAAGAGGAAAATTTGTTTAAACGAGGGGTTTTCAAGCTAACCTTTAAAACGCAAGGCTTCTGTGAAGGTACTTCAGGATTCCATAAAAATTTAATTGGTATTTCAGTTTTAAATGTTTTATATGGTTTTGAGAACATAATTTTAAAAGTAGCCATTCAAACATATTGTTTTTCCAAATCATTAATACATTGGAGCCCTTTAATACTTTAACTTTTGTTATGATGAATTGGTTTCTATTTGTAAATATTTTAATTGTTAATGCATATAATTCATTTATTCTGGTAATATTTCCCTTTGCCTATGGTATTTATTGGCTTCCACACAATTTTTCATTTAATAAACTACTTTTTACTGAGAGTCTGCTGGGATGGACACCCAAAAGGGAATATTATTAAAAAGAATAGCAATTTGTAGTCTATGTTTCCACTGAAGTTTTCTCCTGGGAATAATCCAGAAGGTGTGGTCAATTCTTGTGATTTGCCATAGTTTTGTTCTGTCAAGTCACCATGAACGCTGAATTAACCAGCACTGACTCATTGCTCCTTCGGGAAATACAGGATTAGGTTCCTATGAGCATCTGGTCACAATCTTTTCATCAAGCAATCAACACATAACCTTGTTTTATGTGTGTTTCTTTCTAAAGCCACCTTATTTAATACATATCGTTCATTCATTCACATTGACCTCGGGACCAGCAGCGTCGTAACTCTCAGCTCTTGCGCTTAAGAACACTGGCAGCACGTTAGCCCTATGTTTGGGGTCATTTTAAACAGTGAAATCACCGACAAACAGCACAAAAATGCAAAAAGATGGGGCAGTAGAGAGACCTCACAAAGGGTACTTGGGTACAACTTAAGAGCTGAGAGAAGAAGGCAGAAAGCCACCTCCTGGAACCTTAGCTGTGGATGTGGACAGCAGGCGAGTCAGATGTTCTTCTGTTCTGTGCATGAGTATGTCGATGAGTGACTGAGAAAGCAGGGTCATTAATTTTTGTGGTTGAAAGGAAATTTTAGCAAGGAGGCAAATTTGCAAATATAGAATCCCTGAATAAGGAGGTTTGACTGTACTAGCTTCATAATTAAAGTGGGGGATTAAAAACCTGTATTCATTTGGCTCGGGTTGTCACTTAGGTGAGAAACCACTGTGCACAGGCAAGCAGTGGTGCGTCTCTAAGTGTGCTGCAGACTGAACCGTGAAAACTTGCCTTCGGCTTGTACGCTTGCCTTGTCTCTCCAGTGTGGTCCATGGGCCAGCAGCTTGGACATCACCTGAGAGCTTGTTAGAGATGCAGTTTCTCAGGCCTACCCTAGACTTTCTGTATCATAATATGTATGGTAGCAATTTGTACGCATTTTAAAGTTTGAACGATATTAGTCTTGTCATGCAGTGAATTAATCTCTGATCAATAAAATGGTGATAGTGTTTCCTTGTCTGTCCAGACAAAAATTGAATGTGGTAAGATTATATGAACATTCTAGGTAAGCTCTTAAGTGCTATAGAAATGTAGAAATAGAAGCATGGGGTCCTAATGGTGGCAGAAAGAGGGAGGGGTTATTTTTATTATGTAGCTGAATTATTTATCTAAATGAAAGCCTTTCTACTGTTGATCTAGTTTTATAAGTATGATTTCCTTAAAATCTATTTTTTTCAGCTGCTGCATCTCTTTTCCATTCCTTTTTTCTTTCTTTTATCTGTATTCTAGTGTTTACTTCCTACTATTAATTATTTGATTACATTTTTAGAAAAATAAATGTGTCAATCTTTTTTCTGAGAAGAAACTTTACAACCGATAGAGGAAATTAGATTTTAAAAAATACCATTCTAGAGATACGTTGGGCATATAATTTTTCTCATTGAAAACAAAACAAACAAGCAGACAATTCACCTTTATCTTAATGTGGCAAGAGATGGCCACTTTAGAGCTCTTTTATGGTTAGCTGTGGTGTTAAATACCTTCATATTTTATGTTTGCCTTTTTGAAATGTTTAAAGAATGTATCTCTTTTTAGATATTTGGCAGAGACTCCCAGCTACCGAATAAATCTCCTGGAAAATTACAGGGCATCAGATATTTAATATTATGTTTTCTTGGGTAAAGTTCAAAAAAATAAAAAAGAAACAAACAAAAGGAAACAAAACTCTCTCAGACCAAGTTCAAAAAACATGTGATTATAAAGAAAACAAAAGAGAAGAGTAAAAAGGGGAAAAGGGGTTGTGTCCATTAAAACGTTATTGAAGCTCATCAAAAGCAAATTTTTTGTCTCCATGTTAACGTGAGGCATTAAATGTGCTGCTGTCTTCTAACAAGAGGATTTTCCTTTTTGCCATTTGTTTCCATTCATAATATTTAGCCACCTAGTGACTGATTTATGCCAGGTGGAATTTATCCAAGCATACAATATTTACAATACTCTGTTTATTAGCTCCTGAAGACAGTCAGATTAAAAAATACAGCAGCAAATAGTTTTCCCTCCAGAAAGAGGAATGTACTTAAGTATCTGAGACTCAAATGCAGACAAAGCCCTGAAATGCATTGTTTCACATACAAATAAAACAAAACAAATTTTAAACTTTATTATGTTTCTAAAATCAAAGTGGAAAATAAATATTGTGTTACGTAAGCATAGAAGACTTGACTCTAGATGATGAGATAAAAATTTCAACAGCTGTATAGATAAAGAGAAGGTGTTGGTAAAAACCAAAAGTGGTAAAGAATAAATAGTAAAATATACAGAGGGTGTCAAAAAATGTATACACATTTTAAGAAAGGAAAACTATTGAAATTGTAATATTCGATATATACCGCTAACAAAAGATGAATACAAGTCACGTTTGACTTCTCCAATTACAAGCCTCAAAGTGGTTACCATCACGATCCAGACACTTCTGATTACTGCAAACTACTGCTTGAGCAACATTGACCAGTGTCCACTTGTATACATTTTTTGACACCCCTGCTATATAAAATTAACCTTATGAGCACTGAGAGCACTTTCAAGAAACAACCTAAAATTGTGTCAAAAATCAGAGTTGAATTAAGAGTTATAAATGCATCAACAGTATCCTTATGTTGTTTTCAAGACTCAGAAACACTGTAGGAAGGTGTTTGTATAAACTGACGTATGAGCTATCTATCTCCTGCTAGCAATGGGCATCTCTTGAATATTACTTCTCAAATATTCTTTTGAAGTTTAGGCATTAATATGTTTATTTTTCAACCTTTCCATGCCTTCAAGCTTCGGTAACACTATTGATTTCAGTACCAGTGAATCATTATGTATTTTTGAGTACCACTCACTTTTCTACTAGTATGTAAGTGCAGCCACTGCAAAAATGTATTTTAAAGAAACCATACTTAGGTCACACAAAAAATCAAAAGAGGGGAAGGTAAAAGAAGGAATTTCATTGAATCTTGAATCAATAGTATTTGACCTTATACAGCATTTAATTGATTGGCTCTTCAAATCTGTAAAAGGGAGGGTTACCCTCCCTGGTTAGAGAAGCAGTTTTATAGCCACTATGTACATTTATATTGATCATGACTGCATTAGGTCATGGTTATCATTTAATGGATAGATTAAAATGGAAGAATCCATTTACGTGTCCCCCAGCATTGTGATCCATCTGTAAGTGGCCTGGTGTTTGTGACAATCAGTGTCAACTAGCAGTTTTATTTTGGAATTGTAACCTCCTGGAAATGCTACCAACTATTGGATATGAAACATGTGTACAGGACAAGTGACAAGATGGATTGTCGTTATAGCCTGAATATCTGTGTCCCCCAAAAAATTCATATGTGACGTTCTAATCCCCCAGTGTAGCTGTACTTGGAGATGGGGCATCTAAAGAAGAAAATAAGGTTACATGTGAGCATCAGTGTGGGGCACTGATTGGTGGGATTTGTGTCCTTTAGGAAGAGACAGCAGAGCACTTTCTCTATGGCTCTCCCTCGCCATTAGCACACAGAGAGGCCTTGTGAGCAGAGACATGGTGGACACATAAGCCATGAGAAGAATCCTCAGAATGAAACCTATCTCTTTGGCACCTTGATCTTGGACTTCCTGCTAGCCTTTGTCACCGAGAGATACATTTCTGTTGTTTCAGCCCCCCATCCTGTGGTAGTGTGTTATGGCAGCCACAGCAGACTAAGACTGTTGTACATGGAATAAAACAGAATAAGGACATGTGCAGACATGGATAATGTCGAAGAAACTTCTGAATTATATGATTTAAAAACAAAGGAATAAAGGAGGTATCTTTGGTTCATGACTATTCATTTGTGGTAAAAGTTAAGAAGCTCTTTTGAGAATGTGTCCATGTATAGCAGCAATGATAACTTTGAGGCAAAAAACGCAACATAAGAAAAGTATGTAAAAAGGGAAGCTGGTTTGTTTTGCATTATGTTACAGGGAGGAATTACACTGGACCAAAATTGAGAAGCTATAGCTTGGAATATTCATACTTTCCACTTTGTGTTTTATGATTCTGGGCATGTTAGTTCATCTCTTTAAAATGCAGTTTCTTCATGCATAAATTATAGATAATACCCAACATGGTTATTGTGAGGATTGAGTGAGGTAATATGAACTAACTTAGTACAGTGCTTAGTACTTGATAGAGCTCAAAAATATCTGAGGATTTGGAATGCTGTTCTCATTTTCCATTATTTCATAAATATTGACCGGATGAAAGAAAATATTGTGTTTTCCCTTTAAGATGACGATATATCAAACATACACCTTTCTTCTTTTATCCATACTCTATGTGTAATAAACACCCAATTTCTTAGAAAGGCCAGAAGTAGCCCCATGACTGGCAGCTTTTGGTATTGTCAGAGGTGGGAGACACTGGGCATGAAGGTAGAAAGTGGGTCAAATTACATTTCTATTTATTATTAGCTCCTTTCATAATCCCATTGCCTTCTAGTATTCTTTAAATGAACTTTCCCAATATATACCTAGTCATGCTGGGCTCATCTACCAAAACTTGGTTACCAAGTTCTTACGATGCTTTTAATAATTAAATTGTGGGGTTGCAAAGAGGATTAAACGAGAGAACACGTGACTGTTTAGTATTGTGTCTGGCCTGGAGTGAGTTCTTCATAAGTCATGATTGTTGATATATTTTTATTAATTTATATCATTATTACTATTATAATATTTATCCTATTACAGAGTCTACCTCCTTGGTTGCGTGCAGTTGATCCTATAATCTTTAAAACAATGTAAATGAGAAAAGATTAGCCATGAAGATGAATAGATTTTTTTGGTCTATAATGTTGTTCCTAAGTCTAAGAAGTAATGTACACATTCTCAGTGATTCAGTGATTAAAGTGAGATGGAAGCGATAGGATAGTTGTGAAGAGAGGAATGACATAATCTGACATACATATTAAGAGATTCACTCTGATTCTGTTTGAAAAATAGATGTAGCATATAGGAAGTAAGACCAGTTAGGAGGTTGCTGAAATAATCTAGGCAGAAAATTATGGCATTTGGACCAGGATGCTAGGAGTGGTAATAAGCATTCGATTTTGATGTCTTATGCAGATACACAGAACATGATTGTACATCGAATCTGACATGGAGTAAAAACTAGTCATATGCAATGACTATGATATTTTTGTCTTGAGACACAAGGAGAACTGATTTTTCATTGACTGAGAGCCAGACAAGGGAAAACAGACTAGATAAGATCCCATCTGTAATGACTCAAGTTGAAGAGAAGGTCAGAGGACAAAAGACTGAGCCTGTAATGCTCCAATGCTTAGTAGTCATAGTAAAGAAATTGGAGAAGGAGTGGGCAGTGATGTCCAGGAAGAATTCCAAGAGATTGTGTTCTCAAAGGAAGAAAACACAGTTCTTTGAGAAAGAAGTGATCAACTGTGTCCAATGCCATGGGGTAGGGGGTGGGGGGTAGAATTACTTGAAGATTTCAAGCCAGTGTGATTGGGAAAATAATGTTGCTTTTAGTATGTTTTGGGAATCAGAAAGAAGACATCTGGGGCAGAAGCTCATGAATTTACTTTAAGACAAATTTAATTCATAATATGAATGAAACATCAACTTAGGTATACTTGACTTGAAATGGCGGTCAGAGCTAGGTCAGGACTGGAAGTTATAAAATTCAGTGTCATATGGATAGAGATTGTGTTGAAGTTTTGGGGTACTATCAGTGAGCATTTAGAATGTGAAGTGACCGATGGATGTACCCTGGGAAACCCTAACATTTAAGGTAGTAAAATGATGATTTAAAAGGGGTGGGGTGATGAGAGTCACATGATAGAACCAGGACTATATAATACCTATTTTTAAAGTCAAGAATGTATTTTGTCTATATGAGTCAGTAGCTGAAAAGGTAATCAGGTTAGTAGTAAGAACCAGTGGTTCCCTAACACTAACGCGTCCAACCTTGTAAGACACGCACCTTCTTTCCATGAGCTCCAGTCTCTCAGCTTGTAACTGGTATGTAACATTTTCCTTCTTCAGCCTTTTTATGTTTATCCAGTTGGCAAAGCTTCCATCGCCCATGGAGTCAGGAAAAGGTAGTACAACCCTCTTGCTGATGCTATCGCCTATTGCTCTAAAGCCACTACTACTCTCATTAGCTGCTGTTGAAGATGTTGGCATTTGGTGCCTCTGGCACACTAGATGCTAGGAGCCCTGCCAGGGCTGTGGGCACTGCTGCTGTGCAAACAGTTGTGGATGTATGTGTGCAATTTAGGACACACATTCTGTCTCCTCCAAAGCACATTGCCACACTCTGATACCAGGAGGAGGAAATCCTTTTTTTTAACTACTTTATGTTGATCACAATCATTTCTTCTTTGGGTGCCAAAAATCCAACTGCAATAACTTATCCTTGAGATAATGGGAACTGCATAGGAGACAGAAAGAGTGGAAAACAAGAATTTTACTTTAAATCATCCCTCCCCTCCAACAACCAAGGCTGACATTCTTAAATTAATTTCTTTAGCAAATATTTATTGAGAACCTAGTATGTGCTAGCATTCTTCTCCTCCAGCAAAAGCTCCTGCTGGTTACAATACAGTGAGGTGTTTTCTTCATGCAGCTGACCTTAGTCCCATAGGTCTCTGGATCTAGGCTTGGCAAGCTATCAGTATTCCAGAATCTCACTACTGCAGCTTCTGATTTAGGAGGTCTGGCTGGTGTGAGCTCAGGAATCTTTCTCCCAGGTATGCCTGATGCGCAGATGTGTTTGGTCAGCACAGCCTTTGGCATCCCCCCCTTTTATATCTGAATCAAGAATGTGCACAAGGCTTAAATTCCAGGCTGAAACCTGTAATGTGCAAGGAAAGGGAAAGCTTGCAAGTGTGATGTGTTCTATGAGTGCTGCGGAGAGGGAAAAGTACAGGGTTGTCAGGAAATAACATGTAATTGGTTGATGTGGAAGTCAAATGTGACCTTGAAAAAAATCATTTCATTCAGGGGGAGGGTGCTGACTGCAAGTATTGAAACGGTGATGTGGAAGTGGAATCTATTAAGCATCAGGCTCTTAATCATTAGAGAAACTTGGTAGCGAAAAGAAAGGTAAATTGCAACCATATAAGTACTTGAGAGATGCAGCAATAAGGTTAGGGGGAAGTGTTTTTTGTTGAATGGTGTTTCTTGGTTTTTGACAGGGGACATTTACTGCACATTTCTGTAGTGGAAGGGGCCTGCAGATGTGGTAACTGAGCGGAACTGTGTCTGCATGGTCAGGGAGGGGCTGGTGATGATTTACTGATCATCCAGTAATCCAGTGGTGTGCTTCTAAGCCACCAGGACCCCAAGAATGTGACAAGAAAAGAGGTCAAAGAAAGCAGGCGAACAAATTGAGGCAAAGCAGGAGATAGTGTTTTTTTGTTTGTTTGTTTGTTTTTCTCTGAGAGACTCGGGAAGAAAATGAATGAATGTAAACAAGAAGAGCTAAAGAAAATTAGGGCTTCAGTGTCTCAGTTAAGTAACAGATGGTGTCATTTGCCAAGAATGAGATGCTTAAGTCTGAACTGAGGCCTGAGGAAAAGCTACCATGTTGAATTCTCCCGTGAGCCAATAAGCGATGATTAAAGGAATTGTTGAACACCACCAGTGAGGGTCAAGTTGAGGTTGAACAGCACAGATTTGTAGAAGAACCTGTCAACACCAGTTCCGGGGTTGCTCCAGCAATAATAGCTGGCAGCTCAGAAGAGAAGCAAAGAAAACAGAAGGGTGAAGCTTCTGCAGGGTGAAGAATTAGCAAGGGGAGCCCTGCCGAAGGTCAGCAGAGCGAGGCTATCTAAGGTTCTTGCAGGAGCATCCAAAATGGCTGACCGTGGGTTAAAGGCTGGATGGGAGGGCAGGTGGGGCCAGAAAGGAGTTAATAAACCTGGGAGAAGGAAGTACCTAAGGTACTATAGGTCTCCATTAAGATAAAGAAAATGTTTAGTAGGCACAAGAAAGAAGACAAGGTCAATTTTCTTTGTAGAATTTCAGAAGTCAAGCTTATTGGGAATGGCACAACACTGAGGGGCAGAATCATTTTGACATTTATTTTGGTTTCTAATATACAGTCTCAACCATAGCCTAAGGCCTGAAACATTTATACATTTTAAGTACACTGAATGACAAGGGAATTATAACTGTTAAATATATTTTCTCCATCTAAACAGAGTGACACACTAAAACTACAAAAATCCAAGACATAAATGCAAAATACTATTGCATTCTATTTGTGTATTACATATGTTCAGAAACATGAATATATTAAAATGTGCTTGTATGGTATGCAATTGAATGGGAGCTTTAATATATTTTTCTTTGGAGACATTCTTCAATTTCCCATGCTAGGGGCATTTTATATCACTGTATAAAATTTATATAGCTAGCTGTAACTTTTAATTGTAACACATAGTACATTTTTAGTTGTAAAGATATGTTCTTGTTGACACAGAACACTTCAAGGCCTGAAAGAGTTAATAGATCCCCATAAACCTAAATTTGACACAAAGAAATAACTATTTGGGTGAATTGAGCCTTTTTTTCGCTATTGTTGTCTGCTCTTGTTATGAACCTTTCTTACTCCTATGCATTCATTTCAAATTAATAAAAACATTTCTTAGGGTGTTTGTGATTCATAGATTCCTAGAGTTGGGAGGTGCTATTTGCATTCCTCCGGGTTAACTCCACTTTTTAAGGATCTGTAAAGCCATACTGACATAGTTTACCTGACACATAGCCAGGTAGGGGAAGAGCTGGGATAGAAGCAAGGGCCCCAAGGCAGTACTTTCTGGACTATAGAGCCCATGCGTCCTCTTATTGAGAAGGGGATTTTTAGAAGTAGAACTCCCATTCCTGCATTTCCTTAAGTACCCTTCCAGAAATGCAGGCTGCTCCACCAACCCCACTGGCCACATTCTGAGGCACTGCTATAATTGCGGTATCGTGATGGATGAGTTTATATAGCAGTGTCAACCCCTGGTATTGATTAGAAGGTTTCACCTCACAAAATAAGGCTCTTCACCTTGCTTTGAAAACCGAGGGAGAAAATGCCAGACTTTTATCATAGAACGTGATTTCAACACTGACCGTTTGGAAGCTCTTAGAGCTCACACCCACAATGCCACAGTAGATAGTCTTCTGCTGTTGTTTCATCCCTACTTGAGAGTGAATCTTTAGTGGTCGTGTGCTCATCATGGAAGATGACCTAAGCTGAATGAGGACGAGAGGCGTCTCATTCTTGCGGATTGGTAGAGTTTGAGAACAAGGAACAAACACACGCTGTTTGGTTTTTACTTCAAGAAAAGGAAAATAGTCCATATTAATTAAATGTATTTGTGGAAGTTGACAAATAGAGATGTGTCAAACTGCCTGAAAATAATTTGGGTCATCTGTAAATCACCGTGCCTGCCAGTTTGCAGACAATTCCTACTCTTTGTGGTCTGTCACATTCCTTTTCCATTAGCTATTTACCATCTGACGAGCGAAAGAGTGCACTAGTTTATTTCTTGAAAAAAGACATCCTGTTTTATTGAAGTGTTTTCCCCTATGAGCTCATTGCTGTGTGGTGTAGACTCCAATACCTTACAAATGCTCACTAGGGTCTTTCCCCAAAACAAGGAGTGTCATCAGAAAAGAGATGGGGTGGGGGATATTTTTAAGCCTGCCTGAAATGTTTTTAGATGAGCTCATATTAGGATGTGCTTCAAGACACCTGAAGGAAGATTAGTGACGGTGGACGCAGCCCATGTCTGTGCACTGGACAGCAGGCAGCTGTCTTGCTCTGTGACTGAGTCCAAATCAGCCTTATGCTCCAGAGTTTACAGGAAATTCAGGGTAAACCTTTTATTTACAAACAGGGAATACTTGCCAAGATGGAATAAAAACACAACTGATTAATCAGCATGCAGCCGTCCTCTTGAAGGGCCTCGCCACCCGTCCCTTTTCACCGTGCAGGAGATTGGCCTTGTGTGAGAGGGATGTAGCGTGGAAATGCCTTTGATAGCTCCGTGATTGAGTCTATCATGCTTTGGAAAGGGACAGGACTGGGTTTAAACAACCCTGCCTGATAGAACACAGAGTGTGCATGGCTGGAAAAAAAATTACCTCATTACAGCTCAGTGTTGTTGCCCTTTGGAGTAAAATGAGAGAAAAGCTTGCTCTGGTACTTCTGCTGATAAAATTCACTTTCTGGAACACAACCAAACCCCGGCATATATCATCTGAGAGAAATAAAGCAGTCAAAAAATTGTATTCCTAAATAGGCCTGGAACATCTTGGCAACTGCTAAAGCAACACAAATAAGGAACAGTGCCCTACTAGCTCGACCCTTAAATTATGCAGCTGTTCATTACCCGAATTATACATCGCAGGCTGCCCTTTGGAAAAAGGCATGGAGTGCAGAGCTGGAACAATCCCTGAATTATAGGACAATAAGAAAGACCTACTAAAGTGTCACATGCTTGTAGTGGAAGATAAGAAAGGCCAGCTTAAGTTCTTGGCATTTTAAAGAAGGCAATCAAGAAAACCTTTGAATTCCTTAGTTGTCTTTCTCTGCAGTTCATTTGCATTTTTGTATTAGACAAAGCAACCCATTCATGTGTCTGCATTCCTGTGTCAGTCTCCTGCTCTAGAGTCCTGCATGTGTGTTTACATTTAAACTGCTCAGTATTTATGGATGGGACCATTAAAAAAAATGACAAAATAATAATAACTGCAGCGGCAGGACTGCCAAATTTAGAGAATTAGTAATGACAATATTCAGTATCTCAAAAAATAAAGACGTCATAAAAAAATAAAGCCATCATAGAACTTAAGGGCAAGACTCCAAAACTCATTTTGCCCCCTGTAATGGATTTTACCCCTGCAAAGAGTGAAACACGTTACACTCCTCAGCTTGAGACATCAGTAGCACCGTTGGTTTATGTTGTCGTGGTAAGACTCAAATTTTTCTTTGCTGTACTATATTACCAAGTCTTACATTTGCAATCACTTGTTTTTTTATTAATAATAGGTGGGGACATTTTTGAACCACTATGAGGTTAAGAGTTAAAATATTTTATTTTCTCATCCAGTTTATAATTTTTTGGACAAAAAGTTAATGAGGGTGCTGACACTCTGCATCATATTTTAAGTTAAAATTGCATGGGCAAATTAAAGTTTTAAATTCTCTCTTCAACGACTATTTAGAAAATGATTTAAGACATCCTCTTGCATAAAGCAAATTATTAGGATTATGTGTGAGTCGTGAGCATTACATTAGACACAATTAGGTGACTGCAACGTTGGTTTTGGTCTCCCAGTTAGGCTGTCTGGGCTCCCTTGTCATCCTCTACTTCCAAACCAAGTGCTGTGGACAGAATGCCAACTCCCCAAAGATTTCCATGTCCTAACCCCTGGAACCTGGGGATATGTGACTTCACATGGCAAAAGGGACTTTGCAGATGTAATTTTGATTATGGACCTTAAAATGTGGAGATTTTCCGAGATTGTCATGTGGACCCAATCTAATCTCATGAAACCCTTAAATGGAGATAACTTCCTCTGGCTGTAGCTGGAAGATAATATAAGTTAGAAGGAGAAGTCAGAGATTTAAAGTGGAAGAAGGACTCCCCATACCTAGTCACTGGTTTAAAGCTGGAGGAGACCTGGGCCGATGAATGGGCAGGTTTTAGGATGTTGGGTGTGGCTCCCAGTTGACACCTCCCAGGAGACAGGAACCTCCACCCAACAACCACACAAACTGAAGTCCCCAACAACTCGAATCAGCTCGGGAGGTGATTCATCCCCAGAAGTTCCAGGAAGGAATGTCGTGCTACCAATAACTTGATTCTAGCTGTGTAAGACGCTGAGCAGAGGACCCATCTCAGTCACGGTGTACCCAGACTTCTGACTTACAGAACTGTGTGATAATAAATGGATTTTTAAGCCATTAGTGTGGGGTAATTTGTTATATTAGCAGTATAAAAGAAATCCACCTGTCCTGTGGTATTGTTTCAGAAGTTTACCCTTCCCAGGAACATCTGCAGTTTAACCATGATTATTATTTATGGAATTAAATACTTGTTATCAGCTATAGCATTTACAGATACCATTGAAGTTGCCATGTTATTGTTTTTGTTGTTGTTGTTGTTTTGTTTTGTTTTTAATTGTTTTTTGGTTTGCTTGCTTATGTGGGGAGTAAGAATAAAGAATAATTCTTAGTCGCAAAAAATAATGACAAATCAGAAGGTAGTAGAGTGTCATACTTGATTAAATGGACTCTAGAGACAGACTGAAACGGATTGAATCCTGACTCAATCACTTACTGGCTGTGTGACCTCAGGCAAGTTACTTAACCTCTCAGTGCCTCAGTTTCTTTATCTGTAAAAGGAGAATGATAAGAGCACCAATCCTGTTCTGCAGAGTAAATAAGTTAATCCAGGTAACATCTGGCATACAGTAAGATGCATAAATGATTTTATAAGTATAAATGATCATTTATAAGTATAAATGATTTTGATGATTATTATAATTATCCATCTTTATAGTTGTAAAAATTTCACTTAGTTATTTCAACAGGAACTCTTTATTTAAAATGGGAATTGCAATGCTTTATTAGTTTTCTATATATTTAAAATATAATAGTAACAGTCCTTGAGCTTAATATTTTGAAATGTAATTGATAGCCCTTTTAAAATTGAAACCTGTCCTTAAATGGTATTGAATCAGCTGTGATGTGAGAACTCCATTGCGTGAATATTTAAAAATCTGTATGTTCAGAATGGTTTTAATTCCAGTGAGGTATGAGTTAACAGCTTTAATGAAAGATATTTCTTTTTCAGAAATAATAATGTCAAGTTTCTCCCTTTGAACTTATGAAGACATTAGTCATGAGCCCACTGTCCCCACCCAGCCCAGAGCAGAAGAGACAAGGATCCTTTTTTTGTTTTGTTTTCAGTTTTACTGAGACTGCAATCTAAGGTGCATACTTGCAGCCTGTACAGCTGCTAGTACAACATATGTAAACACACACTTCAAGTGTGCATATTTATGTCTCCCTCCAGTGCAGTGGGACCACAAGCTCTCCTCCATTCTGCCTCTGTCCTGCCCTGACCATGCCCTCATTCTGGAGATTTATGACATTGCTACATAAAAGTCTTTTGCTGGTTAATGCAGGAGTCGTTCTAGCAAGCCAGCTCAGTGCAAGCGGACACCTTGTGCCCAGAACACACATAAATATACTTGTTTTCACGTTAGGTCACTTGTGCAACCAAACATCAACAGTCATTAATTAGATTGGTGCTTCTCAAGCTCCAAAGTGCATTGGAATTACCTACCGATGGGTTATTTAACATGCAGATTCAGAGTCAGGAGTTCCAAGGCTGGACTGAGAATCACCACTGCTACAGACCTCCCCCAGTGATGCTACAACCACAACTTCTAGCAGTACAGTTTGCCTAGCAAAAAGTCAGGGCACCACTTAAACTTGAAGGAATGATCTTTATAAGGGAGTCACTGCCCCACAGGAATAAGTGACACTGTCTTTGAATAGGCGCTCTGATTTTCAATCATTTCAAAACACTTACATTTCACTCTGAGAATATAGATTTGGTATCTTGTCTCATGTAAGGATAACTGTCATCAAGATATAGGCTCCTGTGTTAAACTGAAATAATTTCCCTTGAAATAAAAGTATATATCCCACAGGGATTTGATATGTGGACATTAGTATTAATACATCCAGAAAAACTAGTAACAAAAAATATTTAGCAATTCAGATTTTGGAAAAGAATAAATGTCAGTTTCTCTGTGAGTTACTTGTCACAAGTTGGCTAATCACACAGCTGGTCTTGAGCAGATCCCTTAAAATCTTTGCTTAATGGGTGTACAGCTGTACCTGCGACTAGAGTTTGTATGAAAGAATTAAAGGAATTGACTATATACATAACTTAGAAAAATGCTTAAAGAAATAAACCCTGTTCAAGAAATTGAGAAGGTCTGAAATGGTATGTATTTGGCATATCCTTATTGAAGAACGTCTTGAAGAGAAAGTTTAACTGTTAACTGTGGAGTTCACATTCTATGAAGATAGCGAAAATGTGTAAGGAACTGTTTGATTTGTTATGAAAACTCTCAATCTACCCTTGCCAGTGTTTCACTTCATTTAGATTTACTCTAAGACCATTGGTTTGGGGCAGGAAAAACAAACTGCATAGTGGAAAACTGCCATGGAAACTATTCCCTCAAGAAAAAATACAGGATCTTTCAAGTCTCTCAATTCTAATTTTCTCCTAGCTGAGATAATTTGCTAGAAGCAAACTAGTTAAGGACAACATAGAAAAGAGCCTCAGGGCTTTTAAAACATTAACTGATTCTTACCAAATGGATTTTGGTTTCATGTATAAGGGGTTTAAATTGAGATATGTGAAACTGATATGGCAACATCACATTATTTACTTGGATGACTAGATAGTTGAAATTATGCTGGAGTTTTTAATTTAGGAAAACAGTAAATAATCGTTGGCTTAAAGAAGTTTCTCTCTGGTAACCTTTTCCCTCAAATAGAGTTACAAAGGGAACTGTGAAGGAGGAATTTTATGCCAATAGGTTACTAAGCATAAGGAACGATAGATTTTTGTTTGTTTGTTTTTGTTTTTTTATTGGGGAAGGGGAACAGGACTTTATTGGGGAACAGTGTGTACTTCCAGGCCTTTTTTTCCAAGTCAAGTTGTTGTCCTTTCAATCTTAGTTGTGGAGGGTGTCATTCAGCTTCAAGTTGTTGTCCTTTCAGTCTTAGTTTAGTTGTGGAGGGCGCAGCTCAGCTCCAGGTCCAGTTGCTGTTTCTAGTTGCAGGGAGCACAGCCCACCATCCCTTGTGGGAGTCGAACCGGTAACCTTGTGGTTGAGAGGACGCGCTCCAACCAACTGAGCCATCCAGGAGCTCAGTGGCAGCTCAGCTCAAGGTGCCTTGTTCAATCTTAGTTGCAGGGGGCGCTGCCCACCATCCCTTGAGGGACTCGAAGAATTGAACTGGCAACCTTGTGGTTGAGAGCCCACTGGCCCATGTGGGAATCAAACCGGCAGCCTTCCAAGTTAGGAGCACGGAGCTCCAACCGCTTGAGCCACCGGGCCGGCCCAGGAACAATAGATTTTTAAGTAGTGAAGCAGTGAGCTTCTCAAGAGAATGAAAATCATATGCTGAGAGAACCAAACAAATAAAAATGAATAAATTATATGATGGAATGGTTTGTGGGGAAGGAAGAAACTTTGTTCTTCAAGGTTCTTTCAGCTGGCCTAATAATTCAATCTACAAGAGACATATTAACAAAAGATAATGACATTTAATTACACATATACGTATGGGAACCCCACATACATGAGAGAGTCAGAAGCCCCACACACATGAGAGGTGCAGGGACAGAAAGTTAAAATGTAGTCTATATGGCATTCTGAGCTAAGGAAGGCACCTTGCAGTTTCAGAGGGGAGGGAGGTCATTGCAGGATAATAAGAAGAGCCAATGTTCAGAAATTAATGGTTTACCCTGCCATATGGATACGTCAAAGAGATTATCTCTGAGAATCTCTTAGTATAGGCAAGGTTCCTAATTTAAATTCCTCTATGTAGTTCACGCGAAGGGGGCAGAAATTTCCCTTTAGCCTGCAGTCTCTTGGTTGCCTTTAGCTCGAAACACTCTACATGCCACAGAGGCATGTCTTGGGCTGACTTGTTCTGAACCTCTACAGGTTTAAGAACACCAATAGACATCAACTAGAAAGAGCCACACGTTCTCTTTCTTTTTTATAAAAGTGTCTGCAAAGTATGGATAGGGCTCTCTTTCCCATTCGCTATGTGAGTCAACCGCACTTTCATATTTGAAAGATTAAAATTAGGGGTGAACTGAATTTTCTTTGCTCCCTAATATTTGAATATGAAGCAATGCATACACTTAAACACACACACACAAAAATACAGTCATGATATGGTATATTTGCTTAGCATCTTTAGTCTGAAAGTCTCTTTGTACCCCAGGTTATAATCTCAATAAAATTTAACAAAATATCTGTGATGTAAAGAGGCAAGTAAAAACATCCCTTTTATTAAAAAAAATTAAAAAATGAACTAATTACTAATGCAGCTGGAAAGCCAAGGATTGAGGTCGTCTATAAGACTTAGGATAAGCAAAGAGAGGTAGGAGAGTTCTTTTAGGATTGTCCTCATTTTTCTTTTGATTGTCATTACTCTATACTGCAGAAAATGAAATGAATCCCTTATTGAGTCTGTTTCAGCTCACCTGTGATCACAAAGGCTATAACTGTAGGCCTGCTAAGATGGAACGTTGTCTTCTCTCTTCTGTTCTAATACACTTTCAGACTATTGCCTATGTGAAAAGCTCAAGTCTCCTGAAACGAAAAGGTGTGCATGTTTGTGCTGAAAGTTTTCATTAATAATTTCGAATCATACGCCGCCAAAGATCTGCCACTGTTTCAAGTTATGGCTATTTGGAGTTCTCATGTTTTTCTGCCAATGTGAAAATTGGTTTTGCAGGATTGTTTATTGCTTCTTCTTTACTGCTCCCCCCTGCACCCTCCACCAAGAGAATATTTCTGTTCTGCAGAAACAATGGAAGCCTAAAAAGGTAGAAATTTTCATGTCAGAAAAATTAAAGTCATAAAGGAGATAGATTTCCAGAATTAAATTAGAATTGAACAAGTCAGTTATGTGTACATCCATCAGCCCAGTGGTCAGGATCTCATTTCCACTGAAGCAAACTTAGCTAGAGGGCAGATAGAATTTCTACACAGAGAACATCCCTCCTCAAACCCCCCCCCCCACACACACACACATTTTTCACAGCAGATTATGCTGAGAAAAGAAAGCACTCACCTGCCAGTAAGTATAATGTCTTAAAGAGGGCATTCTCCTATTTTATTTTAAAATACTATTAATTAAATTTATAAAGTGTTTTAAATAAGTATGAAACCAAATAGTAAAATGTAGCAGAATAGACTGACTCTGTCATACCCAGAATATATTGATGTGTCTGTATCGATTTCTTGCCATATAACAGTGAAACCCCTCAATTTGATTGTTAGTTATCAAAAATGTTAAATTACCACTCACTCATGACACTGGATATTGTTTATGGTAAATCATGTTTTTAATAAGTCAGGTATATGTTCACATATATATAATTCAGTAGGATGGTTATAATTTTGTCCATCAACCTAGTGACACAGGAAAATACATGTCATGAAGGCAAAAAACGAAGGAGAAAGAGAGTGGAAACCTTAACTGGGTCCCTACTGTGTTCTGCATACCATGCTCAAGATTTTATGTATATGTTTTCATAATTTTCAGAATAATTTTCAGAAGTAGGCATCATCATCCCAAACTACACAATTGAAAACTGAAGCTCTGGCCATCTAACTAATTTTCCCAAACTTACAGGCTTGCATGTAGAATATAGTATGGCTGGAGCCAGGTCCATCTGAATCCAATGCAAAAGAGAAAATTGTTCATCAATAATGAATATTCCCTTTATCCACTGTCATTATATATATTATCCAACTCTTTCACTGTATTTTTAATGGTATAATATGTTGATTTTTCTAAAATAGGGAGTACAGATTTCCCCCCAAAGATTATTCTAAAGATTTATTTAACTAAATTTCTTTGCTTTTAAATAAATATTTCTCAAATAAACTGGAGATCCACTGCCCTTTTATTTACTTTGTACAATTATACCGGGGGTGCCAAAAAAAATGTATACACATGACTTGTGTTCATCTTTTGTTATCGGTATATATTGAGTATTACAATTTTAATACAGTTTTTTCCTTTCTTAAAATGTGTATACATTTTTTGGCACCTGATCTATATTATGTAATGATTACTATTATATCATATTATGCTATACTATATTAGTGTTATATGCCTATAATGTACTGTCCTACGGTTAAGGGTTTTCTTAACCTTAAAGAAGGTTGAGAAAGGTTTTGAGGTTGGTGACAACCTCAAAAGCACCTTGTAAAAATTTAAAATCTCCCTAAGTGATCTGAGCAGTCTTTGACTTAGATTCAGAAATTGAAGTCATTAACAGACATCAAAGGCCAATCAATATGTAGTTTTGTTTGTTTGCTTTTTCTACAAATACCCACAGGTGAGTTCATATGCAATAAGGATAGTGGGAAATACCAAATTGCACAATTGTAATCCGACAGCATAGGTTTTAGGATGAACCAAAGTTTTAAGAAAGATGTGACTATTCTAAAAGCCAAATAGGCTGGCCTTACACATTAATCATCAAGGGCCTTCCAAGATGGAAAACCTTTTACTTTAGACCAATCAATACCCGGCCCTTTAATGAAATCCCCTATTTTTCCAAGAACAGTTACATGTTTTTTGTGGTTTTATTTCTCTCCAGAGACCAAATCAAATATCAGAAAATAATTTTCAGAGCAATCTTAAGTTTCTAAATACATGTAAATTAATGAAAAGTTATAGTTATTATTGAGCCTAATTTTGACCTCATGTTATTTTCCATATTTTTTATAAAGTACTTTTAAATTTGATATTAGAAAGGCACCAAATATTGCTTTGGTGTTATTACATTCTTATGATGATTTTGTATACATAGTCATTAAGCCTTATACTTAGTATTTAATGTTGATTTATATTCAAACAATCTTCTAGCTTTATTTTAGGAAAAAGAATATTCCCTAAGGAAAAAAAAAAAAAAAAAAACTTCCAAGAAAATTATCTAATTATGGCACGGTATCTTCTATAGCTGCAAATTATATTTATTTTCATTATTATTTCTGTTCGTTTTATTTTATTTTTTACTTTTAGTTTTTCATTAACAGTTTGCATATAATGTAATTTATTTAATCAAAACTGCTTATATTTTGTTTCTGAAAGATCTGGATGAATTAGAATTAGAAAGAAACTGATTCTTATGAGACATAAGAGGCAATATTCTGGTTTGAAGTTGACAAAACAATATAAAAAAATAGAAGCTATACTGACTTGCTCTATTAAAATTAAAAAATGATGTTGAAGAGCCACAAATTACCAGGGAATTTTAATATTTACAACTTAGAAAATGCAAACATTTTCAAATTTAACTTTAGGCTACTTGTATCCAAGTAACGAAGCTTGTTTATTTGCCTCATATTAAGCTACAAGAACATTAAACATTTTTTCTCTACTTAGTTCCCATCAAAAATTATTTGGCATTTTATGTTGTATGATTTCACATATATGTGGAATATAAAGAACAAAATAAATGAACAAACAAAACAGAAACAAAGTTATAGATACAGAGAACATTTTGATGGTTACCAGATGGGAGGGGTTTGGGGGCCTTGTTGAAGGGGTGAAGGGATTAAGAAATATAAATTGGTAGTTACAAAAGTCACAGAGATGTAAAGTACAGCATAGAAATATAGTCAATAACATTGTTAACAACTATGTATTGTGTCAGATGGGTACTAGGTTTATTGGAGTGATTACTTTGTCAGTTGTATAAATGGCTAATTACTGTGTAGTATGCTTGAAACTAATGTCAACTGTAAATGAAAAATAGAAAAAATATTTTAAAATTATTTGGCATTTTAGAAAGTATCTGTAGCCTATTTTATAATAACATATCTGTTATATTTTACTAATTAATGTTAAGATATTTTTATTCTTGGTTATCATACTCTGTTATAATCTCTTTATTAAAATAATTAAGATAGTCTTACTTTTTCCAAACTGTCATATCATCCCATTTAGTCTGACCAGCTCTGAAAATGAATAACATAGACTATATCAGGTCTAGATTGTGATTTTACATTTGCACACCAAATCTTACCACACTGCTATTCTGAGTTAGTACAGTACTGTGAATTTTGTAATAAACAAACATCCTGCTACTTAAAGCCTTTGGGCAGTACTGAACTATAAGAAAAATTGTTTCGTGTTTATGGTTTTTAAATGGCACTTTATTTTCGATAATGTTGGTAAAATCTCAAATAGTACTCACTCCTCTGAGTAGGGAATGCGTTCCCATAGACCTCTTAGTTGGGGCCTGTCGTATCTGCGTGTCTTTGGAAGTGTTCTCTATCCTTCGTGTGCCATGATCACACGTGATCTCGTATCTTTAGAAGGAAGGTCTGCAGCCCCAGAGGATGATGGGGGATGTCGCTGGACAACCTGTTCTTACAGGACTTTCCAGTGTGTGCTCTGCCAAAGCCAGGTCATTACTGCATTGCCCAATGCAAACCTTACTTGACAGTGGCAATATAGGCATCCAGAAGCCATGCTTTCAAATTCGGCAGGAGACCCTTGTATTTTTTACTAATGTTTTATTAGCTTACAAAGAGAAGAGCCAATTTCCTCTTGTTTATTGTTAAAGATCATTAAAAACTGCCAAGAAGAAAGATTGTAGGGTCA
This sequence comes from Rhinolophus sinicus, assembly GCF_036562045.2. Lineage (NCBI taxonomy): Eukaryota > Metazoa > Chordata > Mammalia > Chiroptera > Rhinolophidae > Rhinolophus > Rhinolophus sinicus. The sequence goes on along the minus strand of NC_133754.1, from coordinate 19,248,906 downwards.
AATAACATTTTGTAGTAAGGGGATGTTTTATCCTGCCTACCATTGTGGCCAAAAGTATGGCATTTAATCACACAGCCCTGGCTTTAATTCCTGGCTTAAACACTTAGTAGCTCAACTCTATTGTGCAAATTAATGTCTCTCACTTTGTATTTGCTCTTTGCTAAAATAAGAATGAAAAGGCACACCTCACAGGATTATTAAGAATTTTAAAAGGTAATCCATATCAGATAGTTGTCATGTCATGATGCCTGGTAAATAAAAACATACTTAAAATGTGCTACCTATTTTTGTTTTTTGGTTGTTGTTTTTTTAATTTAATTTATATTGGTGTTGGTTATTATTATTTTTAATGTTATGGTCTAACAAGCTAACAAGCTAGGAAATACATAAATATTAAGTGAATCAAGCACATACAGAGCGTCAGAGCAGGCTGTGTATTCATAGGAGATAAGTAAGAGATGAGAAAATGCTCAAATATCAAATGAAGAGGGAGGAATTACAATGCAGAAATTTAGTACTTTGAAGTAAGCAGAAGTGAGATGTTCACCGAACGCTTTATTTTATATGTCCTGCTGGGCTAATGTATTACTCTGCCACTCGTTTTATGTTCTGAGATAAGTTTGGACACCTGGATATACTGGCTGGGTTTGATTCCCTGCTCCAATTCTTAGGTCAGGTACAGGACGACACACATTCAGGAAATAGTCTTCCCTCTTCCCTGTCTCCACTCACATTGTAAAGATTTGGGCAAAACTCTTATCCTCATTTATCATCTATTACATGTAAAAATACCTACGTGTGTGTGTGTGTGTGTGTGTGTGTGTGTGTGTGACTTAATAATATGAAACCAATGGATATAAATATGCTATAAAACAAACTGTTATTTGGTGGAGTTTCTAGGATTACAGATACATCCTTAGAGTTTATAAATACAGGTTCAAGTTTAAAGGGTCGTACTAGTATCTGTTCTCTATAAACAATGAATCATAAGAGAAATTTTTGTTGTAAAATAAGAGTTTGTGCCTTGATCACAATCATTCCACTAAGTGAACATCAAAACTAAGTCATGAAGAAGAATTAGTTGTATGGTCTAATCTGACAAGGAATTATTATTATTATTTTTAATAAAGAAGACTTACTTACTCTGAGGATTTGTATTAGTCAGGTTTCTCCAGAGAAATAGAACAATAAGATATAGATTAGATAGATAGATAGATAGATAGATAGATAGATAGATAGATAGATAGATAGATAGATAGATGATAGATAGATGAGTAATTTATTTTAAGGAATTAGCTGACCTGATCATGGAGGCTGCTAATAGGATGGCAAGCTAGAGACCCACAGAAGAGTCCAGAAGCAGAATTTCTTCTTCCTTGGATTACTTCTATCTTTTTTCTCTTAAGACCTTCAAGTGGTAGGATGAAGTGCACCCATGTTATGTAAGTAAGATTACCCGCTTTACTTAAAGTCTACTGATTTAAATGTTAATCTTATCTTAAAAATATTTTCACAGTGACATATAGACTGGCAGGTATTCAAATATCTGGATACTGTGACTTAACCAGACACATACAATTAACCATCACAGGGTTTTATCCATTATTTTTCAGAATTGAACTTAAATCATTTTGTTATTAATTGATCATTCTATTACTAATAACTACTTTAAGCACCGGAGGCACACATATAGCAGAATAACTGCTCAAAATCTCTTTCTGAAATAGATATCTTTTAAGTTTTCTCTTCCCATTTTAAAACTTGTAATTTTAATAACAACAAAAATAGACACAATCATCAGAAATAAAGATCTTTTCCCTTAGGTCATCCTATTTTAAAATTCCCTTCCAAAGTAATTTTTCTCCTTTGCAGAATGATCTAGTCCTCAGGGACCCCACTGTTTACCTCAAGACAGAGAAAGAGCATTGCAAAGGGACAAGCGGCATATGGCTATGTTGTGAAGAGCATGGCACCCCGGCTGGCCTGTCCTTCATGGGGGGTGCTAGTCCATCATTTTTACCTCAGTGCTGTATTTGTATTCAAAGGGCAAGGCAGATTTCTGATGTCTCCTGCAGTTGATGTCTGGGACCATGTTAAAAAGAAAATCTTCATCTTTGCCTTTGACAAATATCCTGAGACTACACTGTTCTGGTTTCTAAACATCTCCACACACTAAATGCTTATTTCTCTAACCTAAGATAGTAGTTCCTGGGTCTTGTCTTTCAATTCACCCCATATTTGGTATTTCACATGGAAACATGTGCTGGTAGAAAAATATTCCTTGTAATGGGAATCCTGTACATTTTCAATTCTATCATAATGAAGAGTCTGTGTGGTTGTAAATGCCACTTTTAGGTTAAATATAAACCAAGCAACTGTGAAAATCAATGTACGACAGCAAATAATGCCATAAATGCTGGGAGAGTAAAACTTGCACTGCATTGAAATGAGTTCGTCATCTCAATGAGCAGTGACAAACATCCCTGTTTAGTTCTGTAGAACAGCAGACTTAACAAGTATATATATTTGACACAGAGTGGTACATGTGTAAACCTTTACTGACAGGTGTGCAGAACAATGTGTGATGTTCCAATGCACGCTACTCTAGCCTCTTCTCTTCTGACTCCTCTTCCCCAAAACATGCTTCCCATGGAACTGATCGCAGGAGCCACCTCTCCCAGGAAGCTTTCCCTGACCACCCCTCCCCTGAGATGCCAGACCTCAGTGCTCCTACAGCACCCAGGTATATCTCTGACATCACGTTTGCCACCACCTGTGAGACTGTGAGTGCCTTAGAGGTCTTTGTTTCTCCAGCACCCAGCGCTAGGGCCCACACAATCAGTATTTAGTGAGTACATGAATTAACATCAAGTAATAAATCAATAAACACCTGGTTGGTCCTATTGATTCAAGGAGTATGAGAGAACTCTGTGGATCGTGTTATTAAAAGGACGTTTTGACAAAACGGAGGTAGTTGGACAGAGCTGATGAAGTATTTCTTCCTAACGTGTGGCACTCTACCTTCTATGCAATTCGTTCTTTTTGTTTCTGGTCTCCTCCATCTCCCCTGAATGGGCACAGCAGTGATCACTTCATAGTGGAGAATTGCTTAGCACTCCTGAATGCCTCAGCAATTTGGACAGCACTTCTCTCCTAGGTGAGCCAAGAAGGCGGGGAGAGAGGTTTTTGAATCCTCTTCTTAGTGGGACCACTGAGAGCAGCCTTCTCTTTGCTTTTTCAAAAACACCTGCTGGCAACTGATTCTCTATTAGTCTCTCTCACTGCACACCCTTACTTTGCTTTATAGCATTCATCACCATCTGTAATTATTTTAAGCGTTTGGTTATTTCACTGCATTGCCAAAAACCTTATGCAGGATCCTCCCTCTGCATCGCCTCTCCATTTCCATTACACCCTGTTAATGCCTATCCTCCCCCTAATAAAACATAGAAATTAAACAAAAACATCGTGTCTCAAGTGAAGTCCCATAGCTCACTTGCCAAGTAACTTGCCGCTCCTTAAGTTCCCTTGTACAGGAAGTCAGGCTTATTTCCTCATTTATGGGCATTAAGCTACAGTCCTCATGGGGGGTATGCCTGCTTGTGTCCCCAGTACCTAGCAGAGGGTCTCAGAAAACTAGGGGATCACGAAAGGTTTCCTGAATAATAAACCTTCTGACAACGAATTTGGTTGGGTCGCCAGTTTAATTAAGTTTTGCTATACATCATAAAATAGTTTATAATAATTTTTGTGACTTTAAAATTTATTTCATCAAATCCTCAGAAAATTTTGGATCACGTATATGATTGATCCTTAGTGGACATAGAGATGCCTATGATAAATTCCAGCAGATGTTCAACCAAATTAAGAGACTTAATTTAAAAGTAGATGTAACCATCTACTTTTCCTCTGTCATTCATGTAGTTTGCGACCACAGCGCTCCCATAATAGTATTTTAGTATGTGTTGGCCAAACTTCATCCGTTTCATGAATGGATTTGCCAAGGCTGGATTTTCCCTGTGACCATCAGATCACACTTGATCTACTTGAACTTGAAAAGTCTCCCAAATCATCTGGAAATCCTGAGGCCTCACTTACCCTGTGTTTTGCACACAGTATAAATGCTTATTTTCAATAACTGGAAAACGTTCCAGGAAACACAAACACACATGCACACACACAAACTTTCTCTTCTGAGCATAGTTCAAAGTTTATGCTCACAGTTTCCAGGTACCGATTCTACCAATTCCTAATCAGGATCCTTCCAATTAGAATTTTCTCTTAAAATGGAGAAGTGCTTTTTTGAAACATTCTCTCAGCCATAAATAAGATATCCCACAACACACATTTATTCCCAACAAACTAGCTGGCCTTTAGATGTGAGCCTACTTTTTTCTAGAACAGTATCCTCTTTGCTTAAAATATAGCAGTCAGTTCAGGAACTATCTCATGCTAAGGCTGGATGGGATGAATATAGGCCATTTGTACTGGAACATATAACATATGGCAAGCATTTGTTTTATACAGAATTGTATGATTATGTGCAGTTTTCTTTTCTTCCCTCAAGTGAAAAATAAGGCTTTAAAGTCTTAGAGATCTGTGCTCTAAACCTGCTATACCAAAAGAATCCTAAAAAACTTTTTCTGGAAATTATTTTGTCCTTGATCTTTTAAGGGTATGGTTTTGTTGATCACATTTCCCTGCTTTTGCCTTAGCAAGGAGTAGGGTGGAAAAACAAATGGAAAACTGGCAACCAATCTATCCAGTGGGCCATAGTAGAATCACAGTAGGTGTTGGCAGAAAGGATGAGTGTCTGAAACATGGTAAATATGCAGCTCGGGCAAATGTTTCTGGTGCTGAATTTTGCTGCAGGACATGCTGAGGCAGACACTTGAATAGAAAACTGCTTCTAAATATGTCACTGTATCAGCAGGAAACACAGAAGATCTCTACACTTCTATTTTTCAATTCTGAAAATGGGTCCCTTTGAGCAATTACGTGGTAAATTAGCAAGCATCCTGAATAAGCAGCCAGTGCCAGGCTATTGTAGAAGAGGGTTTTAAAGAGCAAAGAAAAGCAGGAAGACACTATTAAAATAAATGTCAACCATACTTCCATCTGATTCATGCCATGTGCAAGTAGCATGTAAGGGCAAGAAGTGACGGGGTGTAATATTTCTCAGGCCGCCCTGCTATTGAGCACTTACAAAGTGTTTTTCATCCTTTAATTGGGTTACGTTTATTTAATTATCACTGAAAAGATGCAGTTTAAGTGTTTAATAAAACATTTATATTTAGAGCAGCTACCAGATGTTTTTCATTGTAGATGTGAAGTTACACATTTTTTTCTTCTAGAAATTCAGTCCTTTCATATAATAAGAAATACCTGTTTTGCTTCGGTAGATGATGGCTAAGCTAAGAAAAGAAAATTTGTATTTACAATTTGGTCTCTATCATTTCAGAAATATCTTTGTTTTTACACCCTCTATCCGGCCTACCCATGTACACTTGCAGTCACACATCCTCCATAATACACATGTGCACACACAGCACACACTATTCTATGAAGAGCTGAGCAGCAGCAAGGCGCCGGTTTGTTGCCAAGGGTTAGAAAGGGATCCCTGAACATTTTATTAAAAGCCGATTCCATGTATTAGCCAGAGGGAAAGACGTTAGAGAGCATCATGAATCATGATGTCCTTCATCGGCTGGAGATACTTTCCTAAGTGTGCTACACTCGCTCAAGGAAAAGGGAGCCAGAAAAATATTGAACATAGATTCCTTTGGGCAAGAGGGCTGAGAGATGAGAGTGGTGAGGGGAAGTGGGGGAAGTTGAAATTATATACTTGAATCTTCACATTCAATGACTGAGCAGCTCCCACAACCAGTATATACTATAGTAACTTAAAGGAAAAAAAAGACTGTTTAACATAGCTTTCCTACATTGCAATACAAATCAGAATACTCGTTAAGCATTCAGAATGTACCAATCACACAGTCACATCGGCTACTATGGCTGTGGGCTTTGACTTGAAGTTACAGTTATTAGATAACTGAAATTACACAGATTTAGTTTGCAGAAAACATATCTTGTTTACATGATGATATACGTTCTATGATGTGACTTGCTTACTATTCTCTGTCTTCTTCCATTATTACTTTAGAGATTCCTAAATCCCTATAGTTAACATAAAGAAAAGAGATAGATAGAATTATCTCCAAAAGTGAACTATTTTTCATCTTACTTTCCTGAAAATGAGAAAAGGAAATAGAAGGGTAAGTGTTGCCAGAAAATGACATATTTGAATGATTAACTGAAAACCGACAAATGAAAATATTAACTCATCTTTTAAAGTAAGGTATAAGAATTCCATTTTTAAGGTACATTCCAGTTTTATTTTTATTATGTATTTACATTTATTTTTCAGTCATTGATTTTAGATTAATATGTCAAGTCATTTTTATTTATTTTTTATTAAAATGTATTTATTGTGGTGACAGTGGTTAGTAAAATTACGTAGGTTTCAAGTGTACAATTCTGTAATACATTATATATCTATATGGTAGATGAGGGTAAACAGAGTCAAATATATGGTGATAGAAGGAGAACTGACTCTGGGTGGTGAACACACAATGTGATAAATAGATGAGGTGCATTCCAGTTTTAAAATGGACATTCAACTCTTAGGGCCAGTTTCAAAGAAAATAGGCTTTGATATTTCTTTGAAGCTCAATTCAATATTTTTGTCTAAGGGGGCAAGACGTCACATCTGGGCTGTAGAAATCATACTGAAACACTAAAGTGTTTACCAGTGCTGCTGCTGTCAGTCACACTCGTCACACTCAGGGACTATCCTCGATCCAGGCAGAAAACCCATTCTCAGTTAACATGAATCGATTGGAAAAAATATAAACCACTCCACTGACCTGAAGACATAGAGACGTCACCTCTCACCCAGATAATTTGAGTGCTCGGTGGGAATGGAGGCAGCCCAGGTGGGCTCCAGAGACACAGAAGATTTGATCATAATATCTGGTTGTGCAATTTCTGTTTTTGGGATGAGAATTTAAATAAAATAATTGAAAATAATATAGTAATGCCCTACCTTAACTATTGCCTCATTTATTACAAATGAGGATATCCTACTTCTAAGCCACTTCTTAATTCCATAATAGTTTTCTTCTGATGCTGTCAAGGTGTTCGTGAGTGTAAATGGCATGAGACCACTGAATCACAAACAGATCTGACCCGATATTATTTATACCTGAAAAATATTCATAGTTTGGTTTCTGTAACTACAAAACCAGAGGATAAAAGTAAAATACATGGTAGTAATTTGCTAAATCATTATGTTCAATGCCTCAAAAGTATTTTGGAGAGATATAATATTTCTGGCTTTGATGAGAGAAAACCTAAGAAGATTAAAACCTGACTGATGATTTTCATGCAATAACTAATTATGAAGTATCCTACATGCATTTTTTGATACCTAATGGGTTCTTTGAAGGGTCAGTAATATTTTATTAATGTTTCCAGCATTGATCTTTAATAAGTAACTAAAGGCTTATTAATTAGATGTCAGATGATGCCAAATCAGTTCCAAGTATTGTGGAAAAATACAAATAGTTTTAGAGAGATTAAAGACACAAACAGGTGTAAACAAAGTTAAGTTCATTTCAGGATTCACAGCTGAGGTACAGTACAAGAACTTGGATTCATTGGCTATACAGCTTTCATTTTATTTTTATAATGCTTATATACAATTGTTAACTGATACATTTATACAATCAATTATGACCCTCCCAGTAACCTCATAATGAATCTGACATTACAGTTCATAATCTTAGAGATGAGCTTAAGGTAAAGAGACGTTAGATAAGACCCCCAATGTCCACTTTCTATGATGACTCGAATATTTGAATGTATGTGCTCATAAACGAGTCTATAGCTCTTTTGCCCACGCTATACTGCCTCTCATGAGAATATGTGTTACATATTTACATAATTATTATTTTTTGTGACTGCAGTGTTAATATTTTTGAAAGACAGATTAGCATAGTGTGGTACATTTAGGAATAAAGGGAAGATTTGCAAAGGATATATTTCAGGACAAAATAACTTATTTTGCTTTTCAAAGTTCTATACCTACCACATGGTTTCCTATTCCCCTATTCACATAGGCTAGGTTTCCTCAAACCAAAGTAAAACCAAATTTTAAAAAGTGTGGTGGTTTATTACTCTCCTATCCACTAACTATAAAATAAGATACTGTGACTTTTTGGTAGAGGACAAGGGATTTAGGTTAGCCAAAGCCCCCAAAGCACTGCTGACATCAGAAATCATATTGGTCTGGTTATGGGTTGGACCTGGAAGATTTTCCTTAGGATCCAAAGCAAACGACACACCTCCCATTCTTAGGACTGTAACTGGGTGTGACTCTTTCAGAATTTGGCAAGGTGATTCTTAAGGCTATTTCTAAGGCTTGCTATACAGAAGAGAGTCTTAATCATTTGAAAGATAATTATGTTAAGAAAGATGATTGATATATTTACAGAGATAAACTAAAGGAAAGGATCTTTATGGAGACGATCTCCATGTAAAGGTATTGCAATTGTCTGAGAAATGGCAGGTTTTCATCTAAGGCAGTGTGCTTAGGTTGGATGGACGAGGGGAGGCATTTATTTTATAATTTTAATACCTTATTTTTACTCAAATCGAATACATTTATTTTTATCTATAACATTTAAAAGTTGAATAACATTTCATGATGACTTTGTTATTAATTTCACCAACAGGAGTATAATTATGATTAATTAAAATGCATTATGCATCTATGGAATTGCCCTGGCATCAACCGGTGTTTATAAAATAATGTGGAGGACATGACTTAATCATAAAGGATTTATAATTGGAAAATATGAAAGACTAGGAAATACACAGCCAAGCAAACACCCATGAGGTTACATACCTGTAAACGGAAAAGGACCAATAGTTGTGTGTTTAAGTTTTATCCATCCATGCCCTGGTTTAAACCATATGAAGATGTAATCAGGGTAGTAACAGTAGGAATATAATTTTCTTGCCATGGTATTTAGAGCAGCCTAGCCAAAAATGTGAGAAGCAGGGGGCTGGGGAAAACAAGACTACTACAGTTTTCTGAATGTGAAACAACCAGAAACTGGATAGAGGTTTGATACAGTAATGAGAGGAATAATGTACCTGAGACATATTACAAGGAAAAAAATAAGCCACAGTTCCTGGCAGATTTCTGAATAAGAGGTGGGAATGATATGCCAATTTTGCTTCATTACAACTATAATGAATCTCTGATTCAAAGCTATTTTATTGTAAGTTAGTCCAACTCCATGGACACAAGATCACGTAGTTAATTGAATTCTGTGACTTTTTTTCTCAGTATCTTCCCAAAATACTTGTACTCACTATTAGCAACTAAAAGCAATAGCTTTAACAATTGTGAATGAAAGGAGTGACCTCCCATTGCAGTGACCCTACAGAAAATGCATACATTATGTAAATGTAGTGCACAGTGACCATTCCTGGGTACCATTTTTCTAAGTAAACTCTGGAATAAGAAAAAGGAAGATATCCTTTTATTTCTCTGAGTGCTGGCTTATTCAATAAGGGAATATCAGAAATTGCACCTTGTCAGCTCTTGTTGGGAAATAAACTCATATAGTTTAACTTGACACAAATGTTCTCTGTCCTAAACATTTTATTGGCTTCTGGAAACACCCACGCCCCATCTCATTGGCTAAAAACAACATATCACGAGTCCCAGGGATATCATAAGTTCATTTCAACCTTAACCCATGGAAGAGGGAAAGCCCTGAGTTCAGGGCTTATGCTTCAGGTTTTTATAGACTAGCTTTCTGAATAATGAGTCTCCCTTAGCAAAGACCACAAAATCCGAACCTGGAATGGAACAGCAAACATTTCTTGTACTGAAGGTGAAGTCACCGGGAACACATTGGAAAAACACCCATGAAGTTTGCACTACAAAGACTCGCCCTGTTTTTTTTGTCCAGAATTTGAGTAATGCAGATTTATAGTGAACGATGTTCTTTCTATCACACCAATAAATGATGTTTTAGGAACTGAACTACCGTGTTTCCCCGAAAATAAGACCTAGACGAACCATCCGCTCTAATGCATCTTTTGGAGCAAAAACTAATATAAGACCCGGTCTTATTTGAATATAAGACCAGGAATATAATATAATATAATATAATATAATATAATATAATATAATATAATATAATATAATATAATATAATAAATATAATATAATATGATATAATTCCAGATCTTATATTAATTTTTGCTCCAAAAGACGCATTGGAGCTGATGGTCCGCAAGGTCTTATTTTCAGAGAAACACACTAAGGGCACAATATTTGTAATGTAGTCAAAGTGGAAATACTGACTTCTAGTTTCCCAGAATGGTAGTGAGAGATACTAGATGCTCTAAGTTTGTACATGTGTTCAGATTTAGTTATTTTCAGCATGAGGACATTTTCCAGGTTCTACTATCTAGCCCGGAAATATTGGTGACAGTTAGAACTCTATAGTGGTAAACTTCCAGTCACTTGATGAATTACATTAATCTACATGTTCTGAATAATCCAAATTTACAGACAGCATATTTCTGTACTTATAAAGTCACTTTGTTCTATTTGCTTAGGAAATTTAACTCTCTGTCATATTTCACCTTGCAATCAGTTTTTCTGTGCCATCCTTACACTTTCATGCTGCCTTTTAAATGTATTCATTTCACAGAATGTCCAATGGCTGCACCCATATGTTAGACTATTGTAATTGGCACATATAATTTTATTTTATTCTGATCATGCCGGTTTCAATTATCATTATTAATCTAAAATGAATGTCTGCTGTCAACAACAAAGAAGCAGCAGTGTGCAGCACTATTTTTGGTATTAGAAGTTCTAAAGCACGACCTAGTACTAAGTTGCTGTGTGACCATTGCCAATTCACTTTACTTCTCTGAACCCATCATACCTAATGAAAATGAATGGACTGAGGGATGTGCTCTCTCTTGTATCTCTCTGATAAGTCTAAAACACCTAATCTTATTACAATATTCACCAATATATATTCCATCTTGTGAAAGGGAGAACACAGCCTGACAGCACAAGGGGCTGACACATATCACAACCCTGGTGGTATTCTTTCCACTACTGCGTTTGCCAAAAGGAAAATGCACTCTTACTTGTTTCCTGTGGTCTTTCATAGTTCGCTGTTCTACTGTATTGGTACTCTGCTCAAGTCTCTCCTTTTTTTCCTTTACAATCCTTCTTCAGGGAAAATTAAAAAGAAAGGAGGGAGGAGCTAAGTCAGAATTGTGGCCAAAAAGTAACCACTATTTAAGAGCAAATCCCATCATATGTATATATGTGCATTTCAGTGATACAACTTCAACTACACTTGTTGGGCCAAGATAGTGAAACAGAGAGGTGAGAGACAGTTAAAACAGTCCAGATGATTCTTCCAGTCATTCCTCCTGGGAGAGGGAACAGATGCCCCTGAGTAAACAGCTATGGGTGACACGAATGCCTGTTTCCTCACTTCCCTCACGCTTCTTACAATTCGAGCAACTTGACATGCTAAGTGCACTTCTAGGGTTTTTCTGACAATACCTGAATTTTGCCTCACTCACTTTACACCTACTTAAAATGTCATGTTACCACAGGTTTCAAAAATATACTTTCAAAAAAAAGAAAAACCAAAACCAATTAAATTAAGACTTAAAATAAAAATCAGTTTGTCATAAAAGAATCTCCACATTGCCTATAAAATCTATGGTTTAGAAGCAATAATTGAAATTACAAGAAAGAAACCAAAGAAATAAAACTGTTTAATTCCTTAAAATGAAACTAAGAAACTCTTTGTTTCTTTAGTGACAAAGGAATTTTATTTTATTATATGTACTATTATTATTATTATTATTATTATTATTTGGAATCTCTCCATTTACACACAAACACACACACACACACACACACACACACACACACACACATTTGAATTGTCTGCTATTCCCCTCACTATTGACTCACTATTCTGGGATTGTTTCTTAATTTAATCCACCAAGTACAAGTGTAAGTAGCTGGTAAAGTTCAACTACAGACTCCTTCTCAGTAAAAGTTTTATACTAGTTTCTTTCCAAAGTTAATTTTTGAGGTAAAGACAAGTGTTCTGGAAAAGTATTAGGGTTTATATGTGTGAAGACTCTCATTTATAATGATTATTAGAGATCCATTTCCTTATTCTCCTACATAAGCCAGTCATCAAACTCAACAGAGAAACAGAGGACTCAAAAACCAAGGATTCGGGATGTCTTGATGAGTCATTCTATATATCATAATTATCATCTGCACTGCTATTCTTGTCAAGAAAGGGAAACACTGAATATGTTAACACTTGAAAATGCAGTAAATAATTATTTTCCTCCTTACCTTATTTAATAGTTTTGTTGAAATGATTTGCTTTTCAAAATGGAAACTCATAAATGCATCATAGTCCACAGTGGAAGAATTTTCCTGTTACACATTATTAGAAGAATAAAAAAACAAAAAACAAAAAAAGGGACAAAGAAAAAAATCCAGAGAGTTTTACCTGCCCATAGTTTTTGTAATCCTTTAGGACATGAAATATATAGGACTTTTTCATACATCTAGTTTTGTTAGCAAAGCTTAGAATGGACATATGTGCATATGCAAATTAAACTAAAATGTCCAGTAAATACTAATTATGAAATCATTGGATCCACTTCAGAAAACTTCATGTTATTTGGTCCTAGAGTATATAATTTTCAATGTCCATGTAGCATACTTTCCTATCCAAAAATAAAAGTCCTTGAATTAAGAAGAACTATATTCATGCAATCACCAACAAGTATGCTGTTAAATAAACAGAGGAAATGTGGCGAGTGCCTTGTTCTCTAATGATATAAAGGAAGCAGATGGCTCGAAAAAAGATGTCAGTACAAGATGGTAAATCATAAACAAGGATAGATCGCCAGTTTACCTCAATTCTAGTGTTTTCCACTCTCTACAGCTCATTCAGTGCTGCCACTCAAGTTGAGCTTTACTTTGTCAGATTTTTGATTCATGCTTTTAAATACTTAGGCAGGGTTGATGTGTGACAAACTGAGTTGTGGCCATTTTCACAATACCAATCATCCTAGCCAAAATAATCATAGGTTAATTTACATCTGGCATTGAGATGATAAGAGAGAATAGAATGGCTTGCTTGGTTTCTCTCCATTCCTTTGGTACATTTTATTAGGTTCTTGAATACTATGATCTGGAAATGCATTCTCTTGGAAAGGTTTTATTTTTTTTAATTTTCATTAAATTTATTGGGGCAACATTGATTAGTAAAGTTATATACTCATAGGTTTCAAGTGTACATTTCTATAATACATCATCTATGTATTGCACTGTGTGTTCACCACCCAGTCAATTCTCCTTCCATCACCATATATTTGATTTTTTTTAAAAAATCCAGCACGTCCTTCAGAAAAACAGAACAAATAAGTTGACACTAATTTAACATCAATTCAAATAACAATAGTAGTGATACAATCGATGTTTCCCAAAATATAATGTGTGGGCCTGTTAATGTAATCTGGGTCACTTGATCAGTCTTATTTATGACTTGGATCAGTAATTGTTGGTGAAGCAGTTATATTATAGTCCTAGCATATTTCTAGTCCACTGGCATCATAGTTGGGTACAAAAGACACCGTAGTATTAAGCTAGAGAAGAAACAAAGAAAAGATAACAAGAAAGAAAACATGTGTGCCATAGTGAGCGACAGTGAAGAAACTTTAAACAGCCTGAAATAAGAAAACACTAAATAGTAATTTCAAATCTTATAGGAGTTGAGGAAGCACATATGGAGATTACTTATCTTGCCATGTAGCAATTAGAGAGAACAAGTTCTTTTTTTTTTTTTTTTAGTAAATGCTCTCTATGTTTACAAACACATGTTCATTTATAGTGACCATTTTAATTAAACACACACAAATGAAAACTGCTTTGAATTTTATGCATTGACCTAACCATCTTAGGGATCCAAAGGGCTCTTGGATAGGCAGCCAGCCAAGCAACACACTCTCAAACAGCATTAGCTCCTAAACTAGTAGTGATAACCATTAACCAAAAATATTTTATATAAATACAAAAATATTGTCAGTGTTACATCAACCTTAATTTGTGATCATTCACCTAGATATCAACTTCAAAAATCTGATCTTTATATAAGGAAAATATATATTTGTAGTTGTACATACCAGTTCAGTTTTTAAAATTAATTAGAATCTCAACCCCTCACCTCTTGCAAACAAGCAGAAAAAAAAATTGAATCTTTCTTTTATCACATGCAGACAATTCTAATGGCAAATTAGCACCCTGCTTCTGAGGAAAATCTTTTGTATGACTCTGGTTCATGACTTTGGCTTTCTTCAACTTTATACCACAGAATTTGAAGAGTAGTTTGTAATCACTGGTATATATTTAAAGTTCATTTCAGGAACCCAAGCAGGTATGATCATGTCGCAACTCCAGATATGTGTATTAAGCTCTACATAGGGTGTTTATAATGTCAACTGAAAGGTAAATACATTCTAGTGGCTGTAAGAGTAATTACCAGAAAGCAATGTTTTTGATTTAGTGAGAAACACTCTGGAAGAGGAGGAGATTTAGTCTAATAGCATTGTGTAAAGGGAGAATTCTCTTAAATCATCATTTAATTCAATAACACTATTTCATCTTCTCTCATCTATGTTATCTTTTACTATAATGAGGCTTGGAGTATATAATTAAGACTGGCAAAATATAGATATATTAACTAAAACATTACTACTGTCAACTTGGTAACTCTAAGATAGACAGCTCATGGATAGATAGATGAATATATATATATTTCCCAAGTAATAACGCCAAGTAATTTATTAGGTATAACCTGGTCGTGAAATATGCTGTTAGTTGGAGTTCTATTTACATTTCATTTTTACAAGGAGAACATGTTGGGGTATTTCAGCCAGATAAAAATACTTTAGTGATTGATTTTGAACCAGAGCCATACCAATTGTTCTAAATGACAGCCTAACTTTATAAATCTTGCCAAAGGGTCACAGATCTCGGAACCTTTGACTGTCATCTAGATTAAAAAGTAAAGGTTCACTGTGTAGTTCACTTCCATTAGAGAGAAGCGAACTGACATCCTAAGCAGTATTGATAATATTTGGCAAAGGCCATCTGTCTTGTGATTTTATTGATGTGGTAGACTGAGTCACAGAGGCCAACTCAAGAGCTCAAATGGGAATCCAGTGCTTTAACCATACATTCCTGCATGAAGTAAATAAATTTAAAAAGAAAAAACAAACTACAGAAACTGTGATGTATAAATTTACTAATAATTTTTACTTCCAACAAAGATAAACTAGGTTAGTTATTTTATAATGATCCACGTACACTAAGAGTGTGGTGTTTGGTGAGTATATAAAGTGCAGCATTTCAAAAATTTTTACTAAAATGTTTAAAAGACAATGGAATGTTTCACTCATTCCACTAGCTCTCATTCCATCAACTCATAAGGCTGCTTTGAATTTTTAATAATATTTATTTTGAGTTAATATTGTAATAATTGGCTTATATGTTACTTATAGTTAATAGGAAGTGTTGTTTCCCAACTGATCCCACTTCTCTGGATTAGGGGTAGATGACCCTAAAGGATTTTGAAGTTGTATTCGGACCAGTCAGTTCTTTAAAGTTTAAATTCCAATTGGAAAGTTTTCTCAAAGGACATTTATTGTCTTTATGTCTGGTGATTTCAAAAAAAAAAACACTAAAAATACAAACAAAAAAGGTTTTCCTCATTTTCTTGTATTTTTTATATTACATATTATCTTGCCTATTCATTCTCTGGTCTCCTGCATGTATCCTTTTGAATCTTCCATAGTTCTTTGTAGATTCCAGGCACATGCACCCTCTCCTTTTCTGACCCTTCGTGATTAGAAGTGGTAATATCTTTCTACTTTATCGCGCCTTTGCCTTCCTTACCACCCCTCATGTGTTCACTTTCCCCAGCCCACATTCCGCAGAGCCACCTCATTAAACACTTTTCAATTAATCCTTTTGCGTGCCATCCCTTTCGTGCCAGGACATTGAAAGACACCCAAGCTATGCCAACTCATGGAGAGCCATACTTTCATATTGTGATCTGATAGATGCCTCAAAGCTTTCTCTATCTCAAAATCACATTCATCTGCCATCATGCCTCAAGCATTCATGTATTTGAATTGAAGCAGCTCTATAAAGCTCTTACTAAAGTGTAGGTATCCTTCCAAAGGATAACACTTAGCATTTTGGTCAATAACATTGTAAGATTAATGAGCTTATCAGAGTAGTAACTACCAATTATACCCAAGAGACAGGTCATTTTGATGAGACAGATTGGAAGATAATAAAAACATATTTAATTGCAAAGGGACAGTAGATCTAGATAGGAAGTAAATGTGATTAGCCATAACTCCTTCAAATATGTTATTGAAATAACCCAGAGAAAGGAAAAAGACAACCACTCAGAAGACAAGGTCAAATTTTGCTTACCAAGAAGTTTTCTTCTAGATATAGAATTAATGGCAGTCCATCTTCTCTGTTTTGTTTGCTTACATTCACTAAGAAACTTTATTCTGAGAATAATACTAACTTTCCTAAAATTTTGCATGCAAACGTCAGCTTAATCTTGAAAATTATTTAACTATTTCTGTGTCAATGTTAAGAGTACACTGATGCTGCACCACAATTTTTCTATCAAAAAAGATAAATGGTTCATGTTTCATAATGAAGATTAATGATTTTTTATGATAAATACGACATTGTATCCATTGAATAGTTGGGACTTAGGTCAACTACCAACAAAATAGTGAAATACTGAAGATATATAACTTGCCTTCTATCATCAGAATATTATAGTCTCTGAAAATAAGTAGAGCAGAATATATTGCAAAAAAAAAAATTTCAGCCTAATTTATATAGATGTTACAAAATTCACAGTAATATTTATTATTTTAAGAGAGAAATTTATCCTCAAAGACCTATATTAATGAAGTAATTTCTCTGGATTTGCAAGGTGCACTCAGAGATAAGTAGGTTGGAATGGGTAATCCTATGCATCACCCTGAGAGGGTAAGATTTTGCTCCACAATGCTCTATTATACAGACCATTTTCAATAATGAAGTAATAGCATTTTCAACAGTTCCCTTAGGAAATGCTTTCAAAATATAACATTATACCTCACATTTTTAGGGTAGTTTTTCTCCAGGTAAAACTGAGTTTCAGCAATGAATTTCACTGTGGTATTCTTAATGCAATTTAATATGGCATATTAGCCTCTTTTCAATCACCTTTTTCCCCTTAAATTTGTGAAAAGTGATTTCATCTCTTATAGTTGCAAGTGAATATATTTATAGAGAGTCTAATCTATTTTTAAGTTTTTAAACACATTTCCTAATCAAAACAATTTTTCTAAGTATCCCCCTTTTTACCTGTAAAGACATGCACCAAAAAAGGTTTAGTCCTACACAGTTATCAGCATCTCATTAGAACTCTGTTTCAGAATAATTGCTAATAATTATATTGGTGTCTGCAGGCTTTAAAGAATTATTTTGTTATGTATCCTGTAAGTCTGGACTTTTGAAGACATCTAAAGAACCCTGTTGGTGAAAGGAATTATGAACCTTCTAGAATGATTAAGTAGTTTGGGGGGATATAGGTAGTAACCTAATTATGTTTTACTTTGGGACATTCTACTTGCTTCAATTCCAGAGTAAATTAGCACATAGGTTATTTTGTCCTTGTGAATATATTTAGACATTCCTAATAATATCTTACTGAATTTTTTGCTATGAACTTTTATCAATGTTTCTTATGTGCAAGTAAATACTATCTGATTATTAACTATTTCCTGAATGTAAATTATTTGCTGCATAAAGTTTAAATACAGGTTTTATGTCAGCTCACTGGGGCTCACTACAGCTTTATTTTTTCTTTCAAAATATATCTAATAATTATTCACAATGTGCCAGGCCATGGTAACAGCTGTTGAGGATGCAGTTATCTAAAAGCAAATTACCTGGCTTCATGGTGTTTACGTTCTGTGTGGGAGCTAGACTGTTACCAAATATAGTGTGACAGGTAGCAATTAGTGCTATCAAGAAAAAGTATAGCTGGGTAAGGAATAAAGAGTGACTTGCGTAGAGCGTATTATTTATTTTCATAAGATGGTCAGGAAATGCCTCAAAGAAGAATCAAATTTGAGAACATAGATCACTAAACAGAGAGTGAGTTACTCTAAAGACAATGAGAAGAATAGTCCAGGTACAAATAACAGCAAATTGAAGGCCCTGAGACCTCATTAATCTTGGTGTATTTGAGTCAGAACAAGGAAGTCAGTATAACAGAGCAGAGGGAGTAGGGCTGGTCAGGGGGTGGGGAATAGACTGTGAGGGCTATGAGCTCAGAGTTGGGCAGAAGCCAGATCATGTAGACTCTCTGAGCCATGTAAAAGTGTGGCTTTTACTCTAATGTGATTGGAAGCAGAGGAGTGAAGTCTGCTTTAAATATTGTGTTAGGCTTTATAGAACCCAAATATGTACACATCCTACTCCCCAGAACATGTAGCTATGTTATCTTCCATGGCAGAAGGGACTTTGCAGATGTGATTAAATTAAGGGTTTTGATATGAGGTGATTATCCTGGTGTATCCACATATGCACCAGTATATATATAATATAATTGCAGTGGTCCTTATAAGAGGAATGCAGGAGGAATTAGAGGAGGTGATGTGATATGGGAAGTGGAGATTAGAGTGATATGATTTGAAGATGGAGGAAGGATCCAGAAGCCAAGGAATACAGATGGCTTCTAGAAGCAAAAAAAACCAAAAACAAAACAAAACAAACAAACAAAAAAAACGAAAGGAAATGGATTCTCCCCTCAGAGAAGGAATCAGCCCTGTCAACATCGTCACGTTAGCCTAACAAAATTAATTTCAGATTTTGATCCCCAGTACTGTAAGAGAATAAATTTATGTTGTTTCAAGCCACTAGGTTTGTGGTAATTTCTTCCTTCCTTCCTTCCTTCCTTCCTTCCTTCCTTCCTTCCTTCCTTCCTTCCTTCCTTCCTTTCTCTCTCTCTCTCTCTCTCTCTCTCTCTCTCTCTCTGTCTTTCTTTCTTTTTTCTTTTTCACAGAAGCAATAGAAAATTAACATAAGTATTATGTATGCCTTTTGTTATCAATTGCAGCATGGAATGTCAAAAGAGCAGAAGAAGGGAGTCCTGTTAGGATGTACTAGTGGGGCTTGGGCTGGTGGGTTTGCAGGAAAGTAGATAAGCTAAAGAACTTGCTGACTGATTGTGTGACTTGGTTAAAGGACAGATGTATTACTTTTCTATTGCAGAGTACCAAAATTACCATAATTTAGCAGCTTATAGTAATAAATATGTATTATCTCATTTTTCATCTATCTATTACCTCAGAAATAGGCTGTCAAATCCAAAATCAAGGTATGAGCCAAGCTTAAGTCCCCTCTGGAGACTCTGAGGATCAATCTACTTTCCAGTTCATTCAAGTTGTTGGCAGAATCCAGTTCCTTGTGGTTGTAGGACTGAGATGTCTGTTGTCATGCTTGCTGCCCGCTGGGGGTTGCTCTCAGTAATTAGAGGCTACTCTCAGCTCCTTTCCAGCTGGTGCTTTCCAAATTTAAAGCCAGCAATAGCACACCAAATCCTTCCTGGGCTTTAGATATGAGCTTCGTTGTGCTACCAACTAGAGAAACTCCCTGCTTTTCAAGTGTTCACATGCTTTTGGTGATTATATTAGTCCCACCCAATAAGCTCTTTCAATAAAAAATTAACTTTAATAGTCTCTGAGTAACTTCATTACATCTGCAAAAACCCTTTTGCCATTGTTTTAGTTTGGGGTTCTATAACAGCATACCATAGACTGGGTGGCTTAAACAACTGACATTTAGTTTTCACAGTTCTGGAGGTTGGGAGGTCCAACATGAAGGTGTCAGCAAAATTAATGTCTGGTCAGACCTCTGTTCCTGGTTTGCACAGCTGGCTCCTTGCTGTCCTCATATGGCAGAGCAAAAGAGAGAACTTCTTTCTGGTTTCTCCTTATAAGGGCACTAATCCCATCATGAGGACCCCAGGAACCCCATGACCTCCTCTGAACTTAATAAACTCCCAAAGGTCACAACTCCAAATGCCATATCATTGGGTGTTAGAGTTTCACCATGTGAATTTGGCAGGTGGTGGGGGAACACAATCCTTCAATCCATAGTAGGCATATAATTTAACATGGTCACTTATGTGATATCATATTCATATGATATCGCTGGGGAGAGTGCTGGGGAATATCGAGAGGGGAGGTATTTTAGATTTCTGTCTAATGTGCCAAGGCTTACTCCTTTTTTTTTTTTTTCTCCTTTTTTTTTTTTTTTTTGTTGTTGTTGTTGTTCTGAATTGAGCAAACAAGTGATCATTGTGTTATATGCCAGAATGGTAAATGAAAGAAGAAAAACAGGTTTAGAGAAGAAAAATTAGCAAGAATTATGTAACTTCAAAATGCCAGTTAGAAATCCAAATGATGCAAAGAGCTGGTGGTCAGATATACTGATATGCATCCCCCACACCCAGGAAAAAGATAGTGGGCTTGAAGTATAAATTCAGGAATTACCAGCATATATATGATATGTTAAGGCCACATAATTCTGAGAGTTCACCTCGAGAGAGTGTAGATAAACATTGAGCAGTCCAACATTTAGGAGTCTGGAAAAGGTCCTGGTGCCCTCAAAGCAAGCTGAAACAGGGAGGCTAGTGATAGAATGGAAAAATCAGAAAAATGTGGCTACACCAGGGAACTTGTTAGAATTGAATATTCTTGGGCTCCATGACAGAGCTACAGAATCTGAATCCTTGGATGAGGTCGAGCAAGTTATGTATTAACAAGCCTTCTGACTAACTCTACTACACGCACAAGTTTGACAACTTTAATTGTTTAGACCACTAGGAAAGAAGAGCATGAAGACAGGTAAGTCCCCAGTGTCCTTGCATCTGAAAGTGGGGTCCTTGAACATTTTCAGCAGTGGCATTTGAGAGATTGTTACAAATGAGGGAACTCAGGATTCACCCAAGATTTACTGAATCTGCATTTTAAGGATTTCCCCAGGTGGTTCATATGCACATTCATGTTTGAGAAGCACTTGTCTGTGCTATATTAACTCAAAGAGATAAGAAGACAGTACAAGTATAAACACACACCACACCCCTACAAATCACATGCGCCATAACTGATATTTTATTCCATTTAAAATATAATCCTCAGGCATCTCATAAAATATGTGAATTATTAAATCTTTAACTCATTAAGTTAGAGGATTAGTAAAGTGTTTTCCCCCAAATTGGCCAATGTTTTAATTTCCTGGATTACTCTTTATGCCCTCTGAAGACCTTGGGAAGTAGAATCTGTAGCCTAGAGACAACAGAGAAATGAGATTGTGGTTAAAAGTATCCCAGGTGAAAATTATCAGAGAACACTAGGCAAATGAAAAATTAACTCCAAGAGATTTTTTTTTTCCATTTTAAATAAATATACCTAAAATATGGGAAATACTGGACATTTCGTAAAGGCAAATTACTTCACAATATTGTGTACTACTGGCCCGGGTTCAGATAAGCAACTGAAAGTGTTTTAAGGGGACAAAAGATTACAAAGGTCACTTCTTCATTTTTAACTTGGATCCCAGTCTGAAATTAACCTAAATAATCACTGCATTCCTTAACACCTTAGATTTGCTCTTTAAAACTTGTTGTGCATCATGTGATATTTGCATGCATCATGAGAAATAATTCAAAATGTAAGAAATGGAGAATAATTCAGGAAATATCAGTACCTGAATGACTTTTTTAAATGAAAGACCTCAGATATGAGTAAAAGTTATGGTAAACTATAGAAGAAAATAAACATGATCTACAATAATGTAAATAAATGTTTCACATGAAGCAATTTGGTCAAAATTTGAAAGTTAATTGAAATAATCAATGAAAGCCTATCTCCTTAGACCACTGTCATTCAATTGATTGCAATGTCAAATACTAATGGCGAATATTTACAATTACCAAAGATAATTTTCTTCTCAGCAATTAGTTTTAGCAGATGAGAAAAAAGTAGCTGATATTCATGCCATGCTGAAGAAAGCTAAAGATTTATAAGGAAGTGCTCTCCATTCTTTGTGAGCTGTAAAGTCTGTCCAAATAGCGATATCCTCTCCAGCAGAGAATCTGCTGCTTGGGCTGGCCACGCATTATTGTATTTGGACTGTCTCCATGTGCAAATGTTGATTTTTCATCTGTGACCAAGGAAAAAATCTGTATGAGGAACGTGTAAAACATTTAATCCTTGTTTACTTGTTAACCAAGGTTTTGTCAAATCCTGGTGGTGTGGGATTTTTGCGTTTGTTTCTCAAGGTGACAGCAGCTGCATTCACAAGGTTGTGTTTAAATCTGAGCTTGAAGGAAAGCTCTGATCAAACCATTAGGTGTTTACTTGGATTTAGAAATATAATTCTTGTTCTACATATAATTTCACATTCCAAAATCTAAATATGGCCTAAGTAACAGAGTAATCTACAGGAACAATTGATTTATAATTTCTTCGTCCTCTCTTGGGCTTAACAAATTTCTTTGTCCTCTCTTGGGCATGATAAAATGAATATAATGCTGAAAAAATTGATTATCATGACAAACAACAGTGATGTTTAATAAAAGAATAAGAGAATGGTAGAAATCTTGCATCAAAATCTAGTCTTTTACTCTCAATTTATAGATGAGAGACTAAAACCTAGAGAATCTAACATTGTTTTCACAAAGTCCATGCTAATTTGTTGTTTTAATGGGGCTCACATCTATTTTTCTCTGTTTGCCCTAGCTATGATGACCATATGACTTGAAATTTCTGGATTGGTTCTGAATTTAGATATGGTATGCAGCAATCTCTTGAAGCTAACATGAGATTAAATAAAAATTACTGAATGAATGAATTAATGAAAAATATTTTTTCCATAAATATACTAAAATTTGCCAGGTCTATTTTTGGATTTAGATATGCTATACTATTTCATAACTATGCTATACTATTTCATATAAAAATTTGAGTTATAATGGCAATGAAATTTACATACTTTGTTTTTCTACAATAAGAGGAGAATGATAACTAATATTTATTCCCATGAAAATTGATTTAAAAGTGTCAATTGGGCATAGTATAAAGTGATCTGAAATAGAAAAGGGAATGTGGACAATGGTGAACAGTTTCCTCTGTTTATCATGACAACCCTCATATTCAAAATTAAGTTTTACTATATTTCGATTGAAAGCAAATTAGTTAATTTGAGTTGTAATAGTAACTGTTCAATAAATATAGAAACTGAGAAAATTAGGATGGAATAGTGAATAGTAGGGGTTCCTATCATATGATTTCCCCTAACATTTTTTAGCCCCGCTTCAGATTTACATAAACATTTAGCTGTAGCCTTGCATTCAAAATAATCCACAAAAATGATAAGAAAATGTTATGTTGTCATACCTTGTCTCAAATAAATAAATAAATAAATAAATAAATAAATAAATAAATAAATAAAGGTGAAAATGAACTAATAAAAACACTAAATTTTCTTGTATTGGACTCCTAAAGATATGAAAATTAACTGAAAATATAGTGGGTGAGAATATTTGTTTCCCTGAAATTTTATTAGGAGATGAATTAAGGCAAGGAGCAGGTATAAAATGTTGATTTTCCCTGGTATATTAATAACAGCAAGTGCAAAGCAAAATTATAAGAAAAAGACCCACATGAAACTTGAAAAATGTTCTCACTATGCCTAAGTATCAGGGAAACTGCTTCAGCAAATCTAAATCAGTGGATGTATCTTTCAATTTAAGATGTTTAGTGATGCACAACTCTTGGCATACTACGCTGCTGCTAGGGTGATACCTTGGGACATATGGCAGAATTGGAACATAAGAACAGATTTTCCGTAAAAATAGCGATATAAGTTCTCACCACAACAAGGCTATTAAGACATGACAATTAGGTGTGTTTTGCATGCAAGAGTTATAGTTCTATAATCAAAATTGAACAAAATGAAAAATTGAGTAAGATGTGATGTATTTGATCCAACATGATACAAAAAGGACTGATCTATTTTATAATTCAATTTTGTTAATCTGTGTAGTCTTATTTTAACCAACAGTAAACATTCTAAGGAAAATGTATTCACATAAAAGGCCAAACTTTCATATGGTATGAAATCTAATCAGGAATAGGAAAGGTTTCACTTTTTTTTTTTTTTTTTCTTTTGAGTATCAGTCTCTAACTTTTGAATTAAAGAGTTTCAATTACAGGGTTTCATCAGGTTGAAAAGCAGGTGGTCAACAGGCCAGAAGCTACTTGTAATTACAGCAGTGAGTTAATCAATGAAGTAACAATTCTGCTTCCAGGTATAATAAAATGAGATCAAGGCTCACTCAAGTATGCTACCATTTAAGTATAGCTGGAGATCCATTAACTTGGATTGCTTCACATTTCAAACCTGCATCTTTAAAAGTTAGCAACTCAAGCAGCTCTCTGACAGCTGTTGCCTAAACCATAGGAAGAGTATTTTGTTTGGTTTTGAGTAAGAACTTGAATTGTATAAAGATGGAGATGGAAATACAATGAAACCTGGTATGAATATTAACTGAGACAACTTTCAAGAACCGTTTTGTTATGGGCTTTGGTTTTTGCTTTCAAAATTTATTTAAATGCGGAGACAGTTTTACCGGCGCTTGTATCTTTATACATTTAAAGACCAGGAAAAATAACCAAACTCATGGATTGCAGATTGTGAAAGGGAGCAACATTGAATGTTTCAGTGTTTAAAACTCCATGATGGGGTATTGTAATTATTTTTAAGAGAAAGAAAACAAATTGGTGTAATATTGAAATTATAGAGGATATTCAGTATTTGGAATCCTAAACTGGATTCCAAATAGATATTGTATGATGCAAAATAAATAGGATATTATAAAATATATGATAAAATTGGAGAAACAGGAAAATATATACATGAGTGTGCACAAACACGCATGTGTAAAATCTCAAGACATTTATTAAGAACCAGCACAATGTCTGATTCATGTGATGAATGTTAAGTATTCAGTAAATAAATGTTGAGGAAATATATGAATGAAAAATAAATATAATTATTTATCAATTACTTACAGTGATAACATTAAAAATAATCATATGTCAAAGATTAAGTATATGGTATTTCTACATATACATTTTGCAGTGTTAGCAACAATTTCCTGATATTTTAAATCCTATGTATTTCATGGAAAATCATAGATTATTTTTAATAATATTTTGAAAGTGAAAATATTCAATATCAATACTTTTTAAAGAATGGTTTTCTTCTTTTTGAAAGCATAAGAAAATTAAGTGAGTGCTTTTTAAAATGAGAGAAATAAATTGGAAACTATTCAATATTTAACAAGCTTCAGATTGCAAACTGTTAAAGTACAGAGACTGTTTTAGGGAACTCATTGAATGACTGTTCCTTCCAGTAATTCATCATCCAATTGTTTTTTTTTTTAAACACCAATTCATAAACAGACTTTATGAAAGACAACTTGGAAGCATTGTTATTTCCCAGAGTAAAACTCATTGTTTTCGTTTTGTTTCCCTTTCAATATCAGAGCAATGACTAGGAATTATATATATACATATATATATGTATATACATATATCTATACAAATACACATATATGTATATATATACACATATATACATATACATATATATGCATATATATACATATATATACATATGTATGCATATATATGTATATGTATGCATATATATATGTTTCCCTTTTAATATCAGGGCAACTACAAGAATTATATATATATATATATACATATATATGTATATGTATATGTATATATATGCATATGTATATATGTATATTTATATGAAATATATATATATATATATATATATATATATATATGACCCCACCACACACACAAAAAGAAATAAGTAAAATATTTCCTGTTTAATATCAGGTCCTAAAATAAAAATTAACAAAGTATAAAGCAAAGTATATTTTCCAACAATACAGCTCACATTATTCAGGGCATAATCAATTTGCTTATTGAATTTTTTATTAAAAAAAATGGAAAGAGGTCATCAAAATGGCGACATGAGGTGAGCCTCTGTAAAGCTCCCCTGGAATTTACAACTAATCGAACAACAATAACTCCACAAAGGACTCCCTGCACAGCAGACAGGCAAGACGAAAAGGCCTACTATTGAATTCACCTAAAGGTGGGCAAATCTCGCGAGCGGGGGAGGAGGGAAGGGAGAAGTGCGGAGACAGAGCCGTGCGGGCACAGGACACAGACCAAGCTCAGTGCTCCGAGCTTGCTGTATCCCTCAACTACTGCAGCTGCGGGAGAGGGAAGAACTCATACTGCTAGGGCTCCGCTTGTGGCCCACAGGGCTGAGAGGACAGCATATAACACAGCTGAACCCAATGCTCACGGCAGAGACCTGGAAGAAAAGACTGAGGGAAGAAAGCCGAAAACAGTGGTTTAAGCCCTCACTGCGGAGCAGAGAACAGAAGACTTAGGTGCTGAGACTAGCCACCCCCTCCCTACCCTCCCAGAGCTCGCCCCGCCCCCACCTGCCCAATGCTTGAAGCAGAACAGTAGCAGTGTCAGATCAAAGGAACAGAATATTTGCTGTTCTGAGAACTGTGGCAGAAATAGATTCTCAGTCCAACTAGTTCTGGCAAAGGGGAGGGAGCTGTGGAAGCAGGACAGGCTGCAGTGGTGGTTGTCGCCATTGCTATGGGCCACCTCTCACAACTCACCCCGCCCCTGGCCCCACCTATCTTGCCGGATCCCTGCAGGAGGAAACAGAACTGCTGAAACATACGGGCTCTGAATCTGGTGCAGCAAGAGCTTTGGAACTTCAAAAGCTTTCCCCATAGCCACACGGACACTGCGCCTTGTGACCCAGGCAAACTATTAACAGAGGAGAAGCCCGTCTCCCTGGGAATCCTCCCATTGTGTGAGAAGCTGGAATCGTGCAGAGAAAACATAGCACTACCGTGTGAAAGACAAAAAAAGGTTGCAGTCGGAGCGAAAATAAGACATTCTACCAACATGTACTAGAAAACAAAAGAAAGACCTCTTCCTATCATCCTGTTGCAGAAGCCACTCCTGTAGATGTCTAGGAAGAGAAATAATAAATCAGTAATTGCCATGAATAACCAAGGCAACAAGATGAGGGTAAGGGGGATAAAATATATGGTGATGGAAGGAGAACTGACTCTGGGTGTGAACACACAATGGAATTTATAGATGATGTAATACAGAATTGTACACCTGAAATGTATGTAATTTTACTAACAATTGTCACCCCAATAAATTTAAAAAAAAAATGTGAAAAAAAATAATGATCTCTAGAAACAGTAATGAGGTTTTGGCAAAAAGTGGTCTGTGCCCCTTCTTGAGTAAGTCCACACTCCACCACTCCCTGCCTGGAGCTCTCAAACTCCTAGGTCACTAATCACCCATCCTAACTGTCCAGAGATCAGCTACCAGAAGACTTGGGACAGCCTCTATGCCCTGGAGTCTGAGAAATTAATCATTTAGAGTGACCATCCACAGAGAACTCTGGGAAGTTAGCTAACCCCAGCCTACTTGCAGTACAGAAGTTGGTCCCACAGCTCCAGCTTGCTGTGACCCTGTTTCTGGTTCAAACCCCTGTGTAGCCAGGCCTGGTGGCCTTTTCTTTTCTGGAACTCTAAGTGACAAAAGCTTATTGCTTTCATCTGTGTCATTGTATTATGTTCCGCCTTTTGATGGATTTTTAAATCTTGTACAAAAATAAGCTACCTAAAACACTTATCTAAGCATCTATAAAACGTCTCTAAATATATTTATAGACTTTATCAAAAACCTTCACATTTATTTACAAGCACGAATCATAAGAAGTTCAGTTCTCAAAAAGCAATTAATATAATTTAATGGACAGAAACTTATTTTTTGTAAGTTTACGGCCTTTTATAGTACACAACAATTTTAACTGTAAATGTTTTAAATTGTTAGATATCTATCAGAAGAACTTTCAGAAAACGGTAGAAATGATGTAGCTTGGAACAAAGTCCCTCTGTTACCTTGTAAAGGGACATGCCTCCCTAAGTCATTAACTGCTTCTTATTCCTGCCCAGTGACACCTTTTTCTCCTGTCTCAGTTCACTACTTTTAAGGCAATTATTTGTTTTCATAGATGAAAAATTCCATGAATTTAGTGTTGACGTCTATTTTATTCACTGCTATATTCTTGATGCCTGTCACAGTGTCAGCTGTGCACACTCAGTCAGTATTTGTGGAATAAAGAAATATTATTGGTTCTGAAAAAAAAATATTCTGTTGGTTAAACTGTGTCACTCAGTGCTGAAGACTAAGGGTCCACATACACTTAGAGATATACAAACATATAGTTCTTGTCCCCTTAATGATATTTCTTGATTTAGTAAGATGACAATGCATATTGGATGAGGCTATATTAGAAACAACTTTGCATATTCTCTATTCTCTCTTTGATGCACTCCATGAAAAACTGATTCTATCAGCTGAAAACATCCTCCCCCCACCCTCACCTTTGGATATATTAACAAGAACAGAAAAACTTATTAATGGTTCTGGAAAAGTAAAGATTAAGAGTTGGCCTCAAGATATATTATTCATCAAATTTGTGATTAACTGCTTTATTTCCATTGATGTCTAGAAAAGAGTGAATATATTTAACAGAGAAGTTAAATAATTCATTTATTAATTCACAAAGTATTGTTAGGCAGAGATTTGCTGTTAAGGAAGCTTTTGGTTTAATGTTTGTGAAATCAGCATGTTCAATTATAATTACATAATGTTGGTCATTAAGGGGAAGATATCTGTAATAATGTCTTAGAACGTTTTCAACCTCATAAAATTTTTATTACCAATTAATATTATTCATAGATCATCACTATTTCTTAGGACTATGAGGAATCAGAAGATCGATAAGTGGTGTGTTTTTTTTTTGTTCGTTTATTTGTTTATTTATTTTCACCAATTGATTTTAAATCTAGTTGGGGAAAAAACAACAATGAAAACAGATACTCATGAATGTACAGAAACTCCCCCGAAAGACAAAAAAAAAAAAATGTCATTAAGGTAAGAGCTTAGGGAGCTCAATTAGGAAATTTGCTATTTGTCAGTAAGGGAGGATCTGTGGAAACCTTCCAGGTACATACCTTTATGAGATGTGAATACACATAGTTTCGGAAGTTTCTGTGGCATGTGGGAAACAAGTTGACCCTTGAAAGAGTCAGTAATTAAATGAAAATAGGCCAGGTGAAAAGCATCTTCTAAGCTTGTAAACCTAATGTGAGAGGATGAATTGGTTTGAGCAAAATGTGTTAGCTTTGTGGATATAGAGTCACTGAGCACACGGAAGCAAACCTAAAAGGGAGAAATTGGTTTGAACTTTTAAAATGTGGGCAGATTGTGGAGGGAAAAAAAAAAAAAAAAAACGCCCATAGAGAAGTTTAAATTAAACATCCTAGGAAGATAGTAATCATTGGATGAGATTTATGAGAGAAATACTTTTTAAGTAACAGACATGTGTTTAAACAAAATAAAACTGTTTGCTTTAGACGGAATTGGGATACAAGTCAGATGGGAAAGAATTTTAAGGTTAACCTAAAAGATAGATTTTAGATTGAAAAAATGACTAAAATTTGATTTTTTATAAAAGAGTATATTTGAGACGTATTTTTTCACATCCAATGTCCGTTCTGATGTTGCCTGTTTTGTGATCTCAGGTATTTGCTATCAACCATTGCCTATCTCAGCAGGTATGTTTTCACACGCAAGAAAGAGCCAGATTTGTATTAAAACAAGTAGATGATAATATGAAACCCCCACAACTATTGGGTACTAGAAAATGTTAGTAGTGCTAACTTGCGTTTTAGCAAATACCTATATTTCAATTGTTTAGTTATTTTTATCATTTACTAGAAAATTTGCTGGTATGTTTTCTGCATTTTCTTCTGCACTTTGATGACTCTCTGCTTTTGAGAATGCTTTATGCCTCAGGCATTCTTACCTAACCACTTAACCTCATTCATAAAATCAATTCTTAATTTCCAAGCTATCACTTATCACTCGACTGTTTAATCAAGGGAGAAAAACAACAACAACAAAACTTTTTCCTTGACTATTTGACTATTGTTATTATTCCGTAAAGGGCTGGCTTCCTGTACATAATAAGAAAAAGAGTTTATGTTTGAAATCATGGTTAAAATGCATGTTCTAGGTTGTCTGCTTGTAAAAAGAGAGGGGGAGAGAGAGATGGAGAGAGAGAAGGAGAGAGAGAATTATTTATGATGGCTTTTTACCCCTGAACATTAAACTACATGTGATCTAATTGACAACTTAGCTATAGTTTTATATATTACAAGTCTCAGAAATAAGTTAAGCTTAGAAGGAACGAAATACTGTCTTTGAATGCAAATGGTTTCTTTATGTACTTCAATTTCACAATACTTCCCACAGACCAGGTGTGCTGTTATTCATATACTGTAGTTAAAATATTCTTTAAAATGATTATTTATTTTTTTAAAATGTAAAATTATCTTTATATGAGTCCATATATTAAACAACAAATATTAACATGGGAAACAATATTTTATATAGTCATTTAGAGTATGTATTTTTAATATGTCTTTCAATTTGTTTTCATGGAGTTGTAGCATTTACATATTCTCAACATTTCACATAATTTTTTTTATTTCTCATAAATATGAGCTTTTTGTTAAGAATTAGGACTTAAATTAGTAATAATACATTTGGTATAGAAAGAGTTGATCAGAAATGATACATTGTAGTCCATATTATTTACCCACATCTGTCTGTCTATGTATATATCTATTTACTTACTTATTTTTCTGCCTATTTTTCTGGATGTAAACAAAGACTTAAGGAAGAAAATGCATAATTTTTGCCTCCACAAGAAATTTGATTCCTTGTATGTTATTCTTAAAAGGATGGGGGAAAATATCTTTGAATTATTTAACACTATACTTTTCATGAACAAATGAGACCACCAGTGCACTTTTCCTCTAGGAGGTAATTTCAAACGAAAATTCTAATCACTTTCTTTTCTTATTTTCTCTGTCTCTTATTCTCTGCAGATGGGCCTCTGGGTCCACGTGGATTAGCTGAAGCTACAGAGATGTGCACTCAAGAGTGCTTGGTTTTGGGTCACTCGGATAATTGCTGGATGCCTCCAGGCTTGGGTCCATATCAACACCCTAAATCCCCTCTTTCAACCTTTGCACCCCAGAAAGAATGGGTCAAGAAGGACAAGCTTGTGAATGGGCACACTCTGACCAGAGCCTGGAAAGAAGATAGCAACAGGAACCAGTTCAATGACCGTAAGCAGTATGGCACCAATGAAGGCCATTTCAACAATGGCAGCCACATGACAGACATTCCTCTGGCCAATCTGAAGTCGTACAAGCAAGCAGGAGGTGCTATTGAGAGTCCGAAGGAGCACCAACTCTAAAAAAACAAAAAACAAAAACAAAAAAACGCTGTATGGGAACTAATAACTTTAATCTAAATAGACATGCTAATACTGTGTGTGTCAGAGCTTTATGTATTCAGTAGATCTCTACAACTATGCCCCTTATAGCAGGGATATTCATAACTTTGTGTTAGCACTATGGAGGATACAATGTTTTACAACATAAGAGAAAAGATAGTTCTACTAGCCATGTGATCTTGTTTACTAGAATTGATTATTCTTCAGAGGTCTCTCCATTGTGAAAATACCTTTTTTTTTCTTTTTTCTTTGTTTTTTATTTTTAAATAGTGTTTTAGTTTGACCCTGGACTGCTGCTATGAATAATAGAATATGCATTTGGAGAGTAAGAAAGTCCCGTGGATTAGAGTGACTGACAAACATATCCAGTTAGAAAATTGTGCTCTTTTTGTCACCGATTTGTGTTGGGACTACTATACTTGACATTATACTTCAAACGAAACTTAAAAAGATGAGCATTAAACCTATTGTGCTGTTAACAACATTAGTGGACACTTGTAAGTCAGTGTTAAAGTATTTGTAAATAGAAGCAAGTTATTATTAACAACTTTTGTGTACTTATAACGTTCACCTAAAAAATGTTGTAGCATAATTCTGTGTTTTATGGTTGCTTCCTTTCTTTGCTTTTTTTCGTTTACTTGCCTCTTTGTCTTTATTTTGTTGTTTCTTTTTAGTGAGGTGTTCTGCGTTAGCATTCTGTCTTGACACACATTGTTCAAAGGATCTCAAATATTTGCGTTTAAAAACAGGTTCTGGAATCTTTCTTCTTTTATTATAGCTTATAATGCTGGGATTCTGTGTAAAATAAAGAAAATGTGAAACTTTATATAAAAAAAGGACTTCTGCAAAAGCTTGGAAATTCAGAACCGATTTTCTTGACATCCTTATTTTCAAAGTAGGCAAAAGCAAATCACTTAATTAGTAGCATTAAGTGAGAGAGTAATGGGAAAGTGTTATCCTTCAGAAGGTGATATAATATCATGTACTTGTCAATCATGAAAAACTAATGTATCAAAATTACATATATTAAAGAAAAAATTACTATTCAAAAATAGTTTCAATTGGGCAAATGTGTGTCTACAACTTTGTTGAAATGGCAGTTTGTGTTGATCCTCATATACAATAATGTTGTTGTAACACAAGTGTTAGACCATAGCCACAAAATATTTAATGTGTTGTGCCTTCATGATGTAACAGAACATTCTCCAGGTAGGGTAGTTGGGGAAAAAAGGGATAAATCTCTAATTATTGCTGTTTAACTGTTTGTTATCATAGTTGGTCAATGCCTGGCAGGTACCAGCATCTTGTCACTTAGGTCAAGCCAACAGAGTGACAACTAATGTTAATAAGATCTCAGTTGCACGTGCAAAACAAATCCAAATTCGAACATTCTTAGGAGGTTTTTGTTAAGGCATGACAGATGATTTAAACAAATAAATAGCATGCAAAAAAAAAATGTCTTTATTGAAAGAAGTGAAAGTTATCTTAATGCCACAGTTCAACATCAGTTTAAAAGTTAAAAAAATAAAAAGTAAAAAAAAAAAAAGGTTTGCTAATCTGATAGTTAATTTGTTCTTACCAAAAATGAAATTACTTTGTAAATAGCAGTTCACATTTTTTCACAGCATAATGGAAAATAATGGGTAGGGGTGCATTGCTTATCGCAGTACATTTTTGTCGGTTTGTGAGGGGTGTTTGATGACTTCGACAGAATAAATATCTAAACAATTATCCTTGTTACTGCTTTGCCAGTTCTACGTTATTTACAATTATTCAGCTCTTGCAATAAATGTTCTGAATTCCTGATTGTAATGTGTTAATTCTTGGTCAACATCCGAAGTGATGATTTCTACTCTAATTTTTGGATAAATATATGTTGATAAAACTTAACTTTTAATTAGAAATGAAGGAAGACTTGTTAGGGATTTAATACCTATGTTCTGAAAATATGGCTACACGTTAGAGTAAAATTCCCCTAATGGTCTAGTAAATCATTTACTAGGGAAATTCATGGAGAAGACTGGTTCACTTTCTCAGAAAGATTCATGCAAGTTTCATCAAAGTGAAATTCCAAGTCAGAAACTAGGCAGGTAGAACTGGTTAGTTAGTAAGATTATCTCCTTGACTCTTAGTGTCTTCAATAAGATTTCATAAAACAAACTCTCACATATTTCACTGTTGGTTATGGCAAGAAAGGACCATTTTGGGATTAAGGGCTTGAGACAAAGGCCCAAACTTCATCTATATGTTCTTTCAGATTAGGAAAATAGGCACAGAAAGCTGTCAAGACTCACTCATACATATGCCATTTGTATTCACCATGGAGCGACTGGATCAGTTGTGTTGTAGGCTAAATAAGCAGGCTGGTTCTTCCTCTAGAGCTTTTAAAGAGTTCAGAAATAAGACTCAGGAGATAGAGACGTGGAGGTAAAGATACGTGCTTGGAACAGCGGCTGTACATGATACCGTGACTTTCACCTCTGAATAAGCCAGATTTATCCATTATTCTGATGTATACCTATAGCACCATTACCCTGTCCTTCACAGGAACCTGCCCCAGGACACAAAGAACGAAATAATCTTAAAAAGAGGTCATTCTGGAAAACACAAACAAATCAACAACAACAACAACAAAATGCATGCCTATACAGTTCCTTTCTCCATTTTTATTTTTTTTTTAGCAATCAGATAAGTCATTCGCCTCTGCCTTGAAGAATAAAGGATGAGAAAAACTAAAATAATTCATCTCATATTTTTTTCCTTTGAACAAAGAGTGGAATAGAAATAGCTGCTCTTGTCAAGGCATTCAGTTATATGCTCTGTGAAAATTTAGGATTGATAACATCACAAACCGTACTGAAGAATTCACTGATCACATAAATAAAATAATGCATTTATAATGACTATTTCTTAAATATCATCATTGTTTAGACATTGAAAATCACGAACCGTCATTTATCTGGAAATCCTGGGAAAGCACACCTATGTGAAATGTATTTAAAAAATGACTTTTTTTAGAGGGATTATCAAATATCACAGTGATATACACTAACCTGTTTTCTAAAACAGGTATAAATAAACTTTATAAAGTTGACTATGACCAATTTGAATGAGCATTTCTACACATACACTAACATAAAATATACATTTACACAATGGTCATTCATTAATAGACAACGGAGTACTCATTTTGTTGCTCTGATGCTATTCAGCAAATCTCATTCAGCATGGAGTGGTGCTCCCAACCCCCCATCATTCCTTAGCTAACACTAGAAATGCAGCTGAGGCCCAGAAGCCATTCTAGTATTTATTAAACTCCCTTGGATAGGTGCCAGGAATGGCTAATTATTAGTAGTGAGGAG
Source organism: Rhinolophus sinicus (assembly GCF_036562045.2). Taxonomy (NCBI): domain Eukaryota; kingdom Metazoa; phylum Chordata; class Mammalia; order Chiroptera; family Rhinolophidae; genus Rhinolophus; species Rhinolophus sinicus. The sequence continues at coordinate 19,213,731 of NC_133754.1, read as the reverse complement.
TTTTGGCAGCAAGGGATGAAAGGAATGCCTTGTCAGTTTCAATTCTAATATGAATGCCAGTGTGTTACTTCTTAAGAGGGCAAACCAAACTAGGAAAAGGAGGAGCGGTGTTGCCAACCTAAAAATGCTTCATTGTTCTGCTTTGTTTTAAACAGAGCTGATCTTCTCTCCCTAAAGGAAACTCCTTCATTGGTTCTTTTGAAAGAGATTGCTTTCAAATTCTCTCTGTGTTCTTAAAGGCACAGTGATTCCATAATGAATTCTCTATATACTGTTTTCCTCTTTCACAACTACTAGTATACATTTTAGTAGATATCAATCAGGATTTTCACTGTTGAAAAAGAGTAAAATTATTCTCTTAGTGACTATCACTATGATATTTCGTTCACATTAGTTCATTCATAGTATAAATTTTAAACTGTGGTATGTGGTCACGGCTTTTATAGGTTATTGTTTCTTGACACTTCATGACTTGAGGTTACTGCACAAGCTTCCCTCCCCTCTGCTGAATTCACCCCAGTGCTGTCCACCTCACCACAGACATGCTACTTGGAGGCCATCAGCCTAAGGGAAATGCTGAACTTATAGCAGCTATCATTTTAAACTCCTTCTTTCTTCCACAAACAAGTTTTAGATTGCCCCCCTACCCCCGAAAAACAGATAATACAGAAAAATAAAACTGACAGAAGAATTACAGACAAACAAACGAAAAAAAACAGGAAATTGGGTCAAAGGGAATATGTGTGTCTGTATTTTATATGTATTCATAAATTCATGTCATTGATTCTATACTTTCCAAGAATGGTCGTATTTTGTCTTTTGGATTATTGGGAACAAAAGAGAAAAACAAACAAACAAAAAAGCAAACAAAGAGAAACTCCATTTACCAGTAAATTAAATAAAATAGGTTTTTAAATTTCAGTGGATCACATTCTATCTTTGAGATTTTATTCAAAGTCTGATAACAAATGGACCATTAAAAATGTTTAAATAGGCTTATTTTTTCAAAGTTTTGCTTTGTTTTGAGTAATAGTTTGTGTAAATCATGAATCTTGCTTACAAGTTCTACCCTTTGCAAAACATCATAATGATAGCATCTATGCTGGTCCTCACACCGCTCATCACCAGGTTTTCCATCACCATCTAATTTTCCTCTTTGCACTATGGAAAAGACTGCTTTTCCTAGAAAAGTCTAGTTTCAAGATGAGAAAATAATTCACTCAACTGCCAGAGACAGGAGAACCATAATCCCTTAATATCCAGCTTCAAAATGTGTCCTCATTCTCTACCCTCACCCCCTTTTTAAAGGAATTCTTAATAAAATTCTGTTCAAGATCTAAAGGACCCCTGTCCCTGCAAATGACAGAGTTATGAGATATTGTTAAAATCTTTACTGCCTAGTGTACGTGGGTTGGGTGGACTTTAGTTAACTTTCATAATATGACAACTGATGTAGAGTCGTTTTAAAATTATTTACCTTTGGCTGAGATTGTCTCAAAAAATAGTACAAATAATCCGAGCTTAAATCAGGCCCAGAGATATTCAGACTAGCTCACCTGGAGGCCTCCCATATACATCATGGACAAGAGTATAGTTTCATGGCGAAATCTACCTAAATGCACAATTGTCAGACCAAAACTCAAATATGTGGGAAACTTATTTTCTGTCCTTTGTGTTTCTACAGCATATTAATACCCTCTAGTGAGTTTTTTCTTATGCATTAATTAATAATTATAATTATACTTATATATCACTTACTCTGTATTCAGCACAGTTCTAAGGATTTATATGCATAAACACTTAATTTTCTCATGTACTTTTTTTTTAGGTATGTGCTGTTTGCATCACCATATTATACAAGAGGTAACTGCGATGCAGGGTGTTTAAATGAACCTACTCTAGATCCTAGAAGGAGCAAGAACAGTGCCAAACCACTGGTCCAACTGTGGAGGCTGGGCTCTTAACCACTATGCAAAATATGACCGCCTGTGAAAGGATCAAGCACTGTTTCAGTCTCAGACTGAATAATAAGTTGCCCTTTAAAACTCACACACACACACACACACACACACACACACACACACACACACACAGATACAACAGCAATAAAATGATTTGTTAACTTGTTCTGAAATAAATATGCCCCTTCCACATAAAGTTTGGTTTACCCAGTGGGTAACATATTTATATATTGATTTGAATATTTTATTTATTAAATGTGTGTGGGACAGAGTCCCAGAGAGCAGTTTCCAGGCTCTCGACCTCACATGGAAAGGTGCTGACTCGGGTAGTAGATAGCAATCAGCTGTGACTAGTTGGTCATCAGCTATTACCCGTTAGCCACTAGCCACTGATATAACAGATGTGGCTAAGTTAGCAACAGCGGATTGCAGTTAGCAAGTGAGGTTGGTTGGCAGAGAAGTGGATGTCAGGTTGCAGATCCTGTGGTTCTTGCTTCCTGTGTCTCCAACCCAGCCACCAGCGAGAATACAGTGGTATGACTCCCCTATCTGTGACTCCATGGGTGTTCCTTTTTTCGCTTCACCATGTCCTGTGTTCTTGTGCAGGGAGCAGGACTAGAGACCCTGCATGACAATGTGTAACAATTGTGCCATTTAGCCTTGCGTTGGGACAAAATAACAAAGTGACACACAAGTTGAGAGTGAATGCAGCCTAAACTGCTTTGCTGGGAAATCTAGCTAAAGTCCTTGCTGCTAAATAAAGTCGCTGAATTCTGTTTAGGTGCTGTAGGTGTATTTATTCACAGCTCATACCTGTTCGCTTTTAGCATTTGCCTCTGTTCCCTATCTTGGAAAATCAGGTGAGGAACAAAGTGAGCTGCATGTTAGGCTTCCACTGCCACTAATCAAGGCAGTTAAGTGAGGCCAAAAACAGTCTGATAATTAATTTCAGCAAGCCTGTTTTCTTCCCGTTAGGGAAATGCAGCTCCCTTTGACATCAAGGGGGGGTCTGTGCTCATGTGGAGAGGAGAAGGGAATCCCTGCGTGTCATGGAGAAAGCTATATGTTAAGCGTCAAAGCAAAAGTGCCCTCTCTTCCTGCATCACCGATTTTAATCAACTGTTCTTACTTCTACATTGCCTTAGGGTCCCAATGGAGAAGTACCTCTTAATTTGACAAACAAGAATTCCATACGACAGATATGAAATAAATGAGTGTGCTTATAATGTTAAGGTCATTCCATGTAGTAGTACTTCGTTAGTCCCCCCTTTCCCCCATGGAAAGGCCTGCCATAGAGTTTAAATGTCACCTCCCTGTAGTTCCCAATCTTACAGTGCACTCTTTAATACCATAGTGCAATAACAAATGACATAAAGTATTAACTATACACAATCAGTTAATAGTAGTTTAGTGATGCTACTATATCATTCAATAAGCCATCACTCCATTAAACCACTTGTGTGTGGTAAGTTTTTATTTCTCTTTCATATTTTGACCTTTACTTGTATGACATAATTGCACATGTGAATAATTGAAAATGGGATGCATAGGGAATACCTATTTCTTTACGTGCACACACTAATCAGTATGAGAAACCCAGCAATATCAAACTTCTTGAGAAAGAAAACACAGGCATTTCTTTTAAAATATTCAACCTGGAAATCTTTGCATGTTTTATCATTTATAGCCATAGATATAAAGATAAATAGTTGTATAGACCATTGCATGTTATTTTTAGTATTTATTAGTAATAACTCATAAGTATTTTATGTGCTAATATGGCATGTAACTTACACAATCTCAGAATTTTAATCAGGAAGTTCATCTACCACAGATACTCATTTCCCAGGGGGATGGCATTTAAACTACCCAGTGCAGATGAAATATCACTGGAGAAGTCATTGCTTTGGTTATGCATTCTAGGGGCTCATGAATTAATTTAAACTTAGATAGTACAAGGTGAAATACTTAACTATTTAGTTCACAGCTGATGCCTTCAGCAATATTTAGTGGTAGTGAAGTTCCTTACAATATTTCAATATTTATTAAAATTAATAATGAAATGAAGATAAGGAGATTTAGCTTATTAATCCTCCTTAGGTAGAAATATTTAAAGGAGATAATGGTTCTAAATCTCATCAAATTGAGAAATTTCCATTTTGCAGTATAAAACCTGGCATTTATATAAGTGGCACAATCATCTTTTAATGAAGTAAAATGGGGAGAGTAAAATCACTTTATAGGCTGATTGTGAAGATTATATGGGGTGTTTCACTTATAGAGGTTAGAGTAGTGCCTGGAATACCGTAAGTGCTCCATAAATGCATTTATTATTATTATCATTATTTGCAGTAATACTTTATTTAAAACCTTTTCCAATCACAAAAATAATTAAATATGTTAATTACGCTGAATATCATGCATGCATTTTTCTTTAGTACTGGTCCTACAAACTATTATCATCAAGATTTTCAGTAATGAATTACCCTCTATTCTCAAAGAATATCTTGCCAGGACTCCGGAGAGCAGAGATGCTGTTAGTCAAGAACTTCTTGAACTTTTTACCAAAATAGATAGAAACTTAGCTATATCCCCTTGTTTTTTATTTTCTTAAATTCTGTTACAATTCTTTAGTTTTTTTGAATCCATATCTTTCAACTCTTTTAGGTTTTATATATTATTCTACTGTTATTCTACAGTTCAGCCTGTACAAATTTAAACACTTACAGAGGCCTGCTCAGTATGGATAAATATATCGAGCAAACACCTATACTTAACTTCTTTTGAAAGAGGTAATGGTGATTATTTGGTCATCATAGCTATTTCCGTATGAAATATTGGACCCAAAATTTGCCAAATCTTCCAAATTTTCAAGTGAAATCTAAATCACATAATTTGTGGGAAATTTATCTCTAGAATACGTTATGAGCTTTAAACAAATCAATGAATCGGTGGGCCATTTATGGCCCAGGGTAGTTGGTTTGTTAACTGATCAGAAATTCTTTCCTATTTTCTATGTGTTGAACCTCTTTCTTTTAATGTGCTCATAAGCTTATGCCTTTTCATAAGCATTTTAAAATGTTCAAGTCTCTCTAATCTAAAACAAACAAGAAATGATAGATAAATAGGAAAGCTTCTTTCCAGTCATATTTTTCTGTCTCATCTGTTTTATCCACTTCACTATCTTCATAGTGTATCACCAATCCATAAACACACTCCTTTTTTTTTTCAACTCTAACCACTGCAACAAAATTTCTCTTGCTAAGTTTTTTAAATTCTCTTACCTAAAATTTTACTTAAATCTAAATGGCACCTCTCAGCCTTTATTGCATGCAATCTCTTAGCAGCAATTCACATCTTCTTAGAGCATTATACTCCTTTATTTTTGAATCAAGGAACTCTAAATGATAGCTTGGTTGGGTAGAATAATCTTGGTTGTAGGTCCTTGTTTTTTATCATTTTGAATATTTTGTGCTAATTGCTTCTGGAACACAAAATGGATTGGCACAAAATCCCTTATAAGGAATTCCCCTATAAGTAATTAATTGCCTTTCTCTTTCTGCTTTTAGGATTCTTTCTTTGTCTTTAACCTTTGCCATTATAATTATAATGTGTCTTGGTGTGAGCCTGTTCAGCTTCATCTTGTTTAGGACTCTGTGCTTTCTGGACTTGTATGTTTAGTTAGGAAAGTTTTCAGTCATTATTTCTTCAAATAGGTTCTCAGTCCATTGTATTATCTCTTCTCCTTCTGGAACCCCTGTGATGTGAATGTTGTTACACTTAATGTTGTCCCAGAGGTCTCTTAAACGATCCTCATTGTTTTGTATGCTTTCTTTCTTTTCTTTCTTTCTTTCTTTCTTTCTTTCTTTCTTTCTTTCTTTCTTTCTTTCTTTCCTTCCTTCCTTCCTTCCTTCCTTCCTTCCTTCCTTCCTTCCTTCCTTCTCTCTCTCTCTCTTTCTCTCTCTCTCTCTCTCTCTCCCTCTCTCTCTCTCTCTCTTTCTTTCTTTCTTTCTTTCTTCTGTTGTAATTGGGGGTTTTATGCTACCTTGTCTTGCAAATCATTGATTCAATACTCTGCTTCACCTAGTCTGCTGGTGATTCTTTCTAATACATTAATCATTTTAGTTATTGTATTCTTCATTTCTGACTGGTTCTTTTTTTATGGTTTCTGTGTCCCTTTTTATGCTGCTATCTCTTTGTTGAAGTTCTCACTAAGTTCCTTGAGCATCTCCATAACCATTGTTTTGAATTCTGTACTGATAGGTTGCTTGCCTCCATTTTGTTTAGTTCTTTTTCTGGAGTTTTCTACTTTTTATTTATTTATTTTTTTCATTTGGGAATATATTTATTTCTACATTTTGGCTGTCTCTCTGTTTATTTCTATGTTTTATGTAGGTCTGCTATATTCCCCAGTCTTAGCCTGGTGGCCTTATATAGTAGGTATCCTGTGGGGTCCTGGCACAGTTTCCCTTGTCACCTATTCCAGGTGCTCCAGGAGTGTCCTTTGTATTTGTTGTGTGTGCCCTCTTGTTTGAGTCTTGATTGCTATTGCACATCAGTGGGTAGGATGGACTCTCAGGCTGACAGGCTCTGGGGTTTGACCACATGCACAGCTTATGGGCTGCTGTGTAGGCAGCTTACCTCACTAAATGTCATTCGCCCCAATGATCTCTGGTGTCTTTTGAAACCGCCCTTTCTGTGTGCCATTTGTAGGGCTTATTGGGTGGTGCTCTGCTGTGGTCTGAAGCCCACTTCGAAGTATGTTGGTTCTAGGGCCTCTTGGGAGGGGCTTTGGTACCGGCCCAGGTCACCCACTGCCTGTGACTGGCTGGGAACTACATGGTAGTAGTTATAAAGCTATCTGCAGCTGTTTGCTGCCTGTGTTAAAGTTGGAGGCACATAGGAAAGGACACACTGTGAACTGAGGATGGCTACTACCGGTACCAAGCCTGGGTTAGCTCCACAAAATAACAGGACACCCCAAGACCTGCCACTACCTGGCAGCTTCATTAAGATTTAGCCACTGATAAAGACTTGTGACATATACAACTTGGGTAAGGCAGGGTCCAGGGAGTCACTAGAGTGGGAAGAGTTATGGTCACCAGGTTAATGTGAACTCTGGTTTGGTGCTAGTGCTGAGCCTGATGCTACTCAGCAAAAGTCTCAGAGCACACTGAGGGTAGTCGCAGCTGACCTGGTGCTATTGAACTCTGATAATTTTCCAAGGAAGAGTGCTTTGTGGGCAGGGCTGTGTGCTCACGAGAAAGTGCCTTTGGTGTTAGGGAAGTTGGGTAGGGTGGATTCCCAGTGAGTCAGCAGATGGAGCAGCAAATCTCACCAGACCAATCAGATTCAGATTTGGCCATGTGGGGGTGGGCTCACCACAGGAAAAGTTATGGCCACCTGCCAGTCACATGGGAGAGCTGCCCTTTAGCCCTGCCCTGGAGCCACACACCTCAGCTTGACCCCCCCAGATGCGTTCAATGCCTCCTGAGTCACCGTCCCTCCACTGTAGTCCAGGGTGAGTGCCTGGGGGTGAGAGAGTCTGTGCGTGGGTCATTTAAGAGGATGTGTGGGTTTCCTGCAGTCTTCTAGTTCACCTGGGTGGTCTGGTTGGAATCCCCACTGCTGGTCACAGCCAGATATTGTGGGTGCCCTTCTTCTTGGCACCAGTACCCGGGTCTGGGGTGGCCAGTGTGAGTCTAGCTCCTCAAGAGGAATCTCCATGGTTGAGATATCCCTCCTGATTCATAACTGCCACACAGAGGTTTGGGGCAACCCATTTTGCATCTCCACTCCTCCTACCAGTCTCAATGTGGCTTCCTCTTTGTATCCTTACTTATGAAACTTCTGCTCAGCCATACTTTAGATGGTTCTGTAGGTTGATTTTTCTATGGTTGATGGTTCTCTCGTTGTGATTTTAATATGTTCATGGAGGGAAGCAGGCACATTGTTAACTCCTCCATCTTGAATATTTCCTCCCTTTCCTATGTTTTGTATATTAGTTTTCCCTCAAGTTTCTGTCTTCTCTTACTCTGAATACTCTAGGTGATCCCATTCATGCCAATAGTTCAATTATGAGTGACCTAGATTTACAAATATAGTCCAGCTTTTTTTCCTATATAACAGATCCAGATCTACATAAAAAATTGGCCAATGAAATACCCCAGAAACATCTCAAACTCAGTTCCACTCAGTATCTTCATGCAGCTTCTAGGGAAGTCAGATCTCATGCCTCCAGGATGTCTGCATCTGGAAGTGGAGAAAGAATGAGAGCCTCTGTGTGCCTGGACACCAGAGCAGCTGTGGGTCTTGCTATAGTTGGTAGGATGGAGGTGTGTAAGAACAACCCTCACAGGAGTGGTCAGGAAAGCTGATCATGTTAGGATGTTAAGGGGTGTATGACAGCCCTTCCACTAAACCATGAAAAATTACTAACTCCACTAAACCACTAAACGCACTGAGGACCTGGGAGTTAGTTGGTGCTGAGCAAATTTGGGGGATTGCTTAAACTGGAGCCGAAACAGACACCGTGGTGGGGGTAGTAAGCTCTAATACGTACTTATCTGCTTCTTGATTTGAAGTCCTAGAAATCTATTCTCCACAAGTAGTCAGTATATTTTGTCTAAAATGAAATCTGATCATATCACTCTGGGTTAAAACTGTTCAATGTTTCTCTATTACTCTCAGTCTAAAAGTCCATACGTCTTAAAATAGCCTGCTGACTCCAGCAAGCACAGCGCTGTGATTACTTGACCCGCCTCTTCTCAAGCTACCCCAAAACATTGGATCTGTCCATGATCTAGCTAAATTGAACTCCTTCAAGTTTCTTGAAAACACCATGCTTTTTTTTTTTTTGTGGTTTTGGGCCTTTGTGTGTATTCTTCACTCTTCTGGTATATTCTTTCTTTTTGTTTTCTCCCTTAGAGTAGCTAACTCCTTCTCACTCTTCAGGTCAGAAATAAAACTATGACTTCTGTAGAGACAGAATCCCAGAGAGCAGTTTCCAGGCTCTCGACCTCACGTGGAAAGGTGATGGCTTGGGTAGCAGATGGCCATCAGTGGTAATTAGTTGGCTATCGGCTGTAACCAGTTAGCCATTAGCCACTAATATAACTGCCATGGCTACATTAACAAGAACGGATTGCAGCTAGCAAGTGCGGTTAGCAAACATGGATTGACAATGGTGCAGATCGTATGGATCGTACTTCCTGTGTTTCGCCCAGATGCCTATGAGACTGGTACAGGAAGACCCTGCGTGGGGGTACTGGCCGATGTTTGAGTTTGTGTCTCGACCAGCCACCATGGAGAATATGGTGGTATGAACTCCGTATTTATGGCTCTGTCGTTGTTCCTTTTTGGCCTCACCATATCCTGTGTTCTTGTGCGGGGAGCGGAAGCTGAGTTCCTGCATTACAACTTCCTTTAAAAAGACTTTTTTTGACGGCTCCCAAGTAACCAGATGCTATTGCCTTATTGTAGCACTTACACTGCATTTTGTCTATTTATTCTCCAATGTCCCTCATTAGACTTTAAACTCCTTGAGAACAACATTATATCTCTGTTATTCACCATTGTATTCACTGAGTCTTTGGCATAGTAGGGGTTCTATAAATGTTTGTGGAATCAATAAGTGTTTCTGGAATCAATTCATGACTGCAATCTAATTGTAAGGTCCTATACAAAGTGAAATGTTTTGAGTCTTTGCAAGCACACAGGTGCTATTAAGAGAACTTGGAAGACAATCCAAGTGCTCCTTATAGAGGTATTACAAGGTATTACAAAGGACTTAAAGGTATTACTAAACCAATTTAGGAGGACTGTTCTGCTTTCTTCTTCTCTGATATACTATGTGTTTTAAGGTTGTTTTGTTTTGTTGTTGTTTTTTTCTTTTTTTTCTCTGGGGGAAAGAAGACATAATTTTGGTAGAAGCTAATTTAGACTTCACTGCCTTTGCCAAGGTATAACTGACACAAGAAAGGCAGAAGCAAAAGGGCTCACTCCTTCGTAGGAAGTGCTATAGAGAAACTGATTGTTTTTTCCCTTGCCCAGGTGCCCCTCCTGAGCATTCTTTTAGTGCCTCATCAATGTCGTATCACATTAAATTATAATTGTCAATTTATTTGTTAACCACTGCCACTAGATGGGAAACAATTGAAGGAAGAGATTGACTTATTAGCCCTGTGGAATAAACATCTCATATAGGACTTATGATATGGAAGGTATTTAATGAATGCGTAGTGTGAAATATGAATAAAACTCTTCTGCTTCTAGAAGTGGCAAACTAAATACTTGCTATAAATATGCCAATTATTTGTGAGAACTTTTAAAAGATATATACATCAGATATAGGTTTGATTAAATGGCCTGTAAGTAACACTTCTTCAAACTTGTATAACACTTTGCAACATGATAAGTGGGGTATATTTATGAAGGCGTTTAATAATGTAGGTTTGGAAAATAAATATCTATAAATCAAAGCAGAAAATAGAGACTCAAAGCTAAGTCTGTTTTTTATAAGTGTAATTATTCATTGGAGATTTTTTTTTTTAACATGACGATAAAGCAGACATTAGATGAGTTTATTCCAACTTGAAGTTTAAAATCTTCTGCTCAAAGTTCTTTTTTGGTTTATCCTTCTTCAACTTTGTATTATAGTATAAATAATTCAAAATCATTTCAAATTTTCAAATTCCATATGAGCTACTTAAGAATTATGCTGCCATTACTATATGGCACTATAAAATAAAATGGTTGGGCTGTGAATATGAAAAAAAAAAAACTATACTCAAATGCAGTTGTTCAAAGTTTTATGCACTAAATACTGAATTATGAGTCATCAGTCATTCTTAAAAGGTGCATTTTATTTGAAATAGTAAAAGATATTCCATAAGAGACAGTAATTTTCACTTACTCAGTGCTCTCATATGTAGAAGCAGTAATGCTGATGCTGTGGAGATAAACTGCTACTTTAAATTTCCGAGAGTTTCTTCTATTGCTCAAAGTGGAATCTAGATTTTGAAATTATTGACATCAACAAAATGGCAAATAAGGGGTTTATAAAGAGTCTTTGTACTTCAGGTTGGACATTGAAATTATGCTTGGGAAATACTCTTATTCTTGTCAGGTCAACTTCAAAGCAACATTGGCTCATGCAGATGTGAGGCAATCTTAAACCAGGGATGAAGTCTAAATAAAGGCAATCAGGTGAAGTTGTTAGGATGTCATTAGGGCTCAGACCTGAAGGAGATTACGACAATGCTTATTCATCCTCCCCCTATCCACCTCCCTAACCCCAAACACACTCACACATGCACACACACACATGCACTCACACAAAAAAAGTGGTAATTTAACTTCAAGAATGAGGAGAAAAGTTAACCCTACAAAAAAATGATTCAAGAAAATGGATGATCCTAGAAATGAAGACTGCTTCATTCTAAGACTATGTTATCTGATACCTATTGTGGGGGCAGAGCCCCAGAAAGCAGTTTCCAGGCTCTCGGCCTCACATAGACAGGTGCTGGCTCAGGTAGTAAATGGACAACTGTGATTGCATGGCCATCAGCTGTGGCTAGTTGGCCGTCAGCTGTAACCAGTGAGCCATTGGCCACTAATATAATTGCTGTGGCTACGCTAGCAGGGAGAAGGAGGAAAGAGAGAAAAGAATGGGGGCTAGTAAGAAGATGGCGGCTGGGCTGGCAAGTGTGGATGGCGGTTTGCGGACAGTGTGGATCCAGCCTCCAGTGAGAGTATAGTGCCGCCAGAGAGAATATAGTGGTATGACTCCCCTACCTATGGCTCCGTGGGTGTTCCTTTTTGGCCTCACCATATCCTGCGTTCTTGTATGGGGAGCAGGACCAGAGACCCTGCCGGACGCCCTGCACGACAAATGGCGCAGCGAGCAGGGTCCCCCACACGACAAGTGGCGCAGCGAGCGGGGTCTCCCCCATGACACCTATTTTTTATTTTACTTTATTTTTGTATATTTTTCAATTTCAGTTTACATTAAATAGTATATTAATTTCAGGTGTGCAGCATAGTGGTTATCATTTATATAACTTACAAAGTGATCCCCTCAATAAGTCTAATACTTACCTGACACCATCATAGTTATTAAATATTATTGACTATATTCACTGTGCTGTATTTTACATCCCATGATTGTTTTATCACTGCCAATTTGTACTGCTTAATCCCTTCCACCTTTTTTCACCCATACCTCTGACTTCCCTCCTATCTGGCAAGTATCAGTTTTTCTCTGTATCTATGAGTTTGTTTCTGTTTTGTTTGTTCATTTACATTGTTTTTTTTAGGTTCCATATATCAGTGAAATGATATGATGATATCCATTTTTAAGGTGCATTACAGTTCATGATGTTATAATTGAAGTTTAGCAAAGTTGTATTACATACTGCAAACTGGTATTAACTGTGCTGTGCAAAAATAGTGTAGAATCATTCCCTTGTCTGGAAACAGGCAACATTCAGAGAAGCAATTGAGAGACAAGAGGTACCAAAAAAAAAAAAAAAAGTTCTAGAAGGACAGTGCATGAAGACATGACAAGAGGCAACCTGGATTAATTTGTTGTACTAGGGAAGCATTTTGGGGAAATTCTCAGAAACAGTACGGAAGGTAATCTGTGAAAGACATATTTTCTGTAATCAGATAGGATTGGGGGCTTGGGTTATGTCAGTTTTGTATTAGCAAAAGAGAAATTGCTTTGGCCTAAGAATTTGGGAAGTGAAAGCACTGGATTTATGTGCATAGTAGAGATTAAACTACTTTACATAGACAAGCATCCCTGAACTCTTAAATAGGTTAATCTCCAAAAGTTTGCTTCCATATTGAATGTTAAAAATCTGTATCATTTTTCTGAAAGAGTTATATGATAATTATGCATGTTTGCTAGAAGACTCAAAAGCCTCTTTACCTTACTGATTTTTTTTTCCCCTCTAATCCCCAATGCTTGGATACCACATTACATTTTTTTCCACAGCCAATCTCTTGCTTATATACAAATCTTTTTGACACAGTATGGATCAACACAGTATTGATTGTAAACAAATTGTCCTTTCAAATTTAAATATGATTATTGACAGAATAAAAAGAAGCTCTTTCTTATGACTCACTTCCATTATGACCTAGGTCTTCCCTCTCCCCTTCTTTACTTTTCTTTCCTTTTCTTTTCTTTTTTCTTTTTTTAACTTCAATTTTGTAGGAAAATATAAAATTATGGTGACTTGCCACTGGTGGAACTTTGTACATTGAGAGTAGCATCTACAGCACACCCTGGTTTTCCTTGACAATTCAAAAGCACAGAGAGTTAGGAATGTCAGGCCTGGTTTCCTGGTCAAGCCAGCGGCACTAGTGATGAAAAGGGGAAAGGTCACTCCAGGGACTCTGTGGGTCATGACATGAAGTAGAGATAGGCCAGGCAAAAGGCAACAGTAGGCTGTAGCCATTGGAAAGGAATCAATGAAAAGCCATCAATGCGAGCAAATTCCAAGCATTAGCTATGATGCTAGAAAATTCTATGCAGCTATTCTTGGGAGCCTGACTTGATGTAGATACTTACACAACAGACTCAGCTTAGCTTTTCTTTTTTCTTTCTTTCTTTCTTTCTTTCTTTCTTTCTTTCTTTCTTTCTTTCTTTCTTTCTTTCTTTCTTTCTTTCTTTCTTTCCTTTTTTCTTTTTTTAACTTCAATTTTGTAGGAAAATATAAAATTATGGTGACTTGCCACTGGTGGAACTTTGTACATTGAGAGTAGCATCTACAGCACACCCTGGTTTTCCTTGACAATTCAAAAGCACAGAGAGTTAGGAATGTCAGGCCTGGTTTCCTGGTCAAGCCAGTGGCACTAGTGATGAAAAGGGGAAAGGTCACTCCAGGGACTCTGTGGGTCATGACATGAAGTAGAGATAGGCCAGGCAAAAGGCAACAGTAGGCTGTAGCCATTGGAAGGGAATCAATGAAAAGCCATCAATGCGAGCAAATTCCAAGCATTAGCTATGATGCTAGAAAATTCTATGCAGCTATTCTTGGGAGCCTGACTTGATGTAGATACTTACACAACAGACTCAGCTTAGCTTTTCTTTTTTCTTTCTTTCTTTCTTCTTTCTTTCTTTCTTTCTTTCTTTCTTTCTTTCTTTCTTTCTTTCTTTCTTTCTTTCTTTCTTTTCTTTTTTCTTTTTTTAACTTCAATTTTGTAGGAAAATATAAAATTATGGTGACTTGCCACTGGTGGAACTTTGTACATTGAGAGTAGCATCTACAGCACACCCTGGTTTTCCTTGACAATTCAAAAGCACAGAGAGTTAGGAATGTCAGGCCTGGTTTCCTGGTCAAGCCAGCGGCACTAGTGATGAAAAGGGGAAAGGTCACTCCAGGGACTCTGTGGGTCATGACATGAAGTAGAGATAGGCCAGGCAAAAGGCAACAGTAGGCTGTAGCCATTGGAAAGGAATCAATGAAAAGCCATCAATGCGAGCAAATTCCAAGCATTAGCTATGATGCTAGAAAATTCTATGCAGCTATTCTTGGGAGCCTGACTTGATGTAGATACTTACACAACAGACTCAGCTTAGCTTTTCTTTTTTCTTTCTTTCTTTCTTTCTTTCTTTCTTTCTTTCTTTCTTTCTTTCTTTCTTTCTTTCTTTCTTTCTTTCTTTCTTTCTTTCTTTCTTTCTTTCTCTTTCTTTCTTTTCTTTCTTTCTTTCTTTCTTTCTTTCTTTCTTTCTTTCCTTCCTTCCTTCCTTCCTTCCTTCCTTCCTTCCTTCCTTCCTTCTTTCTTTCTTTCTTTCTTTCTTTCTTTCTTTCTTTCTTTCTTTCTTCTTTTCTTTTCAGCAAAACATATTTGTTAGAGCACTGTTCTTATTGCTAGTTTTATACATGCTGAGGTGAAAAACCTTTCCCTAATAATTTTAACTGAATAATCACACTTTTGTTCCAGTGCAATTTCTACATTTTTATTAGAAAACATATTTTTTATCCACCAACCAAAATACAGTCATTACCTTCTATTTGTACAATAAATTTTCTTTAGATAATTAATACTATATCTTATCTTTATGATATTGATTATTTAAATGTTCATTGCTATTAACATTAGTAGAAAGCTATACCACACCAATTCCTGTGAAATGTATTCTTACCTTTTATGTTTAATTGCATATGACATATTGAAAAATTATCTATAATTACTAACTACCTTATAGCTTTAATATCCAAAAGTGAACTAGAAAAATAGGCAATCAAGTGAAGATTATTTTATTTAAAAGAAAATGTTTATTAATACAAAGTTATTAAAGTACCATTGCTTACTTAATCATATTAATTACGCAAGCATTTGAGAATAATTCTGCATTACCATAGTTATCTTAGATTTTATGTATCATATATATTTAATTAAAATTAAGAAATATATCCTATATACATAAAATATGTTTTGACTTATGAATATGAAATACTGACATTTTAAACATTTTTACTCAAAAAAGAGAAAAAAATATTTTTGTATTTTGGTTTAGATTGTTGTGTTCTTTCTATTTACAGGATATTGCTAAAAATAGCAGACAAAACTGCTATTGAGCAGACTCAAAATCTAGACAAAACTTGCTGTTACATTTTCTGTGCATGATTTGCTTCATAGTTCCCATATATTCAATTTTCTAAAGGCAGACTATCTAGCTCTCAACAAACTTGTCTTATTGTCATAACTTTAAACATGCTAAGTGTCTTTTTGACAATTCCAGGTATAAAAACTTCTCTTCTGTTACAGAAATATGTTCTCGTATTATTTTTGTTAAATTGACTGCACATATGGTCCTTTTATTACTGAAGCTGAACTAGGTCAATAAATTTTGAACTTCTTGCTGCACAATGGAATCAAGCCACAATTCTATGACATGTTAATTAAATTAAATTAGAGTACATATAAAATATGGTGCAAGAAGAAAAGCTTTTCTTTTGTTTTAGAATATATGTCTAATATATGGTATTTGCGATAGACTTACATATTAAAATTTATAATGTTTGGCCCTGGACCAAATTCAATCATAATTAGTTTATGTTTTCTTTTGCTTCTAAAGAGATTTAAGAACTGATTAGATTGGATCTATGATTGTGTTTTTAAAACACTCTTTTTTTTCTCAGATCCTCATAGAATTATATACCAAAGTTATTTCCTAATTTCTTCCTTGTTTCTAGTCACCTGATTTTGTTCAGCAATAGAAGAGGTTTGCTTTATCTCTCTGAAGGTGAGACTAGTCTCGGGTATAGGACTGGATATGTAACAGAGTTCTAATCAACGGCACTGAAGGCAAAATCTTCCGGGTAACCTCTTGGACTGCTTTTTGTTCTTTCCGTTTCTTTTTTTCTTTTTTCAATTTGTTTTAGTTTATTTTTTAAAAGATTTTTATTAAAATATAGCTAACCTAACATATCATATTATTTTCAGGTGTACATCATAGTTATTCAACATTTATAGACCTAAAGAAGTGATCACCATGGTAAATTCAGCAAACAGCTGACACCGTACTATGCTATCACAATATTATTGACTATGTTCTCTATGCTGTACATTACATCCCCATGACTTTCTTGTTTTACACCTGGAAATTTAGATCTCTTATTCTCCTTCCCCTTTTCCCTCCTTTGTAATGAATTTTTTTATAAATTACAGTTGACATTCAGTATTGCTTTATATTAATTTTAGGTGTATAGCATAGTGGTTAGACATTTGTAAAAGAAGTGATCTCCCCAACTAGACTAGTACCCACCTGACACTATACACAGTTATTACCATGTTATTGACTATATTTCCTGTGCTTTACTTTACATGCCTAAGACTATTTGGTAACTATCAGTTTGTACTTTTTAATCCCTTCATCCTTTTCACCCTGCTCCTCAAGCCCCTCCCTTCTATCATCCAAAAAGTCTAGTACCCATTTGACACAATGCATAGTTAATGCAATATCATTGACTATATTCCTTATGCTATACCTTGCATCCCCATAAATAATTTGTAACAACCAGTTGTATTTCTTAATCTTTTTCCCTTTTGCTCTCACCTCCAACCTCCATCTCATCTGGCAACCATCGATATGTTCTCTGTATCTATGAGTTTGTTTCTGGTTTGTTTATTCATTTTGTTCTTTAGATTCCACATTTAAGCAAAATCACATTGCATCTGTCTTTTGCTGTCTGACTTGTTCACTCAAACAATACCCTCCAGGTACATCCATGCCGCCATAGATGGCAAGAACACATTCCCTTCCTTGGCTGAACAATATTCTAGTGTATGTATGTACCATCTTCTCTTTATCCATTTGTCCATTGATAGACACCCAGGCTGCCTCCACATCTTGGCCATTGTAAACAATGCTGCGATGAATATATGGATGCACATGTCCCTCAAAGTAGCATTTAGGTTTCTTCAGATAAATACCCTGAAGTGGGGTTATTGGGTCCTTCTTTGTCTCTTGTTATAGCCTTTGTTTTAAAGTCTATTTTGTCTGGTATAAGCATTGTTACCGCAGCTTTTTTCTGCATGTATGTGATTTTTTAATTTCCATTTTCACGAAAAAACATTTTTTCCATCCCTTTACTTTCCATCTGTATGTCTTTCAATCTGAAGTGAGTCTCTTACAGGCAGAATATGCAAGGATATAGTTTTCTTGTCCATTCAGCCCTCCTATGTCTTTTGAGTGGAGCATTTAATTCATTTACATCGAAAGTAATTGTTTATAGACATTACAATTTTATTATTCATAATTTTGATTTTTTTTCCTCTTTTAATCTTAAAGAAGTCCCCCTAACATTCCCTGTAACATGGGTTTGGTGATGCTGAACTCTTTTAACTTCCTTGTCTGGGAAACTCTTTATCTGCCCTTTGATTCTAAATGATAGTTTTGCTGGGGAACCTTTGTTATAGGTCCTTGCTTTTCATCACTTTGAATATTTTGTGCCAGTCCATTCTAGCCTGCACAGTTTGTGTTGAGAAATCAGCTGAGAATTTTATGGGAGTTCCCTTATAAATTACTAGCTGACTTTCTCTTTCTGCTTTTAGGATTCTCTCTTTGTCTTTAACCCTTGCCATTCTAATTATAATGTGTCTTGGTGTGGACCTGTTTGGATTCATCTAGTTTGGGACTCTCCGCACTTCCTGGACTTGTATGTCTATTTCCTTCACCAGGTTAGGAAAGATTTTAGTCACTATTACTTCAAATAGGTTCTCAATCCTTTGCTTTCTCTCTTCTCCTTTTGGTACCCCTATGATATGAATGTTGTTACACTAAAAGGTGTCTCTTAAACTATCCTCTTTTTTTTTTTTTTTTTTTTTTTTTGCTGTTCTTCCTATTGGGTGTTTTATGCTACCTTGTCTTCCAAATCACTGATTAATTCCTCTGCTTCATCTAGTCTTCTGGTGATTCCTTCTAGTGCATTCTTCATTTCAGTTATTGTATTCTGCATTTCTAACTGGTTCTTTTTTATGGATTCTATGTCCTTTTTTATGCTGCTATCTCTTTGTTGAAGTTCTCACTAAGTTCCTTGAGCATCCCTATAACCATTGTTTTGAATTCTGTATCGGATAGGTTGCTTGCCTCCATTTTGTTTAGTTTTTTTCCTGGTGTCTTCTCCTGTTTTTCCATTTGGGATGCATTTCTTTGTTTTCTCATTTTGACTGCCTCTATGTTTATATTTCTATGTAGTAAGTAGATACGCTACATTCCTCAGTCTTAACCTGGTGACCTTGTGTAGTCAGTGCCATGTGGGGCCCAGTGGCACGATCTCCCTGGTTATCTGCACTGGGTGCTCTAGGAATGTCCCTTGTGTGAGTTGTGTGTGCTTTCCTGTTATAGCTGAGCCTTGGTTGCTATTGGGACAACAATGGGTAGGATTGGTCCTCAGGATGATTGGCTCTGGTGTTTGGCCATGTTCACAGCTTATAGGCTGCTGTGTGGGGGCTTACCCCACTGAGTGGGATTTGCCCCAGTGGTCTTTGGTGCCTATTGAAGCTGCCCTTTGAGTGTGCCACTTGTGGGGCTAATTGTGTGGTACTCTGCTGTGGTCTGAAGCCCACATCCAAGTATGTTGGTTCTAGGGCCTCTTGGGTGGAGTTTTGGTGCAGGCCCTAGTCACCCACTGTCTGTGACTGGCTGGGGACTACCTGGTAAGAGCTACAAAGTGATCCACTGTTGTTTGCTATCTGTACTAAACCTGGAAGCACATGGGAGATACCACACTGTGAACTAAGGACATCTGCCACCAGTACTGGGCCTGGTGTAGCTCTGCAAAATACCAGGACACCCTGGGGCCTGCTTCCACTGTTGGCTCCCTTAAGATCCAGCCACTGATAAAGCCTGGTGCAGTATACAAATTGGGTGAGGCAGAGTCTCTGGGAGTCACTAGAGTGGGAAGAGTTCACCAGGTTAATGTAAATTCTAATTTGGTACTAGTGCTGAGCCTGGAGCTGCTCAACAGAAGTTTCAGAGCACAAAAAGGCCAGTCGCTGCCCACCTGGTGTTTGTGGTACTCTGATAGTTTTACAAGAAAGAGTGCAATGAAGGCAGGGCTGGCTGCTCTTGGAGAAAGTGCCTCTGGAGTTGGGAGAGTTGGGTGGGGCAGGGTCCCAGTGAGTCAGCAGGGTGGAGCTGCAGAGCTCATCAGGCCAATCAAATTCAGATATGGCCGGTGGGGGTGAGCTCAATACAGGAGAGATTGCAGCTGCCTGCCAGCTGCAGGGGAGGAAGACTTCCTCGCAGGGAAATGGTGACTGTTTCCAGCACAGAACCTGAAACAACACAACTCAGTCTGCCTCCCCCTCTGCCACCGTATGTCTTAGACACCTACCAAGTTACTGTCTCTCTGCTAGAGCCCAAGGTGAGTGCCTGGGAGTGAGATTGTCTGTGTGAGGGCCTTTTAAGAGGAAACCTGGTTTTCCTGCCACCTTCAGTCCCACCTGGATGGTCAGAATCCCCACTGCTTTTCATAGCCAGATGTTGTGGGAGCTCCTTTTCCTGGCACAAGTACTTGGGGCTAGGGAAGCCAGTGTGGGGCTGAGGTCCCTTGCTTCTCTGGGGAGGAATCTCCATGGCTGAGCTATCCCTCCCAGTTCTCAACCACCAGATGGAGGTTTGCTGTTAGACAATTCTTCATCTCTGCCTCTCCTACCAGTCTTGATGTGGCTACTTCTTTATAGCCTTAGTTGTAAAACTATTCTTATAAAACTTCTGTTCAGCCAGACTTCAGATGGTTCTCAAAGTTGATTATTCTATATTTTAGTTGTAATTTTAATTTGTTCATGGAAGGAAGCAGGCACAGCGTTTATCTACTCCGGCACCTTGGATCTCCCTTGTTTTTTTCTTCAATTAAAAAAAAAAAAAAAAAAAAAAGATGTCTTCATTGGATGTAGCTGTCTTGTTATAATGAGAAGACCAAGGGAATTATCAAAATGCTAACTCAGAGACCTGAGCCTATGGAGTCTATGTACTAACCCAGCAACCACCAACCCTGAGACTTCCTAATAAGTGAAAAATCAACATCCTATGGTTTAAGCCACTGTCACATAAGTCTTTGATTAGTTTTAAAAAACAACTCTCACAAATAGCTTCCGAGATGTAACTTATATGTAACTTGATCTTATCTACAAATGTAGATAAAATGCAGCTTCAACTCTGACAGTTTGTACAGTTTAAAAATAAGCAAATCTAATGGGATAAAATAAAATAGGTGATTTTCCAAACCAAAGAAGCAGCTCTATAAAAAATGAATATGCCATATGGGTGAAATGAATCTTAGGTTCTTTAATCATTGCATCTGACTTTCACACTGTGATAATCCTAGCCTGGAGCAATTTCTCTCGCTGTCCAGCGAGTGGGTGGAAGTCAGTATGATTTGGCTAAAAGAAGATGGAATGAAAGCCAAGACACCAGAAAGGAGGTATAAGTTTTAATCTGATTTTTAAGGAGTAACTAACAGCCTTTAAGAAGCATTACAAATACAAGACAGTTAACACAGTAGTCATATTCTGAAAGTACATTAAAATAAACTTTAAATTCAAATGAGCATTTTGGTCTGATTAATTATAGATATTAAATCTGTATACAGTCAGGATCAACACTGGGAAAGCCATTATTTTTGTTTTTAAACTAGTTGCTACATAAAATTTTAGGTCATGGAATATGGTGAATAAATGTAATTTTTTTTTATTTTTAGGATTAGGAATAAATAAATATTTCATCATTAATATTGTTCTGTAGTCCATCTAAAAGAGTGTTTATAAGTGTAACAGTGTGGTCCATGCTCTCATGGATTTTAATATTTACATACTGCCTTTTACCTAATGAGATAGCTGTCAAATGTGTTACTCATTAATCCTCACAATTTCACTAGTCAGGATGTGAAGATGAAAAATTTCAGCAAGTAATAATAGCAAATCACTATTGAACATGTTTTATATCTTGGACACTCTATTAAGTGGTTTAAATTTACTAACTTACTAAATTCTCACAGTAACCATGTGGAGCAGAACTATTGTCCCATTTTGCAGATGAGAAAATTGAGGCTGAGAGAATTTAGTTGACCAACATCACAGAACCATCAGTTTATGAATCCAATACCCTGGCACATTAATTTATATGGTTTTATTCATTAGATCCCTTTACTAAGCTTGCAAGTAGATATTATGTCAGTTTCCAAAGCTCCTTTTTCTAAGCAGGAAACCGAGATCCACAACGAGTAAAGTATGTGCCACGTTTCTTTCATTCCTAAAAGAGGACAGAAAAGCCAGAACTGTCACTGTCTTTTCTATTATTTCAACAGGTTTTCCAGTTGTGGTTCATCTAGTAGTTCTGTGGGGCTGCATTTTTAACTATGAGTTGTCTTCTGATTTTATGTCTCTTTGGATTTATTACCATTCCTATTTTCTGATAATTCTTATAAACAGGGTAATTTGAATTAATTATTGTGGTGATAGTTTATAGAGTTTAGTTTAGCTGTAGATAATGGATGTGTATTTTATAAAAAATATCATCTTATTAAGCTGAAAGTTGGCTTTGTTCCCTTGATAACTTTCTGACATCTAGACTGCCAAAAGAAGATGGATTTGTATTTAAAATGCTTTAAAGTTTGGACAATTTAAATGAGGGAAATTTTAAATGTCACATGGAAACACAGCAAATTCCTTCCTTGCCTGAAGCAGATAAAGAAAAAAAAAATGTCGGACTCACTTGAGTTCTTCTTTTAAAGATGCTTTAAAACTGTAATGACGGCATGTTTATATGTGTCAGGAGTTTTAAGGCTTAGTGACATGATTAACTGAAAATGAATCACACTACTGTTGGTTGATAGTATCAACCTTTTCATTAGGTTTCAAAATTAATTTCAGTAATTTTTTGAAGGAAGTCTGAAAGTTGGGGTTTTAGAAGGAAGTCTTAGAAGTACAGTTTATTGGGCAGAATCATCTCTAGAGAGGTGCCTATTAAAAAACAAAAAAAAAAAAGGAAAGAAAAGTATTGTTTCCCATATTTCTCTCCCCTTATTTTCTGCAGTGAAATCAGGTAAAAAGCAAAATTCACAGAACACTTGAATGAAGAAAAGTAAGTACAGCCAGAAGGAGACTTTATAGAAACGGATAAGGACACTTCTTCCCTACTTCCATTTTAAGACCAGCTAATAATCTAACTCTTTTTGACTCCAGTGTATAAGAAATATATATTATATTGTGATTTGGCACACGTAGCCAAAAGCACGAATGGAATGGAAGTTTTATGAAAACTGCATGTGATGCACTCAATTTGCTATTATTTTTCTGTTATATTTACCACGTATTATTTTTTAAAATACTGGCCATTACCACTAATTGAACTTTCATGATCCAGTACTTAAGTTTTTGAATTTTAAAGAGGAAATTGACCTTCCAGTATCCTTTTATACCCAACCTATGTTACTGCTAACTGTCTTTGTAACTGTGAGAAAGTCATAACTAAAGTTTTGGCTCTTTCCGTAGTTTTATTCTCAGATGCTGATCTATTTTATAAAACACTTAAAGTTCCTGTACAATTAAAAATAAGATGTTGCTATCATGTGATTTTTATTTTATTTTAATGGGTATAAGTTTACTATGCCCTCCTTTTTCTAACACTTTTCATATGCATTTAAATTTATGTATTTTGAAAACTTAAACTAATTCATTCAGGTAGTTATCTATTGCTGATAAACACGACTATTTCCAAGTAGTTGTAAGGTAGTCAAGCTGTGTTTGTTGAAGAACAAAAATACTTTTCACAGGCAGAAAAATTAAAATTTTCTGAAAACATGTTTAACAGTTGCCTAGGAATGCACCGCTTGTTATATTTATTACAGAACGGGATTAAACTGTGTGTTATCTCTTACTACTTCCTCTCATTTCTTAAGAAATCACTTCACCTCTAGAGAGATTAGCCATAATCTTAAATTAGCTGAAGCTTAGTAAAGTCTAGACACTATAATGGTTATAGAACAGCTGCACGTCTGCAGATTTGTTACCCGCAACCAAATGAAGCCTGATGCTGATCTATTGCTGGCTGAGTCCTCTAGAGTCTTAGCTCTGCTGTTGGGCTCCTTTCCACACACACACACACACACACACACACACACACACTCCCTTTTCAGAAGGCTATTTTGACCTATAGTCTAATTAGTTCAACTTTATTTGGTATCTATGTATCTATCTATGTATATATGGAACTGCATTTTATTCATAGAACTCAGCATTTGCATCTGACTTGATTCTATCCATGACAGTCACATTTTAATGGATGCCTCTAGATCTGAGTTTTTCTGCCTTGTTCTCTGCCTCTGGACAGAGCCTGGTTGAGTTACAAGTTTGCTGCTTGCTGCAGCCATTTCTTCCTTTCTTGTTTATAAACTTTCCTACATTTTTAAAATCTACAAATATTGACCTAACTTATGTTCCGTTATGTCGTTTCCCATTTGTAATTCCTCTCTGTAAATTGTCCACTCATGTTACTCTTTAGCAATAGGCATAAAGTAGATTTCCAGAAAATGAATCACAATTTCCCTTTGAGTTATATTTAAGATGAAGAGGTACGTCCACTGAAGAAAAATCGAAGCTGAAAAACTTGGTTTGTCATTCTCTCCATCACATACTAGAAAGTATTGTTTATAATTACATTTTGCGAATCAGATATTTTCCTAAATCTATACTCTTATCCCTCAGACTCTGTCCTTTTGGTTGACATTTTCAGTGTTCTAAGTAATAATGTCTAGTCTGCCTTGAGATGATGAATTCTAACACAAATTTTTATTAGTACTGGGTAAGCCTCTTAATTTCAAATATTCAATTACTACAAAAATAAAGTCGTGCCAAATTGATCAGTTCTACAGATCTGTGAAAATATAGAGTATATTTAAAATAAGTAATATGCACTTCCAGTGTACATCACCTTTTTTCACTACTCGATTTCTAGCATCCAGGACAAGGCCTGTGCATGAAGTTTCTTAATATATTTGTCAAATTAATTAAATGAATTCATATCCTCAATTCAAATGCCAAAAGTAAAATAGACTTAAAGAGAATTTATGTATCAATGCAGGTAGAGGAATTCACAATCATGCTTTGTACAATAAACTACCATGCTCTCAAGAAAGAAATAAAAAACAGACAAAAAAAAAAAACTGATTAAGTAGAATAATGTGATATGTGCTGAGTCATGAAAAAGCTCCCCTTTTCAGTTTACTTTATTTCCCTTAGGGTTTTTAAGTGTTACACAGGTACTAATATTATACTAAAGCAAAGCTTCATTTTTCTTCCGGATATGCAGGATGTGTCAATGACCATAAACAGCAAAACCTGGAAAATCTTTGTGTAGATATCAGTTAAGTCCTTTAGTGCACATTCAGCCCTGTTAGCCACTTAATTTAGGAGGAGCCTCCTAGTAGGGGAAATGAACCTGTGTCCTCTATCTCAAGCCTCCCTCTCCTCATTACTTTGAAATACTGTTAGTGCTGCATATGTCTCTCTCCCTGGGGCATCTCACAGACATCTATCTCTCTTTTCCACCTTTGAGGACAGGATGACGCCAACCATCCCTGTCTCAGGCAGCCTTTTCCATCAGGGGTCATGGTGGTGGAATAACAATCACAGTGTGAGAGTTAACACAGGGACAACAGTGTATGAGAGTATGAAAGGATGAGCTAATGGTTCTAAAGACCAGGCTAGATGTTTCCATCTATATCTTCCTCCAGATCCCTTGAGAATCTTTGAACAGCTTCTGCCTCATATTCCCTGCTGTACAGAGAGATGCTGGGTCACTGGGTCCGGGTACCATCTCTGCAGGTTAAAGAAAACAGGTTATTTGGAAATTTCACTGGGGTTGAATGGATTTTCAGTGTCTGCCTGCGAGTGGCCTGAGTATGTGCGCATGGCAGAGTCTCATGGAAACGCTTGTGAGGAAAGGAAATTGTAAGGCTGCTTCCACTGACAGACTCTGAGGGCAAACTTCTGGACTAACTCCAGTCATTACACATTTGGAAACGGTTTCACACAAAGGTATTTTGTGCATGAATGGTCTAGAGGAATAGGTTTCTGGACCAACTGGTGTGTAGCTAATTTTAAAAAGTCAGTTTACCATAACAATTATTTTATGGGCTGCAGAGCAGGTCTCATTAAAGAAGGAAGGGAATCGTAAATTAGAGGAGAAGCAAACACATTAATATGCTGAATGCTGCCTCTCTTAACATGAACATAACAAACAGGATTTGGAATACAAGTTTATTTTCATTTATTTTTATCTAACATACAAAAATGACTGTTCAGTGAAAAATTTCAATCACTCAGTTTCTTTATTTGGTTTCTCACAAATATTTACAGAATACCTACTAGCTTGTCCAAAAACGTCTCCAAAGGTGTCCTAATTATTTTATTAGCTTACTCAATTATCGTAGCCTCTTTCTATGAAACATTTTTCTAGAAATATTTGGAAATTCCTTGTGTTAGTATATTACTTCTCCAGTGGCCACCCACTTTCGTCTATAATCTGTTATGCAATTAGAACGAGTAGCTTAAGGCTGTTCTTGATAGCTATTAGAGAAAATAAAATATGTATGCCCCATGACATCTTTTGCTGAAAAAAGCTTAATATTTTCAGTCTCATTTATTTGATTTATTCAAATATTCCAGCTTTTGTGTGTACTTTTTAAATGAAGTGTTTAATACATTTATTTTTTTTCCTTTGGTTTGTTCTTCTCTCTCCTCTCACAAACGTTTCCCAAATATTAATATATTATTTTATTTGTGTTTAGTTTTTTTCTTTAGGAAAGTATCATGAGTATCTTTGCAATATATGGAAGGTGCTGAACACTTTTAAGATACTTTCCCCAAATTTTAGAGATAGTTGTAAAGGTCCCTTCTTTCAAGTTTGACCTTTAAATTCTTTTTTTTTTATGCATTCATTAGTACCATAAATATTAACTGAATATTGACTATCTTAGGCAGTGCTGGATTCAGATTTATAGGAGCCTAAACTTATGTAATTTTGGAGGCTGTCTTTGATAAGAGACTACAAAATGAAACATTTTACGAAATAACAAACGCATAACTTATGAACTTGTGAACTCATTGCTTGGGGCCTTCCAAGAGTCTTGGAAGGAAGGGACCCTGAGGCCTAAGAATTTTGGTTGTTTTTTGTTTGTTTGTTTGTTTTTTCAGGAAATTTGTCCATAGTTTCAAACACTATAACTAGTGCTGGAAACACAGAGATAAAGAAGATATGTTAGGACCACATTACTGAAGTTCAGAGGCTAGGAGTAAACAGTGCCTTCAAACAAATCTCATGTTTAATTAACAGTTCTGTACTTATTCTGGGTGAATTACTTATTCAGCGTTTCCCATTGGATTTTCTTTCCAGTTCTATGTACCTTAGCTTCTAATACCCAGTTTTTTGTATTCAAATATCCGACTTTTCCCATCACATCACATATTGTTCACTCCAACCTTTGCCCTAGTTAGAATCTAACTTAATCCAGTATTATCTTTTTGCTTGTAGGTGACACATTATTCCATTTCCTTTTATAAATTCTTGAAGAATAGGACTGTGAGCATTCCTCCAACTCCATGGCTATTTTAAATTATTAGTTATAAGCAGTGATTCCTTAGTCATACCAGGTAATGAGACATTTTTATAGTCATAAATCTGTGTTTTTGTGACTCCTTCCTTAACTCTTCTGGAATTCTGGATACCCTCAAATTCCTCCAAAGGGATCTGAGTGTCTTCAAGAGCATGTAATAAAAGGGCACTCCAGACTAACGTCTTGGTCCTATGATAGCTTCTCTCAGACTCTGGTTTGCTGGGATTGTAACTATTGTCATTGTCATTGTTAAAGGCCACAACTTCTCCTCAAGATGCCATCATAGATGTGATGACTGATAAAGTCTACACTGAGGCTATAAGGCTCAAGGTCAAAGATGCTCAGAACCAAAGAAAACGCCCAGGGTTTTGACCAACAGTTCCTTCCAGTGCTGCAGAGGTGTGGAGCCTTATGTGCTAATGTCCAGGTCTGCAGTGGAGCAACAAGAAAACAAATATCCCCACCTTCACTCAATCTTTTCCTTTTTGGTTTCAACCTTTTATAAGAAAGTTTTCAAGCATGTAGAAAACATGAAATAATTTTTAGTGCACCACTACCTTTATGCTGCAACTAAGATTTACTATATTTGCTTAACTACATCTCCATCCATCACCATCTTGTTTTTAATGCATTTCGAAGTATACTTTTCTCACAATACATCAGCATGCATAGCACTAAAAGCAGAGTTAATGTGTTTTTTGGAGGTGAGATCTGTTAAAATAGCAATTCTTCTCTTTTAGTTCTTATGCAATAAAATTTTTGTTGTTTGGTGATTGCTTTCTCTCTTTTGTTGTGGTTCTTGCTGGGTTTTTTTTTTTTTTTTTCCTATGACAATTTTGCTGTACCTTTGTGTTCTGGACTTTCATCATTTATCTTCAGATTCATATTGCTCTCTGCAACTCATTAAAGACTTGATGACCATATTCATAGTCTACTTCTTTATGCCAAATTCTGCATTCATTATGGGTAACTCTAATATCCATTATCAACCCATTCCCATGAATATAATTTAGAATTTGTTATCACCTGGACACTATCTACTTGGGAATTATTGGGAGGCAATACACCATGACATTTCTACACATCGTCTTAGTTTATCTCATCAAAGATGTTTGAATAGCAATTAGCCTTGACAGCTAGAGATATCCTATCCATCAGCATGTGTTTCCTAACTAATACATCAGAAATAGAGAACATCACTCTCCCCCAAAACATTCCATTGTAGCAAAGTATTTTTCCTGTACATAGAGGATACTTGTTTACATTGCATGGTAAGATAATGATGCTCCTGGGACAAAGGTTGGGCAGGGTTGTTAGAAACACTCTTTTAGATTTGGTGATCCCTAAGCTCCATGTTGCCCAGCATCACTCAAACCAGTTCTTTCAATCTCATTCAAACCTACCATCCTTACTGAATTACATTTCAGTGTGTCATCCACTCCTGCCTTCCCTTTCCTTCCTCTTATATACACTTCACTCACTTATCTACCTATTCTATTACTGTTATGTTAAAATTCCTTTAATACCTTTTTGAACCCCATCAACATTCTACCCAATTCCAGGAACTAATGTGAACTCTGGCAGTTGAACTTTTGAACTCTGTTAGTGAAAACAAGGGAAGAGAGTATTGACATCTTTAAATGTTTAAAACATATTACAAGTTTAGCTGGGTTATGAAGGCTACCAGCACTGTTTGTTTTCCTTTTGCTTTAACACCTTTTATCCCCTATAACCCACATAACGTATTGTATCTACTGATGTTTCCCCCTTATTTTATGATGAAATCTAGACTTCTGAGGATGGTTAACTTTCTACATGATCTGGTTCCAGAATGAAAGTGTAATCACCCTCCATCCATACCAAACAACTTGCAGGTCCCTGAGCAGGGGATGGTCTCTCCTGTCTTGAGGCTTTGAAAATGCTGTTCTCCATCTGAACTGAATTTTTATTCTCCACTCAGTGGAGTTATAGTAATGCTCCCACATTTGGTTCAAATATCACCCACTCTCTACTTTCCAGAAAAAAATACAATTTTACTAGAAAAAACACGGCTTTGGAGATAGAATTAACTGGATACAATTCTTAGCTTGGACATGCTACTTAACATCTCTAAATTTTGTATCCCTATACAATGGGCATAATCACACTTTTTAAGTTTGATGGGCTAGAGAGCTAAGAGTTAAATTTATACAGGTAATGAATACATTATTCACAATGTCACTACATAATTTAAAATTAGTCTTGTGACAAGAAAGTTTCCTTTTGCCTTTTCACTGAGTATATTCTTCACAATAGTCCTACAGGTAACAGCTGTCATATGAACACTGATTCTCTATACACAATACCTTTTAAAGTGAAGATGAAAGATACTTATTTTGCAATGCACTGTACACTACATAGGTGTCATATGGTAAATTTATTTTGGAATTTAGTGTCTTAAAACTGTTTTTATCCCTGAAAAAAATGTTATACTTTCCTCCATCATATAAAATTAATTATGCAATGCTGGAGTGTCAAAAAGCTCAGAATTTAGAACCAAAGTTACTGTTATAATAATCGTAACTATATTCGTTCCATCCACAGGCACATTTTTTTCTTCTCATTGCTTTGATTTTTCTTTTTCTATTTTAATAACCCTTAAATTCAATTCTCAACATTTTTAGAAATAGACATTCACAGGGAAATAAAAGGGAAATAACTAATTCTATTTTAGAGTACATACCTTCAAACAGTTTGCTATTAAATATCAGTTTACGTTAAAAAGTAAGTAGAATAAAAGCAATGAACTTGGAAATATGATTTCAAAAAATAAAGGATGACTTAAATGAAAGGATCTATTATTAAAATTTGTATTAATTAATGTGTGCTGTGTTATTTATCATATGCTTTCAAAGAAATCACTTTATTTCAGCCTCAAAACACCTGTGTTAGTCTGTTTGGGCTGCTATAACAAAAATACCATACATTGGGTGGCTCATACAAAGAACGTTTATTTCTCATAGTTCTGGAGCCTGGGAAGTCCAAGATCAAGGTACCAGCAGATTTGGTGTCTGGTGAGAACTTGCTTCCTTGTTCATAAACAAATGTCTTCTCACTGTGTCCTCATGCAGTGGAAGAAGCAAAGTTGCTCTCCGGGGTCTCTTTTATCCAGACATTAATCCCATTCATTAAAGTTTTCCCCTCATGATCTAATCACCTCCCAAAGGCCCCACCTGCAACACCTCTGTGAGACAAGTGATAATAGGAACCCACCCAAAGGTCCCCATTCATCAGAAACTTCAAAATCCCAATGCTCTTTATGATTTGACCATTGCCCATTTAAGGAAACATAAAGTAGTACTTGATTACTGGGTCACTGTATTGTCTTGAAATTCTTATCAATTTACTTACTTAACTCTAGGTGCCTTTTTTTTCTCCATTTCTAAAATGGGGATAATGTAATATCTACTGAATAGAGCAGTTATAATAATTAAATAAGGTAATAGGTAAAAAAAATCAAAAACAAACAAGCAAACAAACAAAAAAACACATAGAAGAGTGCCTAGCATATAATAGTTGTTCAATAATATTAGTCATTTTTATTATATATTCCAAAGTAAAAAATGTCCTCAATTACCAATGCCAAGGGCATAAAAAGGGACAGATTATTTATTGCACCTATTCTAGAATAATGCTAGAAGCAGAGAGCCTGGTAGGGAGGATTTCACTGTAAGGCAGTATAGGGATCATTACAAAACGTGCTTTGATGAAGATAAGTAAGTAATAAATACATGTGACTTTTATGAAGTGGTAAAATAAAGGGCAACTTCCTGAGCTATTTTTAAAAATCTCCACAAATTTGCTTTCAAAGATGCTATAAGAAATATTCACTTCCATGAGAATTCAGACAGGCAAACTAACTAACTAAATAAATAAATAAACAAATAAATTTAAAAAATGATCCAATCTTTGCTATTTTGGAATACTTTTAGTTTAATTTATCTCAAATGTGGAATAAAATCTGAGTCTGGATTGTAAGAATAAGAAGGTAAGCGTGGACGTGATTAAAGATGATGTAAAGATTAGCAAAAACTGGGGTATAATAGTAGGTATAGTACAGGGGCAAACTGATCTCTGAAAGACTTATATTGATTCAAAAATATTTTTCATTAAAGTGAATTTCTGGAATGGTCCAGTGACTTATTCCTGGACATCACAAATGTGAAATGTAATGATATGATCTATACAGTACAGAAGTCAAGGAAAAAGGTAATTTAATATTGATTAGTTATTTTTCCAATGAGATACATTTGCAATATGTATCATATTTTGGATCGTATTGCAATATGGGATCGTATTTTAAATAGAAGTCAAATAGAAAATAAGTGGATTGGAAGTTCAGGCTTTTATGAGCTAATACAATAAATAATTATCCCCCCAAAATTGAAGTTTATAATGTAAATTTTATTCTTTCCAATTTGGGGATCATAATTTTATTTTACATAATTGTAATTATTCTGAAATTAAAACCCCAGACATGCCCTCTAACCTCTCTTCACGCTCTATCCCCAGCATGGTTTCAACCAAGCAATCTCCTGGGAAACTTGCTGGTAAACAGAAGGGGCTGTCCTTCAGCCAGAAAACCTGAGTTCCAACCCTATTGCAAACCCTTGAAAGCAGGGGTGTCCAAACTTTTTTCAGGTTTTTTACCAAGGGCCATATGCAGTAAAATCACAAACAGCCGGGCCACTCACTCGAGATGAAGTACGTATTGCCTCACCTGGTTTATTTAAGTAAACTAAATATATTTTTGGAATGCTGCAGGCCAATTAAAAATGGATTGTGGGCCGCAGTTTGGACACCCCTGCTTTAAAGGATGAATAACCATGATCTCTCAGCACCCCTGTTTCCCTATTTGTATAATGGGGCTTATGATACTTGTCCCACAGGCCTGCTGTAAGTGAGGTTCGTTGTACAGCATAGGAACTCAGCAAGTGTTTAAAGACAGATATTACACAGCTAAGTTATTTTTTTGCACTGGAAAGAGCAAGACTTTTGAGTTCATTAAACATGTGGCCTCAGTAAATTAATTAACTACTCCACACTTCAGGTCCCTCATCTGTGAAAATGGAGATATTTATTCTTATATAGAAAAAAATATTGTGGATGTTAAACAAGATAATGTGTGTAACCTGCCTAAAGAGCTCTCAAAATAGAGTGGGCTCTTAATAGACAGGAATTATACTTGTTTTTAAATTACCGGGTAGAAACTCTTCCGAGTGGTTGCTCATAGACGGTTTTAAAAGTGAATTTAAATAAATATTTAAGCATTTGGCTTCTGTTTTAAAAATTATTGGTATGCATGAAAATTTATATACCAGCGTATAAAAATTCCAGTCGCTTTTGCTAGGGTTAGGTTTTCCTGCTTCAGGACAGCATCTTTTTTTTTTTTTTTTTTGTCTTTACTCAAGGAAGGGGAAGGAGAGATTTGTTATTGTGTTGCTAGGATGAGACCTCTCTTAGCCTGGGGACAGAATAAAAAGTGTCCCTGATACTCTGAGTCATAATAACAAAAATAATGATCATCGTGAAATAATAAAAAACTAACTATATATATAGGCACTGTCCTAAGTATTTCAATCTTCTCAGCAACCTTATATTAGCAATTTTTATTGCCTTCATTTTAAAGGTGCGGACTGTATGAAAACAGATGTTAAACAACTTGTCTGAGGTCACACAGTAAGGCAGTTTTCTGACCCAGAGAAATCCCAGGGAACCAACTATTCTTTGTTAATATGCAAGAGTCAAGATAATAAATTCAGAGGTATGAAACGTTTATTTTATAGTCACAGGTTGTTCTATACGTGTGGGCAATTTATTTTTCATTTTTAAGTCTTATATAAGGGATGGGCATCTGAAGAATCTTTGAGAAAACCGAATAGGGATCTGGTAAAAATAAGATGCACACTATGGAGAAATGATAAATAAGCCTGCTATTTAATACAGGCTTTTTTCTAGATGGATAGATAAATACTATGTGAGATGTTTATAGCAGGGCTGTAATGAAACCCTGCCGTAATAACTGAACTGGCAGTGTAGCTGAGGCTTGCAACTATTTATTAGAGGCGGGGGACTGTGAGTTGGTTAGGAAATCTCTGAGTGATTCCTAGGAAGTTTTTTAAAAGGGATCAAAAGCGTAAAATAGATGTAGTAGGCAGAATAATGGTCCCACAAAGATGTTCACATCCTTATGCCTGGAATCTGTGACTATATCGTAGGTGTGATTAAGCTAAGGACCTTGAGAGGGGAAGATTAGTCTGAATTATCCAGGTGGGCCCAATCTAAACACATGGGCCCTTAAAAAGTGGAGAAGCTTTGCCAGCTGTAATCAATGAGAAGAAGACGCGACTATGAAAGAAGGATCAGGAAGAAGCAATATTGCCGGCTTCGCTGATGCAGAAAGAAGTCTGTAAGCATAGAAATACATCTGGCTTCTAGAAGCTGGAAAAAGCGAGGAAACAGATCCTTCCCCAGAGCCTCGAAAATGGAAAGAAGCCCTTCGGACGCTGAGGTTTTAGCCCAATGAGATCCACGTCGGACTTCCGCAGAGCCATAAAGTAAAAAAAAATGTACTGTTTTAAACTGCTAAATTTATATACTTTGTTACAGAACAATAGAAACTTAATACAATGAGGGAAATGGCAGAAGTACAATTTTGCCTTTTTTCTACCACTACTAAGATTATGAGTTTATGAGCACAGGAATTTTATTTTTGAGTTAGTTTGTACTCTTTGAGCAACATCTCCCTGTTTCCCCCATCCCCGAGACCCTGGTAACCACCATTCTATTCTCTGTTTTTATGAGTTCAACATTTTTGATTCCTCATATAGGTGGGATTACATAGTATTTGTTTTCCTCTGTCTGGTTTATTTCACTTAACATGATGTCATCCAGGTTCATCTATGTTGTCACAAATGGCAGGATTTCCCTCTTTTTTAAGGCTAAATGATACAGCCTTACCTTGGAGATATTGTGGCTTAAGTTGCAGACTACCGCCCATAAAGCGAGTTGCAATCTTTTTGCTGGAAGCGGGTTTTTGTCTTCAATTTGTAAATAATGCAACGCCTCTGAAGTGCAATAAAGCGAAGCACAATAAAATGAGGTGTGCCTGTATTCCTGTGTGTGTGTGTGTGTGTGTGTGTGTGTGTGTGTGTGTGTGAGACATTTTCTTTATCCGTTTATCTGTTGATGGACATTTAGGTTGTTTCTGAATTGTTGGTATTTTGAATGATGCTGCACTGAACATGGAAGTGCAGATATCTCTTCAAGATAATTATTTCTTTCTTTTGGATATATACCCAGAAGTAGAATTGCTGGATCATATGGTAGTTCTATTTCTAACATTTCGATGAACCTCCATACTGTTTACTATAGTGGCTGTACCTATTTATATTTCTACCAACAGTGTATAAGTGTTCCCTTTCTCCACATCCTCACTAACGCTTGCTATCTTTTGACTTTTTGATAATAACTATCATAACAGATGTGAGGTGATATCTCATTGTGATTTTGATTTGCGTTTCTCTGATGATTACTAATGTTGAGCATCTTTTCATATATACTTTTTGTCCATTTGCGTGTCTTCTTTGGAAAAATGTTGAGGTCTTTTTCCCATTTTAAAATCAGATTATTTGCATTTTTGCTCTTGAGTTGTATGAGTTACTGATAGATTTTGGATATGAACCCCTTATCAGATACATGGTTTGCAAATATTTTCTCCCACTCCATAGATTGCCTTTTCATTTTGTTAATTCTTTCTTGTGCTGTGCAGAAATTTTTCAGTTTGATGTAGCCCCACTTGTCTATATTTGCATTACCTGTGTTTTTGGTGTCATATCTAAATCATTGCCAAGACCAATATTTTTTTTTTTTTTTTTTTTTTAAGATTTTATTGGGGAAGGAGAACAGGACTTTATTGGGGAACAGTGCACTTTCAGGACTTTTCTCCAAGTCAAGTTGCTGTCCCTTCAATCTTAGTTGTGGAGGGTTCTGTTCAGCTTCAAGTTGTTGTTCTTTCAGTCTTAGTTGTGGAGGGCGCAGCTCAGCTCCAGGTCCAGTTGCCGTTGCTAGTTGCAGGGGGCACAGCCCACCATTCCTTGCGGGACTCGAGGAATTGAACTGGCAACCTTGTGGTTGAGAGCCCACTGGCCCATGTGGGAATCGAACTGGCAGCCTTCGGAGTTAGGAGCACGGAGCTCTAACCGCCTGAGCCACCGGGCCGGCCCCAAGACCAATATTAAGAACATTTTCCCCTTGTTTTCTATGAGCACAACAAATTTAAGCTCCTGAAGGCAGTGACTGTTTTACTCACAATTTTATCTCTAGACCCTAGAATATGACCCTGCACATAGTAGGATCAGTGTGCCTGAGGTTTACGCGCCTATACTCCATCCATGAGCAAGTTTCCAGTGATAGCTTATTACCACAGGAAAGAAAAAAAAGGTCACTGACAATGTATTTAGAGATCTGGGAGTCACTCAGGAGGTCAGGAACTGTCCATGCTATCATTGAAGGAATGTTCCAGGCTCAGAACCTAATCCCTAACCATCCAGGCATTGGGTCCATAAGTCCCTGCCCACCTTTCATATGGGATCTCTTGCCTTATCGGTACTACTGGGACTGTGAAACTCCACACCAAACTCTTTGAGTTGAATTCCTGTAATATAGTGGGACACTTACAAGCCCTAAGGGACCAACTGTACAATCACAACAATCCAGTGTATCTACCTATATTTGGGGACCATGCATAGGCATTTTAGAACACACTGTGGTGGGGACAAAAAGAGAAGACACTCCTGATATGAATGATTACATAAAATCATGCCAAAAAAGTCAACCAATTAAACAAATCTCATTTCTTATTCAATCGTCTCTTGGATTTTTTTTTTTTCTCAGTCATCCCAAGTCGAGGTGTATGTTTTATCTGTATCTGCCACTCTTTATGAATCCGTTCAAATCCTTCTGTGCTGCTTCAGCCCTCTTGAATCAGAAAAAAATATTTTCTTTGCCTGAAAAAAGTGACCATTAATAATTTTCACTAGAAATTGACATTTCAATGTAAAATTTTGACATTTAATCTAATAACTAGAGAAAATCTTGAATCAGATTTCTAAATTTAATTTCTTCCATTAGTTGATTTTTAAAAGTACCCAGAAATATACCAATATGCTCAGATTATTTTTAATGAGGAGTAGGGATTAGTGCTCTCTTCCAGCTTCAACAAGGAAACCATTTTTGTCAGTGAGTGATGCCAAGGTCAGTTCAATCTTTCTTGAATTACCCATTAATTAACTTCATGGAGTATTACTTGTCTTGGTAATTTTCAGCTTTCCCCACATAACATTCTCTCTCCCCACCCTCAAATTCAGCACTTCTT
The DNA here is from genome assembly GCF_036562045.2 of Rhinolophus sinicus. Lineage (NCBI taxonomy): Eukaryota > Metazoa > Chordata > Mammalia > Chiroptera > Rhinolophidae > Rhinolophus > Rhinolophus sinicus. The sequence goes on along the minus strand of NC_133754.1, from coordinate 19,177,222 downwards.
GAAATAGCTGACATGTTTGATCAATATAACTTAGATTCTTTATAATATGCTTCCTTTAATTTATTTGGGTATGTGCTTATTAACAGAAAAGAGAGAATATATTTTAAGGCGACACATTTCAAGTAAATTTTTCAAAACCACTTAAATCTCATTCTTCTGTTTTTTTACTGTGCCCTACTAGGTGAAGAGTAGATGTCCTTCATTTAGACTTCCTACTTCTTTTTGTTGCCTGTAATGTGGGGCAGTGTTGATTGAGTTAACATGTATTTTAAAATGACAGCCAGTGCCTGGGAGCTTGTTAGAAAAGCAGAAAGTTTGGCATCACCCAGACATACTGAATCAGAAACTTCAGACTAAGATCTTTAGGGCACACACACACACACACACACACACACACACACATCAAATTTTGAGAAGCATTGCTCTAGAATACAGTTCATTCAAACCAATACTAATAGGGCTAATTCTTTGGAAAAAAATGAGAACCTAGTACTTCTCAGTCCTATTACTTTCCGTCGCCAAAGAGTAAGTAAATACCCAGAGGAAACATGTTCTCCATACTTTCATCACTCCACTGTTTTGTCCTTCTCTTAATCACACAGCCCTGTTCCCTCTTCTCAATCGTTTGGACCGGGTCCTCGTCATACTAACAATGGCAACAGTAGTAATAGTAATGACAATAATGATGCTAGAGATGATGATCATGATAGAATGTTTCTGCTAGCATTTGTGACTCAAGTAACACCCTCGAATCCTACAAACAAAGATACAACTTTCCTCAGCCTTCTCAAAATTTTGCTAATCCAGCCCTACCTGGTAGACCTCAGAATCTTAAGAATATTCTCAACTACTTTTTGCTCTTAGGTAATAGTTTTTAGAAAACTCATCTTTTGCTTTCATAGAAAAGGCCCTAGTCTTTTGGAGTTTATGACATCAGGCTAGTCAATTAGCCCTTCTCTTCATTATTCCTCTTGACTTCTTCCTTCCCTGTCATTTTTTCACACTCTTCTAAGGGTTTGAAACTGAACCACTGTCTACATTGATAGTTGAACTCTGTCGTCCACATAATTCAACAGTGACCTTGTTAGACCTCAATATTAATAACTTTTATCCCCACGCTTTTTAATATTTCTTTCATGGACACAAATGTACTTCAGCATTATCCAAAACTATCATACCTCTGCAATACATGTGATGTTTAAAACATGATTATTGTGTTAGAAAAATCATACAAACATCCCTCCTAATTTTGCTCAGTTTCCAAACTATATTATTATTATTATAATTTATTGTACAAATTTTAACCTATATTAATTCTCTACCTGTGTCATAGATGGCTTTTAAGATCTCAATTCTACTTGACTCAACTTAGTGCCCTCTGAGCAACTTCATCTAAGCAAGTGAATATAGCTGGAGAAACACTAGTCTAGATTGCCTGGTTTCGCTTTAAATTCATTACCACAGACTTCAAAGGGTCACTTAATTGCTCTGAAATTCTGCACAGTTCTTTTTACTCTCTGAGAAAACAGTTTTATAGCTTCTCCTCTTTGCTCAGTATTTCTACAATTTCCCTCCACCTCAGTCTTAGCTGATGAACTTACCTACATAAGAATGAGATAATGTCTTCAGAAAACATTTTTATTATCATCCTAAGTCAAATGTAAGAACAATACATGAGAATTATCACTCATTTGCACCTAATGCTTCATACATCATTTTATCCTTACAGCACACCTATGAAAAAGTTTTCTTATTAACATAGGTGAGAAAATTGAGGAACAGAGAGGTTAAATAATGGTGGTCATAGTGGAGCTGGGAGTTAAAACTCTGCAGCAGAGACATAATCTGCTTCCAAACCATAAACTGGTACGCACAGGCTTGTTTTATCACTGTAAACTACTCAGCAACTGTTTTGTTCTAGACTGTTTTGGGTTGTGCATCATTGCTATACCAGCGGACATCTACCAGAAAAGAATAGTAATTATTACCAATGTGTTTCTGTTCAAAGGAAGCTAGACTTTGTCAAGAGCTCAGAGTTCTAGTCTCTGCTTTGCATCTGATCAACTCTTTCATCCTGAGCAATTCCCTTATTACCACTGGGACTTAGTTATACTGCTTTTTAAATGAAGAGAATTGAATCAGCACTAAGGACAGTAAGATTTTTAACAACTATATGCACCAGTCCATTTCTGGATATGTGGCAAATTAAGAGAACCAGAAAGTCTTTGATGCTCGAACCATAGAAATGTTGGGTCAAAGTTCTTGAATCTCTGTCAGTTCTGTGAGTACTCGGACTGGTAGAATACAGCAGAACTGACATTGTACCATGTTCTCCCTACCGGAGCACTATATTGCAAGTTTGACTATCCTGCTGGAAAGACCACATGAGGAGAACTTATAGTGAGGAAGACTGGCCCTTGTGGGACCACTGTGTCTGCCAAGGCACCAGAAATGTGAACAAAACCATCTTGAATCCTCCAGTCCAGCTCAGCTGTCAGTTGAATACCACACAGTAACCCCATTTGGTGCCATTTAGAACAACAACAACAATAAAATAAAAATTGGGAAAAAAAAAATAACATCCAGCTTAGTGGGTCCTGAATTTCTGACCTGAAAGTCATGGACACAATACAATGATTATTGTTTTAAGCTATCCAGGTGGATGTGGTTTGTAATGCCATAGATTACTAGAACAGATTCCAGTTCTACTCATGAGCTTAGACTGTCAAGTTTGTTTTCCTGCCCAAAACAATTCCAGAAAGAATAAAACAACAACTGCAAACAAAGTGAGTAATTTAATCTACAAATTTGAGAGGCAAAAACCAAGTTTGCAACTGGAAATGGAATGTCAGATCCTCAATGTCTTTACATGCCTTGGCCTAATTAAGAGTATTCTGAAATGAGAGCAGATAGGAAATCCAACAAGCATTGAGTGAAGGTGCTGACAGAGCCAAAAGTAAGCCTCATAATTAGGGACTTCTCTTTAGGAAGCTGGTCTGGGAGAATAATATTTCTTGCACCAAGTTTAGTATATGCTGAAACAGTATATAATCAACACAATTTATTCTTCTGTCCTTTTCCCACTCATTGAATATTTTTTTGCTTCTCTGACCTTGAGAAGTAAACTCTACTTTGAGTGTGGTGGCCTGAATTGGGGGATATATCTAGGCCTCATTCAGGGACTATACGACAATTAATTGCATGTAACTAGCTAATAGAATATTAAAACTGGTTAATGGAATGTTTCATATAGAATGAGTTTAGTAATTAAGCGACTAACTCTTTTCACCTATTCTACAATTTTCCAGTGAGTGAATGCCCAAGAGACAGAGAAATAGTAATACAAGTGAGAATCAATAAAATTTGATGTGGTACTTGCAGGGAACTCTGAAAAGCTATGCATATCTGACAACTGAAGTTAGATTAGGGAGGGAGCACTTCTAAAACACTGTATGGGAACTGCCAGGGTCTATAGAAGTTATTTCCTTTGTGTATCTGCTCCCCAGTGGGTCCACAGTCAAGTGCCTGACAATGAACCTGGGGCTACTTTGATCGGTGCTCCAGAAGAGAAACAGAAGAAAGCAAAGGCCAGCTGGGGGGCCTCTGGCACCTCTGTGGTCTGTCACTGTCTCTGGTTACGATGACCTGAGAGAAGGACGTTTTGCTTCCTTTTCTCCTCCCAAATGTCTCGCAATTCCTCTTTTGGCCACTTCTAATTTACAATCTTATAAGGTATGAAATTCTGGGGAAATATTTCCCGCTTTAGCCTACTTAACCTCACAGAATCCAGGACCACGTGCCATATACAGTGTAGGTAGGTTGATGATAAACCAGTTGTTTTCTGACTGAAACAGTTAATACTTCAGGGCCTTTTCCCCACCCCCATTTTATAGCGAATGTGACACACACATGCACGCACACACACACACACACACACACACAAATAGACAAGATAGAGGCCAGTCATATTTACAAGTTTATAACATCTGCTTGCATTGTGAAAGAAATCAGTAGATTCTACCATACCTAAAATGAAGGCATTAATCTCCATTAATGCATAATCTGTTTGTGCAGATTATAAAGGCCTTAAGAATTATAAAATTTCCTCCCCTATTATCACTCCTCTTACTTTAAAACTGTAATCCTTAAAATTCAGAGTGGTTTTATAAGGAGAAAAGAGACTAAAATGTTTTCAAACTTGAGAACTTCACCTTTAATTTGGAGGTATCTGGACTCAGGGTCATTTTCTCTTTGCTTTCATTTGGTGACCTGATCTAAATATTTTAGGTTTCTGGGATCTTCCTGCATATAGCACCTGTTTCTAGCCTGGTAAATGAGATGGATGGATTTTGACTCCAAAATGTCACTTTTCCATTATCTAGGATCAGACCATTAAAAAGAATCTATACATCCTGAGATCTCAGCTCTGTTTAATTCTACAATCACAAAAAGATGAGCACTCAGAATGTTAAAGGACCACAAGAGTTTTTAAGGGAATCTAGGACAACGGGAGCTAGGGTCAGTCTGGCTGGACTGTAGAACACGCTGTTGGTTATTTGGTAGAGCTCATTTTAAATCTTTTTCATTGGTCTCCCGAACCCTGATTAAGCCAAACTTAACAAAAAAAGTGTAACTTTATGAAAGAGGCTTGAAGTTAAGAATCGTCAAAAATAAAAATTAAAATTAAATTAAAAAATGTGGGACTAATTGAATTGATAGTAATTATTCTAAAACAAACAAACAAAAACCACCTCCTAGGAGACACCTACCTGTAATTTTTTTTTAAATAAAATCTGCCATGTCCTTTCAGACAGGCATAAACATTTAATGTATATATATGTGGAAAGTTGGCTCTTCTGAAGCACTCTGAATGCCATTGATCCATTTAGAACTAACAGAAACTCTTTTGACCTTACTTTCCTTCTAAGTTAAATGTATGTTGCATTGACTAGGACCACAGGTGATCTGCTCCCTTCTTGCTCCATGGGATGAGGCTGTCCTATTTTCAATTTATTGTCTGGAAACTGGATGCAGGTTTTTCATGGTATCTATTCTACTCTATCTTAAGAGAATGCAAATCTCTCTAAAGGAACTAGAATCATCGTTTGAAGCCTTGCACTTAGCTACAGAATGATTCAAGCAGAGACAGTAACTCCCTTACCAGTGAGCCTTAATTTTGACTTAGAGATTTTCACTCTTATAGGAGACATATCTGTGCCTGTGTCCAGGCAGCCCCAGGCTTCCCTGATGAGACTGATAGAAAAGGCATTGACTTGCATCAATTGTGATGATAGGTTTTATGACTGGACTGAGATCAGAAATTCATTTTACAGACCACTGAACAATTGCTAAATGACTGTTCACCTCAGTTTCCAACCATTCACTAATAATTTTAGTCTCGGGGTGGATTTTATGAATACTGGTCAAATGTCACAAGAGTGAAAATTAGAATTATTGGAAAAAAAAGGATGATTTTGCTTTAACATGCCACCTCATTGTCCTCTAAATTTCCTTTTTAATTTGCTTGTTGTAACATTTATTCTTAATCCATAAAAACAACTAGTTTCACATATTAACACTCTCACTGCCATTTTATATTAAGGGCTTTATAATATACGGAAATAAAATTAATTTACCGTATATTTTTATCTTCTTTCCAGTATTCCTGCATTTATGTTTAGACTCATACAAAGAAAACACACCACCGGAGCTAGCATTTAATAGAGACTTTAAATGTAATATATGTTTTAAATAATCATATATACTTAACAAAATTATTTGTATACTATGAAGTTTGACCATGTAATTCATAATATGGCCAGCAGCAAAATCTGGATTATAAAAATATGTTGAGAAGGTAGTGAAGGTAAGATAAATTATTCCCTAAATTTCAGAAGTTTAGAAAGGAAGAAAGTTTGTTTGTTTCCTTGTGTGGTGATCTGGGGTGGGAGTTTCATGTCAGCTCCATGTTCAGAATTCCAGGCCACCATATGCAACATTTGTCTTTCAAGACATTGACAAGTACAATCATGCGAAGGGTAATATATATATATATATATATAAAATATATATATATATATATATATATATATTATATATATATATATATATATATATATATATAAATATATGTAACATATTACATAATATATAAATATATAATATATAATTATATATATATAACTACGTATATATAAAACTATATATAACTATATATAAAAACTATATATATATATATATATAGAGAGAGAGAGAGAGAGAGAGAGAGAGAGAGAGAGAGAAAGAGGAATATTTGAAAGAGTATAGAGAAATTTTAGAAGAAAGGAGTTAAGAACAAGAGCATTCAGAGATGAGAAAATAGGTATGTAAGAGGTTCCCTTGTTAGGATCCTTAATTTCAGTTGACAGGGATCTTATTCAAAATGACAAAGGAAATGGAATGTATTAGTTTATGAATCTAAAATGTGCAGAAATGGACCAGCTGCAGATATAGCTGAATTCAGGGGCTCAAAGAGTATCATAAGGTCTCATTCTTACTTGATCACCATAAAATTACTTGATTTTCAACACATGGCTTAGGCTACACAAAAATGCTTCTGTGAGTTGATTTTGGCCACTTAGGCTACCATTTTGCAATCCCTGCCCTAAGCTCATCAGTGAGATGAGTTGGAAATTTCTGCTAGAATAGGAAGTGTTGAAGGCTGGTAGTTCATGGATAAGACAAGTGAAATTGGGGGATGTTGGGGGAAAGAATGCCAGTTTATCAAAGTGGCAGAGTGGCCAGACTCACGTTAGTATATTAACATCTGAGGAGCTTGGATGGGAATAAATAGGGAATATCTGTGATGATTGAAACTCTAATCTTGGGAGGTTATAAAAGTCTCTGGCAGAGTTCTGTGCATTGATTGTGGAGACTTCTCTCTACCAAAGCAGAGCCAACTGCATTTGTTTATGTGATCCTGATTGAGGAGTATTAGCAACAGTGACAGCTATTAATTGAGAAGCAGTTGAGTCCATATTTCCAGGACTACTGCAGCTATAACTTTCTAGTGAAACTCAAAGATAGGAGAGAGAACCATGAAAAACCGTTAATCTTGCATCTCTTGCCAATATTAGGGTGTGGCCTATTTGAACCACATTTAATTTTTTTTCAATTACAGTTAATATTCAATACTGTTTTATATTAATTGCAGGTGTACAGTATAGTGGTTTTATATTTATATAATTTATGAAGTGATCCCCCAATTAATCTGATACCAACCTGGCAATATACATAGTTATTACACAACATTATTGACTCTATTTCTTATAGTATACTTTACATCCCAATGACTATTTTGTAACTGCAAATTAATACTTATTAATCCCTTCACCTTTTCCATCCAGGCCCCAAACTCACTCTCATCTGATAACCATTAGTTTGTTCTCTGTATCTATGATTCAGGTTCTATTTTGTTGTTGTTGTTGTTGTTCTTTAGTTTCCACATATAAGTGACATCATGTGATATTTGTCTTTGCACCACATCTTTAAAAATTAAAAAAACAAAAGTGATGCTTCTCATACTAGAGATGTCATAGAACGTTCGTACCTGTTACATTAGCAAAGCTCAGAGATCTGAGCATGGCACTTTGATAGATCAAGCAGTCTTCTAATGGTCAGCACTAACAATATGTGGTAAGAGCGTGTACACACACACACACATACACACACAATTGAGAAAGGACCAGATAAAAGTGAAACAAAGTGCAAATCATAGGGATAATGAAATAGCCAATTTTTTTGTAGTTACAAACAAATTGAATAACTGACAATTGAAGACTGGGAAGTTATTGCAATCCTACTAATAGAAGAATGTTTAAAAGTGGGAAAGTAAGATGATTATCCATTATATTGTCTTACAATGAGCCATTTAAAGTAGACATTATAGACAATATCTGAAATGAGTGACATCCTCAAGCGACATATTGGCCTCTTCTAATGAGGAGCTTGATTCTACTCTTTGAAAGGCATGTTATTTCATCTCTCTGGAATTACCCAGGCCAAAGGTGCTATAAACACACTCAAATCACCATTTCACCTTGTTAATGACCCTTCTAACTGACACAGGCCTGTGTTGTTGACCTTATCCACCTTCTATATCAGGAGAAAATGAAGATCATTATGGTTATTTTTCCCACTTGCTTTACAACCTCACTGAGTAATAGATGCCATGTTCACAGGGTAAAAAGGTTGAGCTGGGGCAGGGTAGAGAATAGGTTGTCTCAATAATCTTCTAGTTTTAAGCCATTCATGAAGAACACGTATGTAGCTACATTCTCTTTTTCTGTTTTGTTTTATTTTTTTTTTTCCTGTTTTCTCTCTTTTGTTCAGTCAAAAACAAAGAAATTTATGTAGGTATTATTGCTTTTTGGTTATAGGTAAAAAAAAGAAACAGAATAATGATTATATAGGTGGAAATACATTCTTATGATCTCATAAAAGGATATATACTAAGAAGAAATGTCAATATAAAGAGCATTCAGAAATAAAATATACACATTGCAAAACATGACAATGTCTGTCTCTTTGAACTAGTCCTTATATTTTACAAAACTGGGATAAGAAACATGTATAACATTTAAATGAAAGGGTATTATGTAAGAATTAAATTACATTAAAAGTACCAAACTAGATTTTGTCTTTATTTTTAAACCATAAATTAATGCAAATAATGATTTTTTAAATTATTATTATTAAAACTCTTGCAGTTTGGGCAATTATTCTATGCTTTCTGGAATAAAGATTCATAAACTTATAGATATGGAAATAATCCAACAATATAATGCAAATAAAAATCAGTTTTTGGTATGTGTGGTTTTTCACTCATGAAGAAACATATTTCTCACTAAAGATAAAAGACTCAATTAATAATTATGCTGACCTAAAGCGTTACATTTATTTTTGAAAATTAAAATCAGATAATGTCACCTTGCACCTTCAAATGCATTAACAATTTTATTCATTGAAAAATGAAGTTTGTCTTTTATTTCTCTTTCTTCCTGGACAGAGATAATGGCTCCTGACCTCTGCCAGCTGCAGCAGTACTGCTGTGTGCTCCTCAACCTTCCCTTCCTGGCAAAACAGCCCTTGTCCCACAGTAGGAGTTCCTGGAATGGGTGAAAAAAGGTAGGACAACACCAATGTCTCAAAGATTTAGAAAAAGAGACTTAGGCCTAGCTTCAATTCTGAATCTTGACTTAATAATGAATCAGAAGTGAAGTTACAGGTCAGGTTGATTTATTAAATTTAGGATATTTATTCTTAGTTATCAGATTTTTGTATCTATATCATCTATCTATCTATCTATCTATCTATCTATCTATCTATCTATCTATCTATCATCTATCTATCTATATCTTCAATACAATTCACAATGGTTGTTATTTTTTAATGTTTAGTTTTCCAGCCAATTAAAACATGCTAAACTTCCTAGGTTATAACTGTTGACTCTTTATCCTTTTACCATATCCAACCCTAAACTGCTCTCATCCTGAGGAAGGAAAATCAGCCATGTTGTTAAATTGCCACCTAGCTAAGCTGTCTGTGAAGAAGAACGTGGCTCTGAGCAGCCAAGGGCCATGATGACTTAAATGCACACGGAGGTCATCTAAACTTTCCCCGTTTTCTACAGTCTGTTTAGCAGTCACTACCACTGGCATTCATACTTTCTTCCACTTTTGCTGGGCCTTGGTCTGACCTCACCAAAGCAGAGAAGGCCCATTGTGCTGTAGCCAGAGAGCGCGCCTCTCTAACTGGGGATTAACCACTTTATCCGCACATGGAAGAGTGCTTAGTTTAAGAAATGTGAAGGAACGACAGAAGCAATCATCTGTGGCTGACAGCATTCTAAGCATGCTCATTTGCTCTTGACTTACCTGAGTTTCGAAGAGAACTCCAGTAAACTTTTAAATATGTATTAAAATCAATTCCAGAAATTCTGTAAAATGTTATATATTTGGATTCCCTGGCATTTCTCTGATCTTGAATGAATTTTAGTTTGTTTATTTTGCCAAGATGACAATATAGCGAGGAAAAAAATAAATCTAAGCTTAGTAAAGAGAGACTTTATTGGAAAGGATTATATCGTGGGGGAGGTGGGAGCGTTGCAGTGGGGAAAAGGCTATGACCATAGATCTGAAGGTGTCTGAAGGTTAGGCAAGAAAAGGTTTTTCTTTTTGAGGGAGGAGTAAAAAAGGCTACAGAGGACTGGGTATTGGGAAGTGGGATGAAAGGATGGCCATTTATGATAGAAGATCAGAGAATGTTTTACAAAGCGGCCAGCAGATTCTCATCTCTCTCAGCTATATGCTGGCTCTGGCTGAAGCGACTTAAAGTTCCTCCTGGGGAAAGAGAGAGGCTTAACAGCAGTTTAAGTAATAAGCATTTAGTTCTGATTGCTTAGTGAGGACAGTAGCTAGCCAATGTTTTATGAGGCAAAGAATGTGAATTTGGAGGGTCTGTGTCTGACTTTGTTATAGGTAAACATGGGGGGGGCATGCAAGTTTTAAAAGGTTTTAAATATTACCGACAACTTTAAAAAGCGGTAAGGATTTAATATAAAGGAGAAATAAAATGAAAGTCATTTATAGTAAAATAATATGTATTTTTAAAATGTAAATGTGCAGATGTAATTTACTAGAGTAAAAAATGAAGTACACAGGATTCTTGCGTCAACATATACAGTCACCCAGAATGGGATAGCTGCAAGAAGCAGAGTTAAATAGGTGTTTCTTTGGATATTGAAAATCTGTGATCAGCATGGCCATTAGTGACATGATTTTCTATAATGATGAACAAATCTTGGTAATGTTCCAAAATAAATAAAAAGTCTTTCCAAAAATTAAAAGTTAGCTGCATTCCTGGATGGTGCATTTCTATTGAAACCATGTGAAAATATTTTTGTCCATATATAACATGGAGTGGGTTGCCATGCTCACATAATTATAAATAGTTGTTTCACTTACATAAAAGCAGGAGATGGGAGCAGGTTTTTTCTCATGTGGGACCTGAACAAGATGGCCTTAATTTTTCCCTCAGCTTTACTAAACTTCAGACAGATTCTTCCTGGCTCTAGACTCCTGACTTTTCTTTTCTGAAAGCATTTATTTTAGAAAACTGGCAATTGTAAATTCTAACTCTGCCTCTTTGAGATGTAAATCTTCTTCCAACCTCTCACCAGCTTTAAAATCCAGAAATATCTTTCTCAGGAAAATGAGAGCCATCTCTTTGAAATGTAGTCTTCAAGGAAGATGGAGCCCCTATCTTCCATTCTTGGTGGGAGGGTCGGAACCTAACTTCCACAAGCAACAATTAGGAAACATTATGGCTTAATCTCATGGACCAACCACCCCTCACATCCTTCAGTACTTTTCTATTAATCACCCTAGTGCTTAAAAATGCTCCTACGTTTTGTTTCAGAGGAGTTTAAATTTAATCTCTTTACCCCACTTGAAAAGTCTTGAACAAAGTCTTCCTTGCCTGTTTAACTGGTCTGGTACAATTTTTTTTTTCTTTCTTTTTTTTTTTTTTTTATGGACACACTCTCCTGCACATTGTAATAGATCCACATACTAGGCCTTTACCCAATAAATGTCAGAGACATCCCCCCTGTTAAAGTGTAACCAAACACCTCTCAGAACATTTCTCAGAATTTCTTCTGCACATGGTATGCCTCCCTGGAGATCCACTGGTTTAAAATTTCAGTATTTGAGGTGTGAAAACCAGTGTTTCCAACCTATTTCCATACCACCTATTTGTATGTAACCTAGAGAAAGTTACTCAAACTCTTTGAGATTTATTTTTCTGCTCTTTATAAATATTTAGTAATAATGACCACCCTTTATATAACTAATCCAAACATGCCTGAAACTAGAACCGCTTTATAAATAGGTTACACAGAATTATCACAGCAATCTTGTTGTTAAATTATGTCTATTCAGCTGGATTTGAGAGAGAGAGAGAGAGAGAAGGCTGAGAAGATTAAGAGTATTTGGCTGGAAGCAGGTGGTTATAGGTTTCCTGGACTTCCTGTAGAAAGCTATTGAAGAACTAATTAAGGACCAAAGAAAACATTGCCTAACAAAAACGTGTAGCAGGGAGACAAAGGCAAAACAACAAACAGAAAAAAAGGGTGAAAGCTTGATAATTTCACTGAAGAATTCTTAGCACTGAAAATCTGAAATAAATTAATTGCCAAATTTGATGCTTCCAGGGAACTTTATATAAAATAGATTCATAAATACATTATGCATTCATCATACTTAGATCTAGTTAGAGTTGTATGGACAAAAACAAGTTCACTATACTTTATGGATGAGATAAGAGATTTTCAAGAGTAATTCTGAAAATTACTCATGAACATTTTGCAAGTTTTGCTGCATGCACTGACTTTAGATTCTAACCCCTCCAGGCAATACCTGACTCCTCTGTATCACTGATGAGTCTCTATAACAATGTTTAACAGGCAAGAGTTGTTAAGTGATTCGCATTTGCCCCACGCTGTACAAAACCCTTTACATTCATGAATTCATTTAAATTCCACAACTCTTTGATCTAAGTACTAGTTCACAGGCACTTGATAATTTCTCCTTCCTTCAAAAATTTTCAAAACATATCTACTGATTTCCTGATATAGGATATACAGAAGACAAGGAATAAAGTAGAACTGATTTGCATTCAAGAAGTGTGTTCTGTAGAAAAAGGAGAGAAGACAGTAGAAAGTCCAAGTCACTGGAAACACAATAGAGGTTAAATCTTATACATCATTTTAGAAACCACAGAAAAGAAAAATGGCCGCTAGTTAAGGAGGTCACAGATATGACCTTGGAGCATGTCATGTTACATTTGATAACAAGAGATAGATGGAGGTGAAGTGTTCCAACTACACTCATTTTCGTTTTAGAATCTGAAGACCCATCTTCCGGTACAAAGTCACTTAACCGCCTTTGAATTTTATTTTTTTCATCTATAACTGGGTATAAAATAAAGGCTGAACCAGGATCCAGGGCTTTGGTACAGCCAACACGTCCTGGCTCATTGTACCAGTTGCTTGTGACAGAATTTGTTCTCGTATTTTGGGCATTCGTTCTCATTGGTCAGTACCTACCCTGTCTGGGTACTTAGCTATACTGAATATCACCTCTGCTTACATGACAGGAATTTTATGAAAATACAGTCATTTTATGTTGAAGCATTAAATAGCATTTAAATGATAATACGTTTTCTCAGTAAGTATTTTGTCAATTTCAAGTTTAAAACAGCTTGCAAGTATATATTATGAAATAAAAAATCCAGTCTTACTGATCTTTGATTCCCTAGTGCCCTAAATGAAGAGATCCCATACTTTGTCACCCCATCTACCTTGGTCCCAGTTGATCACAGAAGAGTGGATGTGTGGTAAGGACAGGGACATAAGACTTGTAGAATGCTCTGGGAAATTATTTGCAGAAATTAGACTCCTGTTCTTGGCATTTTGAACTAAGAATATAAGTACAAATTTGACAACTGATACAGAAGCAAAAGGAGAAAAAGAAAAAAAAAAAGAAAAAAAAAATCATCACAGGTGCACATGTATTGCTAAGGTCTCCAGAGCTACCTTGAGTCTAGAAAACTCCCAAAACTTGGACTTGAGTAGGCTTCATCTTTGTCAATATTTAGGCCTTAAATTGTGTGAACTACTCCTTATTACCTCTAACAGCATACTTTCTTACTTTGACTTATTTTAATGAATCTTTTATCCTTATAGCAAAATTATCCTAATTAAAACAAATGACCAATTTTGTATCCCAGTGTCTAGCGAAGTGCCATGCACACAACAGACCATCAATAAATATCTAAAAAAAAGTTCTATACCTAAAAAATCCTCTGAGTTTTTGTTTGAATAGTCAATTCTATGCATAGATAGCTAGATAAATAAATAGATAGATAGATATGTATCTATGTACATATCTGTGTTTATATATACATCTATATGAAAAATAAATATATGAAATAGGGAAGAATATTAAAAACTAATAAAATGAAAAATTTCTCTTTTCAAAATGCCTTTAAAGTGACATAATTTTCCCTACAGGCATAAAAATTGACCTAAGAACTTCTTGTTTTCACTCTTTTAAAATACACACCATAAATTGCCCTTAGGCAGCATTTGTATTCCTGTTTGAGGTGATAACAAGCTTTGTAGTTCACCAGCATCTTTATTATGCGTGAAATGTGACTATCTGGAATGTACTGTGACTGTAGGAACAATAATGTATCACTAGAGCAGGGGTGTCCAAACTGCGGCCCGCGGGCCAACTGTGGCCCATGATCCATTGTTAATTGGCCCGCAGCAAATTCCAAAAATAAATTTAGTTTACTTAAATAAACCAGGTGAGGCAATACATAGTTCACCTCGAGTGAGTGGCCCGGCTGTTTGTGTATTTTACCACATATGGCCCTTGGTGAAAAAGTTGAAAAATGTTTGGACACCCCTGACCTAGAGACTTACATAGACCAAATCTGAGATCTAGGAGGAAATGCAGGATGAGCAAAGTTATTTTCAGTTGAGGTTTTCGATTTGACAGAATACAGGTTGTATGACTATTTGGGCTTTTTTACAGTGAATACCATGCATCCATCAACAAGGCTGATAACCAACCTATTCTACTGGCTTTAGTAATGTGTGTTCATTTCTTTCCATTTTTCTTGATAAAAGTTTGTCATCTTAACATGCCTGCTTTATAGTAGTGCATCTAAGCAGATTTTTATGACCACAATACTTCCCACAATTTCTTACAGTGTCTTGTTCCTAACTTCTCTCTAATATGCATTTGTTGATTCTGTAATCAATATTCTAGTCTTGGTAAAAGCACAGAGATATGTATTTTGTATGAAATATTTGAAAGAAAAAGTTACAAAACTAATTATTCACTAACAATTAGAACTATGCTTATATAGATTTACTCTTTATCCCTAACTGGAGCTACGTTCTTTCTGCTTGTAATAGAACTCCCAAGTTTTCAGTGGTCACAAGGCTACCCAGCAAATTACTGCATTCCTCAGCTTCATTTGAAGCTCCCTGTTGTGCAGGTGATGTGAGCCACTTCTTTGTTGCCCCTTAAAAAGAGGTTCTGACCTTTTTCCCCCTCCTCGCCTTGAGATATAGACATGATAGAAAGAGCTGGAGCAGCTTCCTGAGATCCAGAATTTAGAAGCTGTGGTTTGAGAATGGAGTGCTGCCGGAGTAGCCATATCCTTCTAAAACATATTATAAAAGAGAGAGATGTGGTATTTTAAAGCCTCCATAATTTTTGGTCTCTTTGTTATAGCAGCTCAGACTAATCCCTAATAACATACTAACATGTTAGAAATTGACCTTTCATTTTACATCTCCATTCATTTCCTCATGTTCTTCCCTCTTGAAAAGATGACTCCCCATTGTCCAGCTGAAAGAGCCTTAATCATTTGTCTATTTCTATAACATTATTGCCTTCTGTCATCTCCTCTGTGCTCTCTTCTACATCCCTTAGCATTAGAGTCATCCCAATTTCTGCAGTGGTTTATAAGCATTTTAAAATCATCCTATAACCCTTATTGACTTACATATTTCCAAAAGTCATGAATATAACCAATATTTAAATCGTCATCTTCAGCTCTTAGCACATTGCTGGGCACACACTACGATTCAAGAAATGTGGCTTGGATGAGTAAATACAGAAAACCTCCAGAAAAAGGGGATCACAACCAGAGAAGGGCAGCATGGGGGCAGGCCGTGGGGTGGGGAGGGAGGAGCTGCCTCCCCGCCAGGCTTCCCTGTGGATGGAAGAAGGAAGAGCAGCGGGCCCATCGCATGATTGTTATGCATGTGTGCCTCAGGTTGTTATGTTTTTGTTTTTTTCTCCTTTAATTTTAATTTTAAATTTTCAGCGCCAGCTGGCAGAGCCCACTCCTCCCCTGCCAGCTGCCTGCCTGAGATCCTGGCCAGCTGCCAGCAGCTGTGCCTGTTGAGGGCTCCCCGAGATACTCAAGGCAGCCACTGAATATCACTCCTTTAAGCTTTCTTGATAACGCACCTTTCTTAGCATCTAATCATTAAGCTAATTATCCTTGGAACAATCACCTTTCTTTAAGAATTAAAACGGTTGTGGTTCTCCAAAGAAATGTTTAGTTCATATCAACTTCGTTTTCATAAACTAATTTACATATTCCAGTCACACTGTATATTCTTGTTCATAATCCTCAAGTGTACAAAGGTGTTCCAAAACCTAAATGTCATAACAAAAATGGGTAATTCAGTTGGGATATGGATGCTCATTTCTCTTATTTCTTGTTGCTTTTCTTAACAAGTCAGATAGTTCAAGTTTTGAGGGGTATATTTTTTTGTTGTTGTTTTGTATTATTATTATTATTATTATTATTATTATTATTTTAGTCTCAGGTTTGTATTCATGATCCTATTTGTAGTAGTGACCAACAGTTTTCACCTAATGGAATCAGTTCAATGACCTATACAAAATAATTAGCAAGCTCTATCTAGTTTCTACTGGATGTGTGTCTAACAGTGGGCTACCTTGTTAGCTGCCTCAGTTAAACGTTCAGTGAAGAATGACCAACCTAGGTGTTCATCCCTCCCAAATGTCCTTTAGCATAGAGGCTCATTAACAGAGTTTTTGCACTGGGATTGACCAGAGTATACTTGCGCTAACAGATTGTCTTCCTTTGAGACATAGTAAATTTCTATTGCAAATCCAGTTGACATTTAATTTTTAAATCATCTTCTGTATTTGTTTATAATTTACTCAGGAAGTATGCATAGTTTCCCATCTGTTGAAATATTGATTCTGATTTATGATTTAGTAAATTAAAGAATGGTTGGTTTGCATGTTAAACTTCACAGTGATTCACAGTATATTACATTTATATTGCCCTTTAGAGTTCTACAAAGTCCTTCCATGAGTGCTATCTGTGAGAATACTGGGGAAGAGAGTCATGTTTAATTCATCTTTATATCCTTAGCATCTAATCCAATGCTAGCACACGAAAGCTACATAATACAGGGATTTAATGAACTCATTTGAGTCTCTCAACAAATCAAAGAAGATGATGAATGTGAAAGTTTTAAAACATGTCCACAAATTCTTTGATATTTCTTATATTAGTTTTCTATTGTTACTGTATAACAAATTACCAAAATCTTAATGGCTTAAAACAAATAAATGTATTATTTTACACTTTTAGGGGTCAGGAATCCAAAATGGGCAGAAAATCAAGGCAGGGCTCCAGTTTTCTGGAGCCTCCAAGTGAGAAGTTACTTCCTAGCCTCTTCTGGCTTCTAGAGGCTGCCTTGTGTTGGCTTGTGGTCCTACCTCACTCTAACCTCTCCTTTTGTCACCAGGTGTCCTTCTCCAATTCTGACTCTCTTGTTTCCTCTTATAAGGAACTTCGTGCTTACATTGAGCCCACCTGGCTAATCCAGGATAATCTTCTTTCTCAGGATCCCTAATCACATCTACACTGTAAATGAACATACATACAGCTTTTGGAATTAGGAAATAAACATATTGGGGGAGAGGGAGGCGATATTTAGCCTATTGCTGTCCTCAAAAGGAGGAGTCTGTTTCCACTTCCCTTGAGTATGAACTGACCTTAGTAACTTGTCCATAGAATGAAATACAATGGAAGTGACACTGCATGGTTATCCAGGTGAGGTCATATGAATCAATATATCTATACAGCTTCTACCTGGCTTTCTCTCTTTCATCTTTCTCTCTTGGGCTATGGGTTTTGGAACACTGAGATGTTTTACATATATTAACATAGATATAAAAATAAAAGGTCTGGTTATATCAAGGTTTCTATGTCAGAGACCTGGCATTTTGCAAAACGTGTGAGTTCTAGAGACCTGCTTTACAACATTGTACCCATTATTGTACTGTGTACTTAAATTTGTGAAGAGGATGGATTGTGCGTTAAATATTTTTACACACACATGCACACACACATCATTTAGAGCTAAAATTTGGAGGATAACATAAACGTGAAGTTAACTCCTTTGGAAGCCTCAGCAAATTTGGGGAAGGTGTTTGACTTTTATAATTATATGAGATGGGGCCTCAGGCATTTTCTTTGGATATTAAAGGAGGGCTTAATTTAAAAAGTCTGCAATAGTTTCGTTGTAAAACCAAATTTGTGTCCCAGTTTAGATGTTGACCCAAAGTAACATCTTAAAATAAAATAGTGCAGAAACGGAGTTCAATATTTTCTCCCATAATTAGTCCTTTTCTCCAATATGTCCTGTATGAAGTCTGACAATTAAGTTCTCAAACTTGTTGCAACGATGTTGCTAACCTTTTTTGCTATCAGAAGGATTATCCATTATGAATTTGTAACAACTGAACAGACAGTTAACCAAGTTTACTATGTAGAAGTGCTAAAAAGGCTGCGTGAAAAGGTTAGATGACCTGAACTTTTCTCCAACAATCCATGGCTCTTGCATCACGACAATGCACCAGATCACATAGCACTGTCTGTGAGGGAACTTTTAGCCAGCAAACAAATGACTGTATTGGAACACCCTCCCTACTCATCTGATCTGGCCCCCAATGACTTCTACGTTTACCCAAAAATAGAGAAAATATTGAAAGGGAAACATTTTGATGATATTCAAGACATTAAGGGTAATACGACAGCTCAGATGGCCTTTCGAGAAAGAGTTCCAAAAATGTTTTGAGGGATGGACAAGTTGCTGGCATCGGTGCCTAACTTCCCCAGGGGAGTACTTCAAAGGTGACTGTAGGTAGCACTTTTTCTAGGATGAGTTCATGAACTTAATTGTCAGACCTCGTGTTACTAGCATCTGTACACACCTGGTAGTTATCTTTCACTTTGCCTTCTGGTTTCTTACATGTAACTGGTCATTCTCACATGGGTGACATCTGCAGCCCCTTGGGGTTCTTGCCGCCTCTTGTTTTGTCCTTTTCTGAGTCGTTCTCCATCTTCCCTTTAAGGTTCTCTCTCATAGAGCAGATGGGATTATGCTGTCTTTAATGTTGATTCAATTTACTGAGTGCTTACTATGTTCCAGCCCCAGTGCTGTGCCTTTTACTTGCTTGAGGTGCCACAACAAAGTACAATAGACAGGGATTAAACAACAGGAATCTGTTTTGTCACATTACTCTGGGATAGAAGTCTGAGATCCAGGTTTCTGCTGATTCAAGGTCTAGTGAGGGCTCTCTTCTGGGCCTGCAGACAGCTGCTTTCTCTCTCTGTCTTCGTGTGGTCTCTCCTTGGTACATACAGGGAGAGAGAGAAAGAGAGAGAGAAGGGGGGGGAGGGAGGGGAGGGGAGGGGAGGGGAGGGAAGGAAGAAGGGAGGGAGAGGAAGGGAGGGAGAGGGCTCCCTGGTGTCTCTTCTTACAAGGATACTAATCAAATCAGACCAGGGGCCGGTCCTACTCTTATGACTTCATGTAACCTTAATGAGTTCCTTAAATGCCCATCTCCAAATTCAGCCACACCTGGGGTTAGAGATTCAAAATATGAATTTTGTGGGAATATAAACATCCAGTCCATTACAGCTGTATAAATTAACTTTTTCATCACAACTAAGCTATGATATAGATATTCCTATTACTGTGTTATAGGAGAGCATACTGAAACAAAAAGAAGTAACTTTCCCAATTAGCATTATAATACAGAATTTCCTGATTATAGGGTTCATGATTGCAACCCTGAGCAATAATACCCAACCATTAAGCATGATACCTTTTGCTGGGTTCCTTTAGATTTTACGAATAAGTCCCTTTAAAATGTCTCCTATTGACTATTTACCGCTACACTTTTGCCATTCTAATTATCAGCTTATAGCATATAAGCTTCTGTGCATTTGTACATGATTGTGTGTCTAGTCAACTTTCCACTCATTTTCCAAACCTTATTATATGTCCCCTCCTGCAATTCACCAACACTTACCTACTCTCAACTAAGTACCTTGTTAGGAGTAATTATTTTCCTATGATCTTACATAGAACCCTTGCCTATCTATTACCATACTAGTTTGTCATTGTTTCCTCTGCTACTTCCCCAATTATTTATGAACTCTTCAATTTTAGGATCTTGGCATTCTCTAGCACATAGCACAGTACTTGATACATAGTTAAATTTCCATAAATGTTAAATAAATCACCTATGGTTCTGTATAGTAAGTAGGGGTCATTCCTTCATTCCTTTCCGGCGGTAGAAGCTCTAGTTTTGTTATTCAGCCTCTTCTAGTTACCCCGATGACTGGGAAATCCATCTTTCCAAATTGTTTCTTACTTAGAAAATGTGTAGTATCTCTGTATAGATTTAGAAATGTTGCTTGCATTTTAAAGAACAGTGCCTGTTCTTTTGGAACAAACTTCACCTAGGCGTCAAGACTAATGTGGAACTTACAGAAAATTTCATTCTACCATTAAACTTTGGAATGTAATTTTTAAAGTGCAAACAGACTCCAGGAGTTATATTTAGTTTCTAAAATGGCATTTAGTTGGAACATAGTATTGAAAATTGTCTCTCAATTTTCTGTTAGCTTGTCAGCTGGTATGTTGTTCAATGGCTTCAAGATATAATGTCGGCTACCCTAGTACCCTAAGTACCTTAAAAATGATCTGTGACTAATGGAATTAAATTCTGTGTGGAGTAGGTATCTTTTTATATAATGATTATAAAATACTGTTCCTTTATATCAGGAATGTAATAAGAAAATTCATGATTTTTTTGATTTATAAAGGAATAGAGACTTTAACAAAAGACTTAACTTATAGTGCATTAATAGATAACAATATGTTCATTTTGTTTATCTGAATAATAATTACATATTTTATGAGTTCAATAATCAACCCAGGAAAACTAATTCAGTAGCAATACCTGGAATCATGTATTTCTTTTTCATTTTGCATTAATTGAATAATGCCAGTCATAATACAGGCTGCTGAGATAAAGAAATTCTTCAGCTCTTAAATTTCATATTTGTTTATAAGACAAAAGATACTCCAGAGTACTTAATGTATTCTTTATCATTTTAAATATAAAGACCAAATGTCAAGTAGTCTTTATAATAATATTTAACAAAACAACTTTTAAAAGTCTTGTACCTTACATTGTCTATTTGTGTTTCAATATTCTGGCGTAGGTTTTAAGATGAAAGCCTCTCCTTTCCTCATTGTTATGTTTTATCGCTAATGTAAATAGTTTAGGAACATATTAAATATAATCGCATTTTTCATTATTTTCTAATTTTAATGGAATACACCTGAATCACCCATATTAATGTTTCTGTGAAACACAGGGCAAAGCAGATTTGTATAAAGGTAAAAAAAAGAGACAGAAACAACACAGATAAGGATAGATGTAAGTTTATGCATCATTTAAAAAACTCCA
The DNA here is from genome assembly GCF_036562045.2 of Rhinolophus sinicus. Lineage (NCBI taxonomy): Eukaryota > Metazoa > Chordata > Mammalia > Chiroptera > Rhinolophidae > Rhinolophus > Rhinolophus sinicus. The sequence continues at coordinate 19,155,785 of NC_133754.1, read as the reverse complement.
ACAAGGAAATGTTTATAGCATCAGCGTTTATTTTTATCTTTCATTTTTCAAAAGATGAGAAATGCGTTAAGCTTTTTTTTTTGTACTTTAACATTATTGTCATCACACTCTTGGTAGTAGAGGGAACAGTGTATTAGTTTGCTAGAGTTGTCATAACAAAACAGCACAGATTGGGTGACTTAAACAACATAAATTAATTTTTTCACAATTCTAGAGACTGAAAGTCTAAGATAGCTATGCGGGAAGGTTTTTGTTTTTTTTTTCCTGAGGCCTCTCCTTGGCTCATAGATGGTCACTTCTGTACCTGTACCCACATGGCCTGTCCTCTGTGTGTGTGCATCACTGGTGTCTTTCTATAGTTCTTAATTCCTTCTTCTTATAAGGACACTACTTAGATTGGATTGAGGCCCACCCTAATGACCTAATTTTAACTCAATTACTTCTTTACTGTTCCTATTTCCAAATATAGTCCCTTTTGTGGTATTGGGTATTAGGGCTTCAACACATTTCAGTACATAACAGACAGTGTCAGTAGATTAACACAAGGTAGGTGATCTCTTTCTCTTTTATGCTTTCAATTTAAGTGATTCTTATAAGAGAGAAAGTTTGGGAGACCTATAGAAATCTATATTGAACTACTGTGCTTTTCTTATCCAAAGCACACATCAGTTTGACTTAATAAGCATAATAGATTTTATTTAAATAATAATTGTATTGTCATATTACCTGATTTTATAAAAATGTAACTATTTATTGTAATTCCTGTACACTGGTTTGTGCATTATAAATTTTATTTATTAAGACTGTCATATGGTATTAACCTTTTAGTTAATACATGGTATTATAACCTTCTGTCATAATAGAAGGAAAGAGGAAAAAGTATTCAATGTGATTATTACATTTAATGAGATCTGTAAAGAGAATATACATCTCAAGGAGCATAGCAATAGACCTACAAATGAAAAACTTTCCTTATGTGAGGTCTCTAAATATAAATCTGAATACTATTAAATCTTTTAATACTAATTTCCCAGGAAAGTAAGAAAAAAAATAGAAAAGAATGAGATTTATTTTTAATGAAATGCAAAATATAATTGACCACTAGTTTTTTTTAAAACCCTATAATGTGTTCACTATGTAGCACATTTAAAATCAGGTTATCATAAAGTATATGATTATCTATTTACTTAGTAATTGAGTTAAATATCTTCCATCAAAAGTGATGACAATAGATTCATTCAAAGACTATATCCAGGTAGAAATATATAAAACTCAAATTTGTGGCATTAGCTCAGTGTGAAACAGCATCTTATAAAATGGCATCTTGGAGTGTCTGGAAAATACAAATGTAACTCAGTGTTTGACCTTCATGCCATGACTGGACAAAGACCTCCTATTGTTCTTTATTTCTCATCCCCGTGAAAGGATTGCCACATCATGATTTCAGATGCTGTTTAGTGTGTTATGTATATATATTTTTCTCTACCAAGATTTCTAGCTTTTTTTTTTTTTTTGCATTAATGTCATTTTGATAAATAATTTTATTCTTAAAAGTACATGGGCTTTTCTTACAAATTATCATTCTTGGTTAAACCATTGAATGCATACCAGTCATTAGCTATCTGGGATACAGAAAAACTGAAGGGAAACCTCTTGCTCCCAAATTACTGAAATCTACATGTGGAGGTAGAAAAACTAATTTTGCAAGAAAAAAATGTAATAACTGAAAAATTAGAGGTAAACACATGTTGCTTAGAGGTAAAGACTATAAATAATTAGGCTCAGGAGTTGGGTTGATGGGTGGTGTCGCAGCAGGTTCACAGAAGATGACAACATCAGAAGTGAATTTTGAAAAGGATAGGAAAAGGTAAAAAATGAAGAATTCTCAGTGAAAAATTGTTCAAAGGTTCTGATGTGTATCTATTAGAGTATGTTCCAGGTTTGAAAAAGAGAGTTGAAATAGCCTGGCACTAACCAGGAGGGACAACAATTTCAGTATTGAGACTACAGAAGGAAACAAGACACCTTTCATAAAAATCTTTACATGTTATACTAATGGGAGCTGTGGAGAGGTTGATTCTGGGGATAATAATTTTGGAAGATATAGTATTCAGTACAAATTTCCACAAACTTAATGGCTTCAAACACACACATTTATTATTGCACGGTTTCCCTTATGTCCCTTCAAGCTGGACTGAGTTTTCAACTGGCTACTCAACAGGGGGAAAATCCACTCTCAAGTTCCTTTAGGTTGTAGACAGAATTCATTTCCTTGCAGTTGTATGGGTGAGAGTTCAAGCTTCTTTACTGGCTGTCCGCTGGAGTCTACCCTCAGGTGCCAGAGGCCACCTTTACGTCTCGGCCATGTGGCTTCCATATAGGCAGTTCACAAATACAACATGGCATCTTGTCTCTTCAAGACCAACAGGAGAATTTGTCTGTCTCCCATCTGCAGAAAAGAGTCTTATATAGTATACTCATGGGAGTCACATGTCATCACTTTTGAAATATTCTGTTTGTTAAAAAAAAAGACTACTTGCTCACTCAAGAGAAGCCCACAATATGAGAAGTTGCAATAATGAAAATAGCATACAGAATATGGACTATTCCTATGGGCCACCTCAGACCAGTTCTTATGGGCCACATTAGAAGAAGCATTTCCTGTGAACTTGTCATAAATTCACATTCTCAGGTCCCACCCCAGATCTACTGAATCAGAAACTCTGGGAGCAGGGCCCGACATTCTCTGTGTTAACAAGTTCTCCAAGTGATTCTGATGTCTGCTAAATTTTGAGAATCAAGGATCTACGTGGTAGATATTCTTGTTCTCTTAGGAGTACGGTTTGATGTATCACCCGATAATACTAGGAAATGAGCTGGGAAATGTTTTCAAAATGAGAGCTCCTCCAGGATTAACAAGAATTGCAGGCATGAAAGAGAGCAAAGAAGAGAAACTGAAAAAAGAAAAAGAAAAAGAAAAAAAAAGCGTCAGCATGTGAAGCCAAGCTAAAGCAGTTATGTCATGTACAGCAGTATGTGATGAAAATATGGGAATTTGAGGAAGTGGGTGGTGAGAGCAATTCCTGAACTAAAGCACAGAAAGATATAGTGAACTTTTATCTGTTTTCTCCATTGAGGGGCCTGGCTTGAACATTACTAATGCAAAAGGGGCGTAGACAATGGATGTTGGTCTTTTTATCCAGAGAGTGCCTATTGAATGAAATGACAAGAAGCTGAAATATATCTACATTCAAGGGGCGTATAGAGAAATAAATCAATAAATGTAGTATTAAAGAATACAACAGGGAAAACTGGAGAGATGTATCTTGGAAGTTTAGGAAAGGGAGAATTATGAAACAGAGGGAGTACACAAGAGTGTCATGTACCCCGGGACCATTAGGACACTTTCAGCTATGAATGAACAAATGTAATTGTAACCATTTGAAGTAATAAATATCCTAATGAATTAATTTATTTTCACATTCATGGGAGTTACAGGATGATGCCCGACCAGTTGAATCATGGCTAGATCTGGGGTTTTAAGACACTATTGGGAGTTACTTTCTCTCTCTTTGTCTCTGTCTCTGTCTGTCTGTCTCTCTTTGTCTCTCTCAGTCATTTTATCTCCTCTGGCAGTTCCAGGCTCATCTTTTATTTCAATGTGGGGAAGAGGGAACATGACTTTCTCTCTCCCAGCATCCATAAGAACTCTGGAAAAGTATTCTGATTGGCGTTGCTTAGATTACATGACAACCCCAAGAGGATAAAATTTGTTATCTGGCCAGCCTGTGTCATGTGCCCACTCTTGCAAAAAAGGCAAGAAGGACTCATTGATAGGCCACAAGACACATTATTACTGTCAATGAGGTAAGTTATGAGAAATTTATATTGGTTTTGACAGTCAAAAAATCATTGATTCCAGGGCGATTTTAGTAGCTGGGCTGCTACAAAAGAAAGATTGCAGCGGTCTAAGAAGTATAAAGGAAAGGAGGCAGTGGTGAATTGTTCATGTCCTGTCTATGATGCCATGGGCCCTGAAATGGCTTCTTACACAGGAATTTATCACTAATCCTCTGGGCAGAGTTGTCTAGCTTTCGGTTCAGCTTTGATCATGGTAAATTAGAATTCGAAGTTATCCCTATTTTCTCACCTGAAAAAATTGTCATTACACTGAATCAAGAGATTCTCTATCCTGGTGCTTTATCCTCCAGCTGCACGCTTATCCAAGGGGCATGAAGGCTACATGGGTCAAGAGTCATGCCCTAATTTCTAGACTAAGTCCTGGGTTTCAAATTCCCTTCCAAATGGCCTCAAGTCCATTTACAAGGCTTGTGAAGTTCTCTCCTCCATGTTGATCCACCAGAGGAAAGACCATACCATAATTGGATAGAACTCTAGGCCCAACAGGTAACTTCTTAGCTGTGTGGAGACAAATAAAGAAGTTGGAAATGTAGACTATGATAAATTCACAAGTGTGACGAATCTTATAGTGCTACAGCTGGGACAAAAAGGCCAGAAGGATATGCTGTGAACCAGCTCACCTTGGCTTCCACATTCCAGCAAGAAATTCCAAGTCTAATAAATTTGAACTTGGCCTTCCAGGTCATTATGAATGTATATTTGCCAAAGTAGGAGACTCATCTGTATATTATTTAATACCAGTTAGATTGGTTTATAACTTTTAAATATTTAGACATATATTATGTAAACCTCCATTTATATTCTGACCTCCACAACTGTTAAGGACAGATTATATACCCGCTGGACAAGAGATAGATTATATTATGATTCTGGTCAATCAGTTATAAATTACTTATAATTAACACATGATACTATGCTATAAAGTTCTGATTCCTTGTTCTGGTAGGTTGTTTTTAATAAATGGCCATGATTATGTTTTACTTGCTGCCATGCTCTTGGATCACTTCTCCCCATACTGATTCTGGCCTTAGCTATATGCATTGGTTTGGCCAGTGGGACAATATCAATGTAATACAAGCACAGACATAAAAAGTGTTTTTTACATTGGGGCTTGTCTTCTCTTGCTACTCTGAGATTTCCATCATGCGAAAAAGCTTGATTTAGTCTGCTGGATGAGAAGAGACACATGGCCAAGTCGTTGTTTTACCACAGAATACTATATCAGATTTATGAGTGGAGCCATCTTAGGCCAACCGACTCTAGCCGAACTGCAGCTGACCACATTGGTCACTTAAATTAGACCATATCAGAACAGTCCAAGAAAATCTGAGAAATGATATGCATTTGTTGTTCTAAAGTCACTAAGTATTAGGGTGGTTTGTTATACAATAAAATTTACTGAAACAAACACCTACTATTTTCACTCTTCCTCATTTGCTTTTAGTATATTCTAAACTCAACATACTATACAAGACCCTCTAAGATCCAGTCTTTAGATTTATTTCATAAACCTCTCCCAATCTCTAATCCTTGCATCCCATCTGAATGCCATTTCAGGTGCTTGCAAGCCTCCAAACATCCCAAGCTTTTTCACAAATCATTAACTTGGTTTTTACCTCTGATACTATCTGAATTGCTCTTCTGCTCCATGTGTTGGTTGGTCCACATCAAGAGGCAAATATTTCCGTTTGTCTTTTTCAAGGGCCGTTTTCTATCTTTGAATTCTTTTTCATCTAGTGCCATAGAAAAGTGCCTTATCATCTTTCTCCCAGTGCACTACAACATTTAATTGTACCCACTTATTTAAATTTATTGCTCTCTTTATGTTACATTATAAGTAAGCCAGCCCCTTGACAACATATACGTAGCTGTTTCTGCGTCCTCTAATAAAGTTGACAATATGCATTTAATGCAGATTTATTGAATGACAGATGAAGGAAGACGGGGGAAAAAAGATGGAACAAAAAAGGGAAGGGGGGACAGGAGAAAATGTGAAAATGTGTACAGATTTCTTCTTAGTTTGTTACCCAGACTGAGATAGATGAAAGGCACTGACACAAATCAAAGAAACAAAACTTGTTTACTTTAGTTACCTTTTCATAGTTGTAGATTGTTGTTTGTAGTTTTCTTTTTTTACTTTTTTTTTGTCTTGTAAAAAGTTGTCTTGAAAGGCTGCCAAGAGCATGTTTTTATTATGAGTATAATCAAAATTGAGGCAGGGGGATTAGTTTTTGAATTAAGTGTCTTGAAAATGATATCATTGTATGTATTAGACTTCCTGGCAGTCCATATGGAGGATACTTATTTTTTCTGATATAGGATGTGAAAATAGTGTGTGTTCAAGCATGTGGTATAGAATATTGAGCAAGTTCTCTAGCACATTGTCTGTTTACTCCATGAAATTTTAAGCAAGCAGGGGAGACATTCCACTGTAAATGAAAGGGAAAGGGAGAGAAAGATGAATGGAGGAGTCCATTAAAAGCCTGGGACAGCCAATTAGTTGGCCTTGAGAGAGAGTGAATCAATGATATTTAAGGAATACCCAGGCAACTTCAATTTTTCCTGTTTATTTTGCTCTGTTTTTGTTTGTTTTTACTCAGTATCTTTTTGCCAATCATATTTTCCCATCTTTTTATTTTTTTTATTTTTATTTTTTTTTGTAGGATGGACTAATGGCTGAGCTATATATAACTCTTATTTGGTTAAAAATGGTTTTGCAGTTGTAATCTTTGATTTTAATGTAATACCCAAATTTCTCATAATCATTTTGCTTTTTGTATTTTTGTCCATTTTGTGAGAGAATCAACAGTGAAGGAGATTTATTCACTTCCAGTTGTTTAGCATATGTAAGGATTAAGTTGACAGAGTTGTTATGTTAGCGTTAATATCCCATTTATTCCTTGGCATAGAAAGACACGAGTAATAGAAATCTGGCCCTTACTCTCACCTTCAATGTGAGTATCTGTGTCTCTTAAAAAAAGGTCTACTTGTGTCTGAGCTAGCTTATAAATCTCTCATTATAGTATGACTGTGTCAATACAAAGCTCTAGAAAAAATACGTTAGTAAAAATGTTTGGGGAAGAATCACAGTGAAGTGAAAACCTTCCAGATGTTGAAATTAGGAAAAAAACCTGTGTTTAAATCTTGACTTTGCTTCTTAACATCTTTGTGACCAGGAACATATTTTATACTCTCTCTTAGGAGCAGTTTCTGGATTTAATATAATAGGGTTACTATTAATATTAACTGAAATAGCACTTCTAAACTGTCAAGCAAAATATATAGCATATAATAGGTTCTTGATAAGTGGTTGGCTCCCCCTTGCTTTACTACTTCCAACAGCAGCAAAAATAGAAATTTACAAATCTATGGTCATTTCTTGTGAATAGATTTATATATATATATATAAAGGTTGCCTGAGTTGTGCCTTATATATATATATAAAGGTTGCCTGAGTTGTGCCACAAGCTGGGGATATTTAACTTTATATATCATACACAAACACAGTACATAATTTGCATTAAAAATGTTAAATGTCTTTGAATCTTCCTTAGAGGTATTAACCTTTGCAGTGCCTCATTTACTCCTCTGATCTATGTATTCATCAATTCATAACAGGTATTGGAATCAAGTTGGGGAAACAAAAAATCTAAAAGTTATTCAAGTATGTGGACACTCTCAAATATATTTTGTCCAGAGATGAATGAGTAGTGAAAAATGTGTGCAGAACAGTTTTATGGTAAAAATTACTATATATCATATATGTATTTCAACCTGGAAGACATTTGGGAATGAAGTTCCTGGGTATATTCAGCATACCAAAATGAGAGAGGTAGAGAGTAAGTGGGAGCTAGACCTAATCACCAAGGTTAATTGGTATTCCTAAGGTCGTTCTATCAGCCACCCACTTTCTTTTTGTCTTATCACACTCTCTTTTAGATCTCTTCTTTTTCCTGAGGACATAGACAAAGAAAGTGCTATATCAGTATCAAGAGGGACCTCTTTAAGAACAGAAAATCTGACCAGATCTGGTAGGTATGTTTGGACTCTGTCAGCAAAAATGTCAGTCAAGGGAGGGGGGTGGGGGGGAAGCTTTGGGAAATGTTGAAGCAGCTCATTCTTCCTTAGCTCTGCTCTTTGGTCTCACGAAAGCGACTATTTATTTATTTATTTATTTATTTATTTATTTTTTCATTCATTTTGTATTCACTTTTCAGACTTTGATTCTGGATCCCTGAGACACTGCCAAGAGTTGCCTGGATTAAGATTCTAGAGCTAGAAATTGCTCTTAAGTGCCTATGCTGGGCCAGTGACAATAGAAGGTAGAAGAGGTCCTATACTCAGGAGTTTTGTACTTAGTGGATGAGACAGACTAAAAGCTAAACAAATATACTAGCAAATGAAAACTAAGACTTATGCAAGAGGCAATATGTTAAAATATAAAATAATGATGCATTCCTAATTACATTATCTGAATTTTTCCACGATATTGACTAAGCATGATTTATAACTCTAATCCTATTCCTTAGATGTTTGACTTTGTGAATATATATAATTTATTTCCCTGAAGGATCTGGTTTTCATGGCCAGAGAGGAGAGCAGATTCAGAGATTTGGGTAAAGATCAGTAACGAGGATAAACACTTCTTTCTTTGTGATAATAACTGTCTCTCTGTGTATTTGAACAAATATAGAAAGCAGCAGGTCCTGTGATTTTACAGCAATGAATTCAGCTAGGAAGAGAGGGGGAAATCGAATGGTGTAGAACCAAAGATTTCAAGAATCTCAAAGCCCAAATTTAAATTTCATCTCTGTCTCTTACAGGCTAATGATTTTTGACAAGTTACTAAACTTTGCTAATCTCTAGTGTCTTCTTCTGTGAAAATGGATATTACAATAGTACCTACTCTGTAGGATTGAGAATTAAGAAGCATGATCCAAATAAAGCACCTAGCATATAAAGTATCTTCTACAGATATTGGCTATTTTCACTAAGGTGAAATATATTTTGATAAGTGTAATGTTAAGATTATTTTTTTCACTTATTCCACCTGTAATTATTTATATATGTAGGTACATGAATATACACAGTTTACAAATATATAGAATGTGGAAAATGTTTGGATTATAAGTAAATTTGTTTTTAAAAACAGATACACTGCTAGTGTATATCAAGACTATAAGTCAATTTTTTATAGGTTGTTGTTATTTTTCCTTGAAGTTTTTACTTCAATTATTTTTACCTTTACTCTTATTTTTCTTTGATTATTGCTTGACTATAATGGTATCACTGGAAAATAGGAATTGTCAAGGAATCCCTTATTTAATGAATGAATAGATGAATGAATGAGTCACTTAAGTATGAGGTAATGGTCATCACTATAATAGAAATACAGAAAAAGGATAGATTCACAAATTCTGCAGTACAGAATAATAATTGGCATAACTATGGATATCTGGAAAATTACATTTTGTTTATGATCCTTCTTACACTGTAAGCATCATCAACATTCATGGAGTAGGTAGTTATTATGGGGCCATATCCCACATGCTAAGAGTTACATACAATTCAACTTAAGTATCCCTTCAGTCCATCAATGGATGAATGAATAAAGAAAATGTGGCTATACCAGGAGTACCAAAAAAATGTATACAGATGACTTGTATTCATTTTTTGTTATCAGTATATATCATTACAATTTTGACACAGTTTTTCCTTTTTTAATATGTGTATACATTTTTTGGAATGCTGTGTGTGTGTGTGTATGTGTGTGCGTGCATGCGTGTGTGTGTGTGTGTGTGTGTGTATAATTCAGACATAAAATAATAGAATTTTACCATTTGAAACAACATGGATGATTTGAGGGCATTACGCTAAGTGAAATAAGTCAGACAAAGACAAATAGTGTATTATCTCATTTATATGTGGAATCTAAAAAGCAAAAACAAAATAAAATAAAACCCCAAGCTCATAGATACAGAAAGAGAATAGACTGGTGGTTTCCAGAGGTGGGATAAATTGGTGAAGGGAGTCAAAAGGTACAAACTTTGAGATATAAAATAAATTTCATGGGTACATAATGTACAGCATGGTGACTATAATTAATAGCACTGCATATTTAAAGGTTGCTAAGAGAATAGATCTGAAAAGTTTTTGTCACAAAAAAAATTTGTAAGTATATAAAGTGAAATAAGTTCATTATACTTGTTGTGGTGACCATTTTGTAGCATATACAAATATCAACTCATTATGCTGTACACCTGAAAGTAATATAATTTTATATGCCAATTATACCTCAATTAACAATACAAAGAAATATCATAAAAAAGAAAATATTATAAATACAAATAATTATGAAAGTGAGTGTGCAATCCATGCTGAGGTAGATTGCTTACAAAATGGCACCAATGTGCTAATCCTTCCAATGTCCTTACGTGTTACAATGTTATTTTGCTGCTTCTCTCAACAAAAGGAAAATCTATGTCCCCACTTGTGATATTGTTCATACTTGCTTTTGCCAAAAGAATGTGTGAAGAGTGACTTGTGCTAGTTCTGAGCCTAGGACTTGAATGGCTTTGCAAGTTTCCTCTTTCTTTTGTAATCCTGACACTGTCATGTGAAGAGATCCAATCTAACCTCCTGGATATTTAAATGCACATGAGCCATGCCAGGCATAACTAAAGACAGCCAGTTAGTTAATCACCAGATCAGTGAGTCTCCAAGGGAAGTGCCAGCTGATGGCAGAAACATACACAAAACCAGACAAAATTAGCCAAGTCTGGATTAGATCAACAAAGTTGCCTGGCTAATACAGAAACTTACATTCTTTAAAACATTTTTATAATTTTAAGACATTGGATTTTGGTGTGGTTCCTTATACAGCAATATATAACTGATTCATTTAGATATTCATTTGGAATCAGTTATATATGTATGCTTATTCACACAGTATACATGAAATCTGTTTACAACCTTTTCATAGATACGTACATTTGTATGCACACATATGAGCACACATATAAATACATTTATATAAATGGAGTGGGGAGCGAGAGCAAGAGTGAGATTGGAAGAGAAAATGTGTGACTTTGGGAAGCTCATCGTTTCGTCCCCACTTTAACAATGCCAATGCAATGCAAAAGGGAAAATTCTAACTCTAGCTTTAGGTTAAAGATGCTCTGCTATGAATCTCTCTCCATGAGTAGTGTTAGCTCATAAATTTCCTGTAAATAGTAGCTGCCACTCAGGTGTCATACCAACTATAGCTAATAGGATAGGAATAGGAGAGACACTTGAATCTTTCTGAAGGCTATCAGTGGGGAAAAAACAACAACATAGTGTGTAACTTAATATTGGTCTCATAAAAGCCCTAGTGTAACCTAATCTTGGTCTCAAAAATGTAATATTTCACAGATGTGAAATGGCCAGTGTCCATGGGATATCATAATTTTGGATCTTCTTTTTATCTTTTGAGAAAGAGATAGCTGGGTCAAAATTGCCAAGAAATTCATTTAGTTATAAATATAATAAAATTCTCCCAATATTTCTTTTTTTGTATAGCCCAATATTCCAGTTTAACTCAGATTGTTATTTCTAACATTCTTCTAATATTCTGATGCAAGATATCCTTATATAATTGTAAGATTGTTTCATCATGGGTTTGTGAGTCCTATAGAAGCTTAATCCCCAGTCCTCTTCTATTATTTCAGTTTACATATATGAAAGACAGAAAATAATATTCTAAAGACTTCTGATTTTGATAAAGATGCAATATTATTGAGAACAAATCTTTCAATTAAAATGCTACATTAAATAGAATGCTTTAAAAGAATAAGATGAAAAATAGTAAAGAATTACTAGGCAAATTATGACAACTGGAGAGCAGCCAAAAAATATAAGAACCTGAGAGCCCTCAGCAATCAAAACCCAATCAAATTGCAAATTGTTCTTTAGTTCTGAGGTCTTACAAAATAAAAATTAAAATATAGAGTATCTGGTAAACCCTTCTGCTCATTAAAATGAGATCTGAGTAGAGTGAACAAGAAATAAACCAGCCCCCCTTATTTCATGCAGGAGACTACAAAAGGAGTTGTTTTAGAACTGACATGCATGAAAAAGAGAGAGAGAGAGGAAAGAAACAAAGAAAATTTTGGCCAGCCCTATCAACAATGTGCAGCCAAAATTCTCATCACCAAAGCGGTCTAGAGAACTTTCTCACAGTAAATTATGTTTAAAGTAATTCTGTCATGGTCACCTAGCAACGGACTGAGCAAACACTAATCCATAATGAAAAAGCCATAACTATTGTAGACCTTTAGAAACACCCGCAAAAATAATATTTCAAAAGCAATAAATAGTACTGTGGTTGAGAAAGTGGTTGAGCTCTTTTAAACTTGCCCTTTGAAAACGGTACAGAGGAGAACCCCAAGGAAAAGAGAAATTCTAGGTTTCTGTTAGAATGAGAAGTTGAAGATAAGAACTACAGAAGAAGTGGTGAATATAGAGAATTTTGTAATGACCGACACTTAATTCCAGAGGACACAAAAAGATGCAGGAGTTGGAGAGAGGTAGGAGATGGGGACAAGAAAGGGGTTAGAGTAAGCAATTTGTGGTGATGACCTGGCAACCATCGGATTCTTGTATGAATTGACATAACCTCAGTATATAAGATACTCTGATTGATAAATCTTGAGGATCTAAAGGTAGAAATTTACACCATCTATGAAGGGGGCTATTTGTCGAGTAGCATGTGAGTTGCTAGGGTCGGGAAGTTGCTTGACCCCTGCAGAACCAAGATCAGAGCAATCATATACCCAAAATTTCAGAACTGCCCCTTAACCTTTAAAAATTATGGCTGGAGTGAGGGTTGTGGAGAATGCAGGGTGGGATGTTTTACTCATTCTTGGGGCTTTTTCTTCATTCCCAAAGATGGAGATATAGCCTGTCACTCTAAATTTCTCTAACTTTGGGGGTCTCTTACTGCTACATAGAACTCTAGAATATATTCTAAATATTTTTTATTGCTCTTATAAAAAATTTAAAATTATATTTCTACTATTTTGCTTATGAGTAAAAGCTCTGTTGATTTCTGAACAGTGAAGTTACTCTCACAATCTTTACAGATTGTCTTTGATTTTTAAAATGTTATATATGTACTGTTTGGGCACACTATCGTTTTCATCTTGCCCAGTTAACATGAATTACATTTTCTTACCATATTTTTTGGGCTAGCACTACTAGTAAAATGTTAAAAATTAATGGTAATAATAGACAGCTTTGTTATTGTTCCTATTAAAAAGGAACGTGCCTATTATTTTACCACCAATTGTGATTTATTTTTCTTTTTTGTAGGTGTTTTGTAGATCCTTCTTAGCCAGTTAAGGAAGTTCCAAGTTTTTCAGACTCAGCAAGACATTTTATCATGAACATCATTAAATGTTTTAATATTCTCACAAACTTAGGAAAATGCATATTGTGCTATAGACACCACAATTGGATTTAAACTGTTTATTCTATTGTGTGCCTAAATGGGAATACTTTTCCAGGCCAACCAATCAGCATCAACTGTTTACTTCTGAGAGTCACCTAATCAGGGGAAGAATTTACTCAAATAAACTTGCTTCTGAGAATCAACCAATCAACATCACTCTCACCTGTCAGTAACCCAGCTTTACCAGATGATGACACCCACTGTACCTGCCTCTAAAAGTCTACCAGCTCCTAATTTGTCCTGATCTTAAACACTCTAAATGTGATTAGCATTCTTCTCTGTTTCCAGAGACTGACTCTAGCATAGGTCTTCCTTACTATAGTAAACAATAAATTCAATTTTTCTTTTTATTTTAGATACTGAGATATCATCATTTGCAAACTGCCTGTATTATGATGATTATACTTTAAAAAATCTTTTTCAACTTGTTAATATGATGAACTACATGAGTTTTTTTTAATGTTAAACAATATGTATTTCTGGGATAAATCAAGCTAAGTAATGATAGTGTTTTGTAAATATAAAGTAATGGTTCAAATTATTAACATTGTAATTAGGATTTTGCATCTATATTGTGAGACTGGCATATAGTTCTTTTTTGCTTATACTCTCCTTGCCAATATTTGTTATAAACATGTTTCAAACTTGATAATTTGAGGTTTCTTCTCTGTATTTTGGAATAAATTACATGAAATTTGGAAATATCTGGCACAAGTTATCTGGGCTTGTTGTATTGGTAGATTTATAACTACTTACTTTGGTTATGTCTTGCACACCACCTTATCACTGCTACAGTGACCATTTCTATGCAGATATTGATTTGCTTTTGCAACGGCAATTGGGCAACCCAACGGCAATTGGGAACCACTCCACGTACCTCTCATTTTCTACCATGGGACCACCTTCAGAAACACTCTTCTCTCAGTCATGTACCACCCAATTGGCTATTCAATTGACCAAAGATGAATGGGAACAGATAGATGTATGCACATGTCCCCACTCCCTTTTCATCTACTGTTGAATAGTTCTGTGATATATCTTCTTAGATTCGGCAGTATTTACCTAGAGCTAAGGACAATTTGATCAATCCTCAGGTTGTCTGTCCCTCTTCCCCAGTTTCTTTCCACGTGCCCTGTACTCCTCCTCCACGGCATCACATTTCTACATAAGTACCACCTGTAAGGCTTTATGTCTGGTTCTAAAGAAATCCAGGCTAAAGCATTTTTTAATATGTTCATCTCATTTTTCTATCTTTTTTTGTTAATTGCATTGTTGTATCTTTCTGAATAAGTCAATTTTGTCTCATTTTTTATATCAAACTTGGATATAAAATTGCTCATAGGCTCATAGTGCTTTCTTAAAATTATATTGTATTTAATCATTTGTAAGATGCACCACAAATTTATATTCCCTTCAGAAAAACAAATTTACCAGTTTATTATTGATTGTAATGCATCCTTCTTTCAAAGATGTTAATATAGAAGAAAATGCAATTTTTCTATTTCAAATCCTAGCATTGATTTTTGTGATTTCCATTGTTTTAGTCCATTTGTCTATGTATTTTTAGGCTTTAAAAATAAGCTTTTGGTTTTATTGGTCGATAATTTTTATATTTTTGTTTTCTGTTTTTGTTTTCTGTACATTAATCCCTTGCTTTTGTGTTCTTGAGATAGTTCTTTAGTTCCTCTTTTAGATTCTCATGTTGTTGTACCCTCACATCATTAATTCTCAGTCTTCTTTTCCTAATGTGAGCTTATGGAACTAAAGTTTCTGTTCTAAATACCACTTTAGTTGTATACAAGAAATTTTGATATGTAATTTTCATTTCAAATTGATACTAAAATTTTGTACATTGACCTATGAGATATTTATATATCCATCTAACAACTTCCAATCTTAAAGCTTTGGGACTTTTAAAAGTTAGATTTTAAAATTGAATTATAACTTATTTATATTGTGATTAGAGAACATACTCCTAATGATATTCTTTCTTTGCTATTTGTTGTGTCATTTTTTGTAACATTGAGTATATTGTCACTTGAAATATATATGTATATGTTCTGTGTAGTATTGAAAGTATGTTTATTCTCAAATTTGTAGACTCAGGGCTACACTTTCCTAATTCTTTTAGGACTTCATCTTTTTGAACTTCTACGCGATGTATGTTGAAATTCATCGTTCTGCCCCTCTTAATTGTTTTTTTCATATTTTCTTTCTATCACTTTGGGTCTCTATGTTTCTATTTTCTGTAATTTCCTAACCATATCTGCTACTTCATGAATTCTCTATTAACCTAATATGCTAATTGATCAATCTATAGAGATTATATTTTTAGTATGTTAATTTTATTGACAGAAGTTCAATTTTGTTCATTTCCAGCACTGCTTATTCATTATCCAAATGTTTTTATATCTTTAAGCATTTCCTTCATTGTTTAAACGTTTGCATCTAATAATGTTATTACATAAAAATCTTGCTTGTGTCTGCAAATTCTTACTCTCATTTTGGTTGTGATTTCACATTCAGTGAGACTTCATCTGTGCAAATCCTTTCCAATCTAAACTAACCATTGTCCTTCTAGAACATTTTTGCCATGTTTTTTCACTTCGGGTCCCACTTGAGATGAGTTTCTATATGAATTTGGTGGCTTGGATATTCCTGGATTATGCAAAAGGTAAAATATCCAAACTCATATGAGGTCACACTCATATTTATGAATTCTCAGGAAATAATTCTTTTTCTTCACATTAATCCAAAGCAAAGAAAAATGAGTTTCTGTTTTTCCTAGCTGTCAAAGACTGATTTTTTTCCCTAACGTGTCTGTTCAGTGATACTGAAATCCTTTGAATGTTCAAATAATTGATGATGTAATCTTTTAAATGTTCTGAGTTTCAGTTACCCACAATATGAGGGCCCAAGCCTTATCTATCGCATGGCTGTTAAAACCAAAACTTTGGTGACTGAGACTGTACCACCTAATCCTAATCCATCACCCCTTCAGATAGCTGCAGTTGGTTTGTTTAAATTCTTACCACTTTCATTTTCAGTTTCTCCTTTATTTTTGACCCATCAAGATTCCATTCCCATGTACTCAGCTATAGTTTTTAAATAACATCTTTTTAACATGTATGTGGAATAGTATTCAAGATATTTAGTTTACCTAAATGTTGAAAAATAAAATCCAAATTCAATCATTTCTTAAATTCATTTCAAAGTTCCATGAAATGAAATCCTCAGATGCTTCACTTTTTACCTTATGTGTGTATGTGTGTGTTGGGAGGGGGATATCTTAGTCATATCTCTCTACATAGCAGAACTGCACAGTGAATGGACACTCAGTTCCCTAAAAATTAAGCTACTACATCGTTGTACAACATGGAAATCTTCAATAGCTTTGCTGGTAGAAGAGAACATAATTGTAGGCCTTTCTATCCAACCAAAATTAGCAGTTGCTATTTTTCTACTCCAGAAAAATGCATCTAATAGCAGTTTACTGAAACTCTATCATTGCAAAATGTCACTAGTATAGGGAAAAAATCCCCACTCATATAATCAGAGAAACACTATGTTTAGCTCATTTCTATAGCCTATCAACCTCGAAATTTGAGTTTTTAAGTATAGCTGCAGCAATGAATTATGAAGTTGTGAAGAAATGATTCATTATGTAGGCCTTTGATTTGCTCACTGCCACTAATGGTTGTGGCCACCATTTGAAAGTGTCACTTTGAAATAACTTTTTAGACAAACATTATAAATGTTTAATATCATAATGTGTAAAAATCCTTGAATAGAAAATGAATGCTCACTGGATTCAAAATTAAATATACAAATATAGAATTGGTGATTTAAGCAACTTTAAAAATAGTTGCTTGTATAATTTTGTTCAAATGAGGTATCAAATCATATTTTTAAAAGATATCTGCACTGCATACTTACTATGACAGTTACTGATTTATTGTCTTTAGTTTCCAGATCCATTTTTTCTTGCCTTGTCTCGTGTAATTGGAGCTGCTCCACCCCTAGGCATTTTTTTTTTCTTTCTTTCTTTTTTTACCTGGTGCAGTCTTTATTATTAGATGGCATTAAAGGAGTGTAGAAGGAAAAGGTAGAAGGAGCTTTTTCCTTGGGGTGCTGGTGTGTTTTATTATTTCTGCCTCTGATGGCAAGTGGTTTGAAGGCCACCTGTTCGGACTGCAACTACAGCAAGACTCACCAGTGACCCAGGGTGCAGCTTGCTGGCTAGTGCGGGAGACCCTGTAGTGTATGTGTTCCAGCGAGCTCACATCATGGCTGAGTACACGTACCATAGTTAGCAAATAAAAGCACAAGACATCCAGTTAAATTTCAACTTCAGATTAACACATTTTCCGCAATGTTTGAGATCCACTAACCCTTTATTCATTATTTATCAGGCATTCAAATTTTCCCCGCATTCTCTATTTTATCTGCCAACCCTACATCCAGTGGGAGTTTTCTGCTTGCCAGCCCCAGACAGCAGACATCCTGGTTGGCAGCTCCCTGCTCCGCAGCTGTGGTCTGTGGTACCTCTGCAAATTTTGTTATTCAGTGGGCCACAACCACACCTTCTGTAACAAAGTCTGAGTTTCAGCCTGGGTTGGGGTGTGTGCAGAGTAGGTCTTCCACGTTTCTTTCCTCCTTGCATACTTAGATGTAGTAGCTGATCCCCACCTTTGTTATTCCTGCATTTTTTTAAGGGTTGTCTTCTGTTCAGTAGTTAATCACCTTTAATTAGTTAATTTATTAAATTTTCCCTGTGCCAATTACTATAATGGATCTATTTCCTAACAGGATCCTGACTGATGCAGAATTAGTACTGGAAGTGTCCCTAGGAGATAAACCTTTAAAGATGCTATTCAGGGATCAGTTTGGTCATACCCATGGGCTTGAGCACAGTGCTGATATCCTGACCATGAGGACACAGGGTGCTAATAATTCCAGGCATGCGTTGGCATCACAATTAATCAAACTACCACCTACAGTCTATTCTGATGAAGTGCAGACAGAAGCACGTGCCTTGGGAGACTAAATAGCTGCAGCACTTGACTGGTAAGTAATCATGATACACACAAGCATTCTGGTGTGAGAGGAAACTACTGAGTTCTCTGCAGCACTTGCATAAAATAAATGAGAAGCTGAAGTCCCTTAAACCCCAGTTCAAATCATGATCTGAAAATCAGAGTTTTCATGACAGCCTTCATAGAATCTCTTATTTTATTTTATTCTACTTTTTTTTTTTTTAGCTATAGAGCTGATATTTCTCAAAAATCAAACAATAATTGTGCAGGGTGCTAAATAACAGTATCAACTGAATTCACAAGGTCACCTGGTGACACAGTTTCTTATGTGAGTGTTGCTTTAATTGGGAAAGAATGGAACCAATCTTCGAATTGAACACATTTGTTTGGACACAGATGAAGTGGAAATGTCAAACTCATAAGTCAGTCTGAGGTTCCCTTCCAAGGAGAAAAAGCTTTTCCTCTTGTGTCAGAGACTAGCCACCTTTCATTTGAAAACACTGTGATAACCTCACCTTTTGCAGATGCCTTGAAAGAGGTGTGTGTTTTTTTCCCCCTCAAGACCCATGACAACCACCCCCTGATGCCAGTAGACACGCAAAGAGACTCAAATATCAAAATGTTGTCAGTGGTATGAAGGAGACACAGTGACGCTCATCCTCCAGGATATTTCCAGGATCTGAATGAGCAGTTTTCTTGCTAGTACAACGTGAAAGACACAGTGGTAATCCACCTCCAGCAATTTTCTGTCATTTTACTGAGAGGCTTCTTGGTGTGTTTTGCTGGCACCCCAGCAAGTGGCTCCCATGGGAGAAGCAAGCTGGGAATCCCATGGTTTTCACCCTCCAGGGAGTTTTGCCAGCACCCCAGCATGTGGCTTCCTTGAACTCCATGTTCAGGAGAGCCAAGGTTGCACACCTTCCAGGCTGCATCGTTTGCAGCGCAGCAAGCGTACTCTTATGCCAGCTGAAAGAACTGCTGTAAATAGGCTTTTAGTAACGTGGTGGTGAGCTGTGGGGGGTGGAGAGGCATTCTGCAGTCCTGTAATAGCTCCAGTCTTTCCGTGAGACTCTGCCTCTGGACTACACAAGAATTGCTCAGGTTTGCTTTAGTTTGTTTTTGTTTTTGTTTGTTTGTTTGTTTTTTCCATTTAGGTGGGTCAAGATGACTAGAGTGGGCTGGATTCAGTATTTCCCTTCTCCAGTGTGAACTGTGACATTTTCGAACCAGCCGGAGTTAGGTACAGGCCTACCTTGTTTTCATGTGCTTGGCTTTATTGCACTTTGCATATATTGCATTTTTTTTTTACAAATTGAAGGTTTGTGACAACGGTGTATTGAGTAAGTCTGTTGGCACCTGTTTTCCAGCAGCATTTGCTCACGTGGTGTTTCAGTGTCACATTTTGGTCATTCTTGCAATATTTCAAACTTTTTCATTATTATTATATTTGTCCTAGTGATCTTTGATCAGTGATCTTTGAAAAATTTGTTTGTGAAAGGAAGAATCAATTGATGTGGTGACTTTTGCCTTATTTTAAGAAATTACCACGGCCACCTCAACCTTCAGCAACCACCAATTAGAGGAGTCAGCAGCCCTCAACATTGAGGCAAGACCTTCCACTAGGAAAAAGATTATGAGTCGCCGAAGGTTCAGATGACCCCTTAGCATTTTTAGCACTAAACTGTTTTTTAATTAAGGTACGTACATAATGCTACTGCACACTTAATAGACTGCAGTATAGTGTAACATCACTTTTATGTGCACTGGGAAACCAAAACACTTGTGTTACTCACACTACTGCAATATTCACTTTATGGCGGTGCTGTGAAACAACCGCAATACCAAGGTATGCCTGAATGTTCCTCCCCACAGGTGAATTAGGGCTCTGATAATATGCTATCAGGTTAGGCTCTGCTTAACTAGTTTCTCTTGAGAGCATGCCTTGTTAATCACAGAGTGCCCTGGAGTATTTTTAAGCATTTCCTTTCCCTTACCCCTGCCAAAAGCAAGAGGGTTTTTTTTCTCTCTGATACTTACTGTGGAAACCTGGTTGAGTTCCTGGAGATAAACCTCACAATACTGGGGGGCCCTTTATGATTAGGTCCCCCTGAAGTTTTTAACTCTCAAGCCTGTCTACATGGAACCTCTAGCAATTCATGGGTTACCATTCGGGTTTTCCTTCCAGCACTGATTGCAGAGGAGGTTTCCAATCGTAAGTATTGGCTCTGGTTAGCCATGACTTCCTGTATTCATCTGTCTATCTCTCCAGTCTTGGGACAGAAGTTTCCTTGTGCCCTCCACATGGGATCTCTTACAGATCCAAACAAAGTTGTTCATTTTCCAGCCTGTTTAGCTTTTTAGTTATTGTTAGGACAAAGGGAAAACTTGCAGCTCTTTACATATGGATCTGGACACCACCAAGTCGAAATATTTACTATATAAACATATCATTATTAAATCTCTTTAACTGCTTTCAATAATCTCATTTTGCTATTAAATTCTTCTTCAGATAATTGGTGTGTTATCTTTCTTTTGACTGGAACCTAATGTATTTATGCAGTAGTATCCCCTTCTCTGAAATACTGCTTTTAGTTACCCATGGTCAACCATGATCTGGAAATATTAAATTGAAAATTCCAGAAATAATTCACAAGTTTTGAATTGCACACAGTTCTGAGTAGCGTGTTGAAATCTACTGTGTCCTGCTCCATCCTGCCCAGAAAGTCCAGCCTCCCTTTGTCCAGCTTCTCCATACTGTACGTGCCCCAGGCCTGCATAGCCATCTGGGTTATTAGGTTGACTATTGTGGCATCACAGGCTTGTTTTCAAGAAACTCTTGAACACAATACAGATTTCAATAGTACTATATTTATTTAGTAAATGTATGCACTTGTGTTTTTCCAGATCCATATGTAAAGAGCTTGGAAGTTGCCCCTTTGTCCTAACAATAATTAAAAAGCTAAACAGATTGAACAGTCACCTCTTCTTGGATCTGTAGGAGAGACTATATCCTAATGTTATTGTCGCAATGTCCATGTCATTTACCTCATTTCATGTCATCATGTAAGCATTGTTTTATCTCACAGAGCCACAAGAAGAAGGGTAAGTACAATAAGATATTTTGAGAGCGAAAGAGACCACATTCACATGATGTTTATTATAGTATATTGTTATAATTGTCTATGTTATTATTGGTGATTGTTGTTAATCTCTTATTTTGCATAGTTTATAAATTAAACTTTATCATAGATATGGATGTATAGGTAAAAACATAGAATATAAAGGGTTGGGTACTATTTGTGGTTTCAGGCATCCACTGGGGGGAGTCTTATTCCCTGTGTATAAGGGGGGAAAACTGTAATTATATTCTGACCAAATTAGAACACCCTTAATATCTGGAAAGCAATCTGATAGTTTTCTATTCCATCACAAATTTACAATATGCAGTTTCAGTTAGAGAGCATATTCGGTGGCTGCAGGTGTTAAAGGCTCTGTAACTACGACCGTGGAAAAGCTGTGAATTAATAACAGCTGCTGTGGAGTTAAATTTATAGGGGCATAGAGAGAAGTATCCACAGACTTCAGAGACCATTCCTGAGGTAAATTCATGCCTCAGCATGGTTTTGCAGCCACTCACTGGGTGTATGACCTGTTTGACATCAATTTAATTCATTATTTTTCCTTTTACATTAGTTAAAGTTGGCTTTTATTGTTTGCAACCAAAACCCTGATTAGTACAGCACCAAATATCAAGGTGAATTACCTGAGAAGTTCTTTAATAATTACTTGAGAAAATTCTGCTAGACCAATGATTTAAATCCATCTTTGATTTGGTGTGCAATCAAGATCTTGATTCATGTGACGAAATAATTTTTATTACTGGAACTAGGTGGATTAAAACAAAACCAAAAATCTAAAGTATTGCTACAGAAATTTTCTTAATTTATGGATAGCCCTACATGGAGAGTTTGGTTTTAAAAATTCAGTGATCTGACATAACTTGTAATGGTCATGAGCCAGAAAGAGAAATAAATAAGCTGATTTGTTTAGGAATTTATTAGAAATTAGAGAGCTGGGTGTCTGGGTATGTATGTGTGAGGCTGGTTAGATATTACATGTGGATGGTGAGAGGAATGGTGATGGTGGAGAGAAAATAAGAGAGGACACGGAGGAGAAGCTGAGCAACATAGAGGCAAGCAGATGGGTCCGTAGCATAAATATTGGCCAGTGAAAACTTCCTGATGGAAGAAAACCTTGGAAGAACAAAGACGTTGAATATCAAATTGTAAGACATTTTTTTTTAATGAATGATCTCATAACTTCCAGTATTATTTAAAAATCATTTCTAATACATGTTATAGCTTTACTTACACTATTTTAAATTAAATATCCCAATTTATCTTTTTTAAAGTTTGATGTAGTAATAGTCCAGGCCAGTCTGATATATATGTAATTATTAAAATAATCTGTTTGTCTTTCCTCCACCCAGAACTTCAATTGGCTCTCCCCACTCTATTTTCACTAACAGAGGCCATTTTGATTATCCACATGAACATATTTAATAGGTAATCATTTGCTTTCCAAATGGTTTCTTCAGTGTGCTTCTCAAAAGTTTCTCTCATCATTTCCAGAATAATAAAAATAAATATTTAGATATGAAAATAATTTTAATAAATATACACATTCATTAGCAATGTATTTGTGTTCCAAACTTGGACAAATTAACATGTTTATAGATTTGGCCTTGAGAAATTTTGCAATTGCCAAGAAAATGACACTATAAATCCAGAGTAATTAACCTATCTCCACTGCATGCTTTGAATTTGTTTCACGAACAAACAACTCTTAGATGATCAGTGCAGGGAATTCAATGGGAGTTTTGCCCAGAAAACAGTGCAAAATACAAAAGTTGTTCATATAATAAGGAATAGATTCTCAAAAATAAAATCCTTAAGTATAAAAACACAAAAGGATTTTCTGTTGTTTATAAAAGATGAGACTTTATATTCAGAAAAAATATATTTAATCATATCTGAATATGTGATGTGTATTCTGAAATAAAACTATGCTTTTCCAATGACACTGAAGTTTTTTAAATGAAGTTGATGACCAGTTATATGCAGCAAAAGGAGAGAAATTTAGGATATATTTGATTGTTATATATTATATATATAGATGAGGACTCTTAATGCAAATTTTGAAATATATGGAAGCAATTTAACAGTTGTGTGATTGTCTGATTATGGATTAGAGACCAATTATATATATATATATATATATATATATATATATATATATATAAAATTTAGAAAAAAACTAAAAAGTTACCTTTGCTAAGTGATGGACAACAGTGAACAATGAGCAATAATAGGAGACTGTGCCCTTGTTTATAAGCCACCTAGGAAAATTTGTCACCTAGAAATTAACCTACAAAATCAATACATACTGGATCCAATCAAGATTGTACAAAATCACCTCAACTACACTGATTCAGTATAAAGAAAAGCTTTACAGTACCTTAATGCACAAGTTAATTTATCTGTGAAAGGTTTAAAGTTGAAGTGGGAGTTCAGTTAGAAGAGAAAGAAGAAAAGTGAATCAGAGAGATTAAGGCAGCAGCGCCATTCCAATCCCTTTTGTTTAAGTCAGCGGTCTTGAACTAGGGTGAATCAGTCTTTTCCCAATAGACACGTCAGATTCCTGCATATATACTATATTGAATCAGAATTCACAATTTGGAAAAGTCAGATTTGGTCATGGGCTTTTGAAACAGCTCCCCAAGTAATGTTGATGCGCACTATTTGAAAAAAAATTGCTTAGTTAAAATATTTGAATATTTAGGGGATGGGGTTGAGTAGTATGTTCTAGATGGGTTCATTTAGTTAATTGACTAAATTTCTAAACAATTTTCAAATCATAATGCTTTGTCTTTATTTATAAATTTAACCTAATTCAAAAAATGTTTAATAAGTACCTGCTATAAGAAAACACATTTAAAATTTTTCTTTTAATATTTCTCTCTCTCTCTCTCTCTCTCTCTCTCTCTCCCCCCCCCCCCAAAGAGAAGAGGTACAAAAAGGGGTTCAAGGCCTTCAAACAACCATGCTCTAACCAATAGAATTGTTTAGGTTTATTTTACAGATGATAAGTGTTTTTTAAAAGAAAATATATCAATGTTCTTTTTCTCCGGAAGAAGAATATTAGTAAGTATCTTAATGGCATTACTAAATCAATAATGAGATGACAAGAAGTATAATCCCAGCCTATAAGACTAGGGGTTGTATATTTAAAACTACACTGGGTGTGCTCGTGAACCCAAGCTTTTATCCTCAAACTAAATCTCTCCCCTTAGCTCCAGTTCCATATTCCCTATAGTTTAAGCAGCAATTTTCTTTCACACTACTAATATGGACAAAAAAAATATTTTTCTCAAAGAACTTCTTTGTCATCTTAATAAATTCTGAAATAAAAGTCATTAGTAAATGGTACCACCTTTACTCAGGTACTTAGGCCAAAAACCTAGTTTTTGACATTGATTTCTCTCTTTGCCTCAAACCCATAATCAATCAATTAGAAATATTTATTTACTTTCCTTCAAATTACACATGGAATCTAGCTGTTAACTTGCCATCCTAGCCTAAAATGTCCTTGTATCTCTCTGAATTTCTGCAGTAGTCCCCAACTTGTCTTCCTGCTTCTACCCTTTCACCCCTCTTCAGGTCAGTCCTTCAGGCAGTTGTCAGTGTGACTCATAAATCTTTCAATTATTCATGTCACTCCATTGTCCTAAACGCTGCAAATGGCCTCCAAAAATATTTAGAATGAAGCCAAACTCATTATCATGGTCTATTGCTCGTCTTGACCTTTCTTAATTTACTCTGTGGAGATCTCTGACCTGACTACCCTATGCTCTTTTTTTTTCCCCTCCTACGGTTTCCTTTACAGTCAAACTTTGACTTAGAGTCCTTTTTGTCTGGAAAGCTATTCCATTAGATATTGGTGGGGCTCACTCTTGCTTATCATTTATATCTCTGTTCAAATGTGCTTCCTCAGAAAGTCTTTTGACCACCCTAAGTGAAATCGTCTTCACTGAAGTTACTATCTATCCCTTTATTTTGCTCGTTTGACTTTATTACTCTTCTCATTACCTTAAATTCTATTTCCTTGATTACTTGTTTAAAATCTGTTTCTCTCATGAGAGTATAAACCATGAATAAGACTTCAAAAATCAAATTTTAATTTTTTAATCAAAATTTTATTTGATTTTCAAATTATTGCTATAAACTAAGAGTTTACAACAGTACATTCATACTAAGCAAACAATAAATATGTATTTTAAATGAATGAATTGAATAAAATGAATGTTACATAGTGCCTCCTTTCCCAAAATGCTAGTCACCTTTTTTTGCAATGCCTGAATTGCCCAAAACTTGTGAGGCCCTTTGGTCTTTTCTGCATTCATTTTTTGCCTGTTTACAATTTCCTTATTGGCAATGAGAGGACAGATGCTCAAAGTGTTATTCTTTCACTTTAATTTTCTCCTATCAAATCCCATCACCACTTATCTGTTCAAACTTATGTCATACCTGAATCCCTAAACTTATTCACTGCAACTGATGACAGATAAAATTTTAAACTTTTTTTTTATTTTACACCTATTGAGTGTTTTTTCATATATTTATAACTAAATAAAAATCCAACACCACTTCTCTCCACACAGACCATATCAAATTTAGCTGACACTCAAGCTTTCCTTAATATCTGCCTTTGAAGTCTTACCTTTAAATATTTTCATATAGGTATTCTAGAATATCCAGATCGTAAATATCGTTAGATAGATATGTGAAGATAGCCTATGATAAATGTTATGTAGGCATCTAGGAGGTAGAGAAAGTGCTAGATACAGGAAGAGGGATTGATAAGAAGACATTTACAAAATGAACAAACATGCTTTTGTATGCCAGTAGATTGTGAAGGAAACCATGGGGACATAAATGGAAAAGATTGGTCATGAAATGATAATTCCTGAAGTTGACTGAATATATACACATACACAATTAACAGGTTCTCAGCTCTCTACTGTCTCCAATCACTCACACATTTTAAATTTTAAAATAGAATGTGCTGTAAAGTTACTAAAGTTATACTTATATCTTTACAATTGACTACATGTTTGTTTTTGCATCTGTGTGTTTTAAGTTGGGTAGTCCTTAAAACTCACTATTTGTCAGGAGGCATATGCCTCCTATGTGCCAGATGGCTTGTAGAAGAAATATAAGAAATCAGGATTACTTTGTAAATATCTTTAGGTGTTTGCCTGAAGCATTTCAGTTCACTTAACAGGGGAGTTAATTGGTAATATTTTCTCCGAATGTTTTAACTTTTTGTTAGTCAACAACTGCCGTTAAGTCACTGAAGGGGCTTCAAAAATGATTAGGACATTTAAAGGTAAAATAAAATGATTGTCATTATATGGCTTAGGATGGAAGGAGGGCAACGTTTATGTTAGTGTGTTGTAATAGGAGGATAAGGTAGAGAAGGAGAAAGAGGGAAGTGATGTCCGCGATACCTGCACCGTAACAGGGACATGGTTTAGCAGCTATGTTAGTTTCCTAAGCCTTCCTTAATAGAGCAGCACACAGTGGCTAATTTTGCTGTCTCACAATTCTAAAGGCTAGAAGTCTGAAATCAAGATGTCAGCAGGTCATGCTCTCTCTGAATCCCGTAGGAGCATTTTTCCTTGTCTCTCCTGATGCTTTGCTGGCAATCTTTTATGTCCCTTCTCTTGCAGTTGCATCAATCCAATCTCTGTCTTTGTCCTCACTTGGTGTTTTCTCCATTTGTCTCCCTTTATAAGAACACCTGTCATTTTGGGATAGGAGCCTACCTTACTCCAGTATGATCTCATTTTATGTCGGTTGAGACCCTATTTTCCAAGAAAATCACATTCTGAGGTCCTGGGAGTAAGGACTTCAACATATCTTTTCTAGGGGGGTGGGGGGTGGGGGTGGGAGATGAGGGTAAGGGGGATCGAATATATGGTGATGGAAGGAGAACTGACTCTGGGTGATGAACACACAATGGGATTTATAGATGATGTAATACAGAATTGTACACCTGAAATCTATGTAATTTTACTAACAATTGTCACCCCAATAAATTTAATAAATTAAAAAAAAAAACAACAATAACAGTGACTTATGAGAAGTATTAACAAAAGTATATTAATTACATGGAAAACATTACATGACAGTGAGGCAGGATAGGTAGCCTAGGAAATTGACAACCCCCTTTAGGATACAAAGTGAGGTGCCTCACTGGTTACGCAAGTAACAAGTGACTGTATCTGGCATCTGCAGCTGGAGAGGAACAAGAACCAGTTTCATCCAGCAAAGCTAATCCCCTGGACTGGGACCTAACCTTCAGCTAATTCAAATGTCATTATAATCTCATTTACATTGTGGTTACAACAATGGGACATGACTAAAACTTGCCCCGGGAGGTATGAATACACATGGTCAGGACTACTGTAGTGTGACTCCGTCTCTGAATTCGCCAGCACTTCCCTCTCAAGCTCGTACTTTCATTTCAATAAACTTCTGTGCTGCCCTGCAACTGTCTTACTCTTGAATTCTTCCTTGTGCGAAGACAAGAACTTGGTCCCTGCTGCTCCGGGGTGAGTCCTCTCCTCAGCCTCCAGCAACAACAGCAGACGTATAATGAAAGGCTTCCTAAAATGAGTAAAAGAGTGTAAATGTATCTTGAAAGAAATGAGAATATAGATAGTGGGAGAAAGTGGAAGTTGTATGAGGGAAACTGTGAATAGATAATTAGACTGGAGAGTAAGTTGTTTGTGAATGTCAAAAAAGAAAAGAGTGAAAAACTGGGTGAGGTATAATTTAAGAGGCTTGATTACCACACCAATAAGATTGGGTTTAATTCTTTAGACATGTATAGTGAGCACATGCCACATCCGAAGTTGATGTGACTGGATCTCTGTGTTTAAGATCAATATAATAGAATTTTGGTAGTTTGATTGGAGTACATTGAGTGTAGACACCTGGCGTAAAAGTCCAGGTTAGACAAATGACACCCTGGACTAGAGTAGTAGAAATGAGAATTATAAGGATATGCTTTTGTTAAATCCATGTTTACATTTCTTTGTAATAGAATACACATAAAGGATCAGATTCATTTTTATTCCAGGAACACGTTTCCTTTTTTGTTTCATGACTAATGACAGAACTCAAAAGTCATCCCTCAACATTTGCTCTTTATATTATCTCAGAAAACTTTTGCATCAAATTGCATCAGAGCAGTTAATTTAAAATTATTGCAGATGTACTTTATTTAGAGCACACATTATTAAAATTAACTGTGTTTCATCTTTGCTTATATTGTTATAATTCATTTGTACAAGGTATAGTTTAAAAATATCTATTTGATTTTTATAAGAAGTAAACTGTATATCTACTTCCTTTCCTGCACATAAAAGGTTTTCATGTCAGGAACAAGTATTCCAAAAATAGATTTCAGGAAACATTTTATCAAGTAAAGGAAAAAAAAAACACACAAAAAACTATTTAGTCATAGCTAAGAATAAACCACTGCAAATGAAAACCGCATGGCAGACAAACAAAACCTTATAAGTGTATTCATTCATTCAAAAACATTTTATTGATTATCTATGATAATTAAACCACTACCTGAAGCAAAATGTGGACTATAAAAGCTCTCCAAAGTGGTCTCTTCTTTCAAGTTATTTGTATTCTATAAATGAGTATAAGACTCTTACAAAAGAGTCTTATACTCATAAGTATAGTTCAAAGAGAACAGTGATAATTGCAATAGATGTGGCATAAATAATTAAAGTGTGTGTGTGTGTGTGTGTGTGTGAGCGTGAGCGAGCGAGCGCTAATCCTAACCACCAATATCCCTTTTGTCTTTGCCATTAGAATTCCTATGTTGTTTTGTTGTTTAGGTAGCAGAAAGCCATAAGTTAGTTGATGTTGATTGATCTAGGCCTAAACAATCATGCTAATTCTGTTTTGTCTTCCTAGAGGTAGGTATGTGAATGACCATGTGACATGATTCTAGCCAATTAAATAAGATTGGGCTAGACATATCTGAGAAAACTGTCTTCTCTTTTTAAAAAGAACACAAGGAAGGGCCCTGCCTTTTTCATCTTTCTGTTTTTTCAAAAGGGTCATCTTCCTTTTATACCTGGAATGATGGTAGCCATCTTTGAATCATGAGGTTCACTAACACTATCTGGATAGCAGACTGGAAAGATGATTCCTGAGAAACTGGATTTTTGATGATTTGAGCTAATGAATTTATCAACCCTAGAAGCATCCTACCTTGATATTTCTAATTATGTGCGATAACATTTTTTTTTTTATTTAAAAATTTCTATTTTGTGGAGCAGGAGGGATGTGCAACTGAAGGCATCCTAACTAAAAGAGAATTCAAAGTAGATGACATTGGGACTAGTGCTTAAAGAAATATTATGGTTTAAACAATTCTAAATAATGGTTATGCTTGAGGAGCAGGAGATACAGCATGACAGAAGAGCTGAGATAGGTCCATCTGGGCCTTACATTAAAAAAATCCTTTAAATTACAAAAGATTTGTTACATGGAAATACCATTCATTTTATTGTTTAATCTCAATTAATGGGAAGAAGTTCCTGTGTTTCGTTTTTATTTACATGTTTATATTTTATCTAAAACTTTCAAATTCATTTAGATTTAAAGGCCAAGCATGATCCTATTAAGTGTTCTTTGCGTGGTAAATAATATGTGTAGACTCTTGTAAAAAATGTCTTTACTTTGTTCTTTCTGATTTCTTCAAATACAGTTTAAGGCCCATCTTTTAGTGCTTTATAAAATGTATCTAAAATTGTACAAAAAGGCATCACATTCAGAAATATGAAACATGAATTTTATTATGGAAGAAGATTAAATAAGCAAAAATCAAGCAAAATCTAAACTTTTTGAGGATAATTTTCATTGTCTCTAAAATAGTAATTATGTACTGTCATGACAATTGCTTTATTCTGTGCTTAAAAAAATCTTCATTTATTTGGAACACTAATATTTTTTATACGTGAATCTCTTAGATGCCTAAAATTCCAATTAAATTCCAGGATTAAAATGGAATATTAATCTAAACTATTTGAGAAACATGAGGTGCAAGCTATAGTTTTCTGACAATACTTCCCAACAAAGCTTGCCTCTGTAATAGTATACATACCTTGCAATAAAAACTATTATGGAGCATGAAAGGGCTTTAGGAAGGATGAAGTAGGAATTCAGGAAAGGCTGACATTCTGGTGACATCGGATCAAAGCTGCTGATTATTTTTGCGGGCCTTTCAAAGTCTCTCTTGTTTTTAGTAAAGCCATGTGTGCCTGCAAACGATGTATAATATGTGTTATTTCTGGATGAATGCACTTAATTATCTCTAAAAATCATTTCACCAACAGATGTCTCCTCCTCCTTTCCTTGTACTAATCATTCTCTGCAGTGCAAACTTCTGTGTGTTTTTTTGTTTTTTTTTCCCTGAGTCCTTGTGTTCCCTCTCTTCTTTCTGAAGGATTTCTCCTCCAAGGCAATTCTTCTCAAAACCAGACTGTATAGCAGCATAAAAGATACCATAAAAACTTTGAAAATGTCCCCTAGCACATATTTTAATATAACTACCAGATTTGTCCAAAAAAAATAAATTTTCATCATCTTTGTAATTTTTGCAATGGCATCATAATCCAGACTTATCAATTTACTATCTGTTATTTATTTATCCATGTAAGTGCAGCCATCCTTTATTGTTTTGGCAGTGACTAGATAATGAAAAGAACTGTACAGCATGTATTGTTATTCATTTCCATTTCTATATCTCATTTTGTGAATCATTCCAATTAAGTTGTTTAGATATTAGGATCACACAGGGTTTATTGGATAGATCCACCCCTAGTCCAAGTTCTATGTCTCTAGAAAAAAAAGAAAAATAAATTAAAAAACAAAACAAAACAAAAATCTTATCACCTGGGTTTAGGAATGCAAAGAAGACCAATTGTGATTGCACGTATATTACAGTTTTATTAGTCTTAAGCCAATATTATTATCACATTTTAGATATCATGAGCTCTCGTCTCATTTAAAGTGATTATGGTAGATATATTTGCCTTCTAATTTCTTATTCAACGAAATATTTGATATGGTACATTTAAATCAAAGCCACTTAGTGTTCCAAAAATGACTGAAAGAAAATTGAGGAATCTTTATGTATGATGACCACCCACCTAAGCCTGACAGTTTATACAGTTGTTTTAAATTAAGGATGAGGTTTTAAATTTCACTAATTTAAATGTTATCTCTTTAGTCCTTACTTCAGTCTTTGTGTTCCATCGGTGCTTAAGTAGAAGTGTCCACACATTGCTCTGAGAAACTTTGCTTTGCTTTGCTTTTCCTTCTCACATCAAGAGCCTACAACAAGTGATTCTCATCTTGAAATTAACACTGGAATTCTGAGTTTGAAAATCTCCTGAGATAATGATTCGGATACATAACCCTAATGAAGAACCACTAAATTGCATGATTGTAGTAGAGTACAACCTGGTATGAAAATTTATGGCTAAGGTAGATTTGTATTTCCTCGATGGGATGTATATATTTTTTTTAATTCCATTAGATTTTGAAAGAGATGCAATCTTTTTAAATCTGAGTCCATTCAAAAAAGTACTCCTAAACTACTAGCCAATTTGAGGACTAAAGATTCAATTGGAAACTCTAAAGAGATTAAAATGTATTATGCTAAGTCTAATGTGACACATAGAGAGAGGAATGTTACTTTGAGGACATAATTTAAAATTCATAAGCCTTCTTCATCTTCCTTCTTTGTACCTTTACAGTGCTTATCTTATTGTTCATTGAGCTCTAATATTCTGTGATATGCTGTTACTCTATCCAATAGATTGAATAATTATTTTAGAGTGCTTTACATTATTTTCAAAAAGGATGTGAAAAGACATACAAAAAAGAATATTTTATTAAATTAAAAATAGGACTTGAGAAAGGATTAAAGCAAAGGACCCACATTGCCAGCATTAAGTCAATACACTTTCTTGTATTGGGCATCTCTATCACTGCCTCTGGCTTCTCACCAGCCAGTATGATAATATCTAGACTAGTGATCTCCATAGTGGGACACTGTAAACATTTTAACATTTCTAATTATATTTTCAGCTCACCCAAAAAATGTCCAATTTTGTGCATGCTTTATGATATATATATTAACACAGTGTTAAAAATATATATGTCTAGGCATGATTGGTAAGAACTTTTTAAATCATACTATAAACATTTGAAAGCCACTATTATTGGGAAAAACAAAACAAACAAACAAAAACAGTTCCTTTGCAAAGACAGACTTTTAGGTGTCCCAGGTGCTGAGAGAAATTCAATGTGAGAAGGAACATGAAGAAATGTACTAGACAAGGACGAGAAAACACAAATGCCTTCAGGAGTTAGCCAGGTAATAGAAAGGCTTAAAGCAGCTCCGTTAAGCATTTGTATTGCTTTGAGATAGCCAGCTGTCACGGTCGGCCCTGTGCAAATATGGACAGTATTCCACCTAAAAGAATGCAATTTTCATCATATACTTTTGAAATTAATTTTTAGTATAAGTAACTGTACATAATTTGTCTCTCAAACTATATGTTTTGTTTCTCTCAAATTATGCACAAAAATTCTTTAGGTTATTTTATAATATTAGGTCATTCGTTGGTAGGTTTTTATCTTGCTGCTCTAGGGGACACTCATCTGTAAACCAATCCTTTTGGTTACCCATCTATTCACATTTAGTAACATGTGCTTATTCTCTTTCTTGGTCATCTAATAGCAACCCATTCTTTTCGATTAAGCTGAGATTTATTGTTTAAGTACAGGCGTTATATTCTGAAAATGCAGGAATAAAAATGTACATAGCGATATGAGTTAAATGTCTTTTCTGAAATTTGACACATTATTTATATTATAATTATAAAAATTTTACTCCTCAGTGACAACTGTTAATGAAGTAGTTCATTCTTTAATTATGGTATTTGCATACAAACTGAAAATGTCAAATATGAGAAGAAAAATAAAATGATGTTTATATGATGTTGGGTCTCAAAAAGAAAGCTTTCTAGGTATGTTTTTAACCTGAGGAAATTGAAGTTAGAATGTTTGATCAAAGCCATATCATTCTTTATTGGAAAAAGAAAGATCCATTGCATTGTCACCAGAGAAAAGCCTGCAGGTAGTCACTCAGAGCTAATTACGTGTGCTGTGTTTAATAAGGTTGCTGCCTAATGGACTTCATCACAGGGAAGTTTTTATTGCCTGAGAGACCTTGACATTAGCAACATTATTGGAAGGGTTTCTGTCTACACATGTATCCAGCTATTTACCTGCCCAGAGTTAACATAAGATTTTTTCTAAAGGTTGATTGGTTCAGCCATCAGTTTGATTTCCTGTCTCCTGTCACTTTTTTGCAGTAATCACATAAGTAGTTTTTGTTGTTTTTTAAGCAACCTGGATTAAGGAAATAGTTTTTCACTTGTACTAAGAGGTGTTTTTCATTAAACAACCTGATCAACATTGCTATTTTCAATTTATATGCTAATAAAGTGTACTTTAGAACTTATAAACATGTGCTACCCAGTGGGATTTTATTTCTGGACCCAACATAATCTATGGCCTCGGAGGATCTCTTCGGGTTATAAGAGCAAGAAAAAAGTGATTGTCAATTGAAAAGTATGAGGCCATATTCACAGGAAAGTAGATGACTGGAGCAATAAATGATATATTTAAGAAAAGTTAGAAAGAAATACAGATATGACAAACACCATATAAAATTTTTTGGCAGTAATCATTCAGAATTCTTTCTTAAAAAAATATAATGTCATATGAAAGGTATTAATGTATGCTTATCTTTTGAAAATCTCTTACAATCATATATATATTTATATATAATTTATTGTAATATATGATAGATATCACCTTGGTCATATTAAGTCTTCCCAGAGCTATGACTGCAGTTTTCTTTTGAGATGATTCTTGATACTATTGGTAGTGAACCTAAAGAATTCTTTAAGTACAGAGGATCATGTTTGTTTTTACATGACTGGTTTTCCCAGAAAAATTTGATTGGCCCGATATGAGAAAATGATTCAAGTGAAACCAATGCAGGCAGTTCCTGACTTAATGATGGTTTGACTTAAATTATTTTGACTTTACAATGGTGTGAAAATGATACACACATTAATTATATGAGATATTTAACACTTTATTATGAAATGGTCTTTATGATAGAGGATGTGCTCTGAGCATGCTGATGGTAGAGTAGGCTAAGCTACAATGTCTTGGTAGGTTAGGTATATTAAATACAGTTTAAACATACAATATTTTCAACTTATAATGCATTTATCAGGATATAACCTGAAAATGGAGGAACATCTGTATATAAGTAAATAAGTTTCGTATGAAGAGGCTTAAAATTAAGGATCTCCCCAAATAGGTATAATGTAGTTAGCGGGCTAAATCAGATCTTTTCTGAGAAATTTAACTGTTAAAACAGAGAAAAACATCAGCATTTATTTACGATAATGCCACCTGAGGAGACACACAGAGCACTTGAGATAGTAAAGGCAGTGAGTTAGTAGAAACCATGAAAAAACTGAAGCTGTAAGTCAGCAGAATTCATAAATAAACAGAAATCAGAAGTTGATGAGAAATCAGAAATGAAAGATATGTTACAAGTTGAGGTTGCTGGAGTTTGTACATCATAGCAAGGGCCGCAGAAACAGAGTTGAGCATCCAAAACAAAGTTCTCCAAATACCTGTTGCTGATAGACTAGGTCTGAGATAATTCTGGGTTTGGGAGCAGCTGAGAGAAAGATGTAGTTTATCATGGAATTCTGTGGTTGGAAGCAACTCTTGAAACTACTCTACATATGGACGCCTTACATAGAGATTCTCCTTTTCCGTTTAGAAATACAACTAGTTAGTGGTTTTAGAAATAAAAATCAGTTAGTGGTTTTAGAAATAAAAATGAGACACTTGTGCTCTCAGATGCACCTGAGAGACCCATCACTCAATTCTGGGCCCCCTT
The DNA here is from genome assembly GCF_036562045.2 of Rhinolophus sinicus. Lineage (NCBI taxonomy): Eukaryota > Metazoa > Chordata > Mammalia > Chiroptera > Rhinolophidae > Rhinolophus > Rhinolophus sinicus. Next base: position 19,120,184 of record NC_133754.1, on the reverse strand, counting down.
TTAAAGATGACTGTTAGAATTTAAGATTTCTTTCCTCAAATATGCTGCATTCTGTTGCTTTCCAATTCATGCTTATGTAGTTTAGTTAACTAAAGCCCTACATTGCCATCTTCTTGATTAGTTTACCTAATTTGGATATGGAATATGTGTGTGTTTGTGTATGAGTATATGTTAAATGTGGTATGTTGAGTGTTATGAGCCTCAATATTAATGATTTTCTAATTTAGATTACTTATATTTTCAAAGCATTCCTATGGTAGACATTCCTACTATTCAGTGATATCTGATTTTCTTCTTCTTCTGGGAAAACAGGTAAATTGCATTTTCCGTCTCCTTGAAGAGAGATGAAGCCATATGGCTTTCTGTAGCCAATGACTTTTGACCTGAGATTACATATATCAGTTCTATGTGGAGCTATTTAGCAGATATTAACTCTTTAACTTGTTTTTAATTCTGTTGCAGAGACATAGAGTTACATGTTGACAAACAGGTAAAATATCCACATATGAAGAAAGAATAGCTGCACTAGATAGTTGTAAAGAGCAGTAGCAGGCTGCACAAAAAAGAAAAAAAAAGAAAAACTTTTCTGTTTTCAGCCACTGAGATTTTTCAGGTTGTTTACTAGCATAACAAACAAGTCTATCTTGAGACGGCCATCAAAAAGGAGAATCATTACACAATTTTGAAGGTATATATTAAAAATGGGGACCTTTAACAGGTAACCATTATTCCCCAAAAGTTTCCTCACTTCAGGGAAAGAATAAAAAAGCTGTTGACTCATGTTCTCTTAATCACATAAAAATCTGTAATAACGCATTATTTTATAAGTAATGATAATCGCTTCAGAGAAATATGTTAAAGATAATCTCATTTTTAATCAAGGAAAATCTTTTTTCTACCTAATATTGATAATTTTATAAATAGATTAAACACTATTTCTTAAGGAACATTGAAGTATTAATTTGCAAATTCAAGTTGAATAAATAAGATATGTGAAAAATTTCCATGCCTTGTTCTGTAACTTAATCTTATATTCCACATGAACTTCTAGTATTTGTGGTTTGGAAATATTTAGTAACTAATTTCTGCTTAAATTATTACTAAATTAAGGTATTACTTATGTCAAGATAAGTATTTTTTATCTACTTTCGATGGTGGTAAGATATCTTCTTTTTTTCTGGCATCTTATATCTATTCCTATAATTAAATTGACCAAAGTAAAAGAAAAAAAGTAACTGCTTTACCTCTTTCTGAAATTTACTTGATTCTCACCAAATCTGATTAAAAAGAAAATGTGGAGCATTGCCCAAACACTGCTCCATTTACTAAGAACTGATTTATAGAAAAAAAAGAAAAATGTTAGTATATAAGCACCCATGTGACTTGATCTCATTTCATTGGCAAAACAAGTCATGTGGCAACTTGCACTGATTTTATTCAGAATAACATTAAATAACAGTCACGGAAGTGCATGTCATTGCCCTGATGTTGAATTTATGGGAATAGTACATAGTTTTCCCTGTTTTGTATGATGTTGGCTCTTAGCATGAGAAAATACCGTTTTAATCATGATTTTCCTTATCTTAGTAGGAACTTGTAATTGGGAATGGATATTGATTTTACCCCAAGCTTTTTGGATTATGGAAATGAGATAAGTTTTTTGGTTTTGTGTTTCATTTTTATTGTGATTATATTAATAAATATATTTTTATTTACTCATCCTAGTTATCCTTCAATACACTATATTTGTTTGATAATAATTTTATCTCTTATATATCTTTTTAGGTATTCTTCCTCCTCTACCGTTTTTTCCCCTTCATTTTTTTCCTTCTCTTTTTTATGTGTCATTTTACGAGTTCAGTTTGCTAGCATTTTGTTTAGAGTTGTTGTATCAGTGTTTATATAAGTGAAATCAAGCACATTCTAGTATGGACATTAGACACCCTGTCAGATGTTTTTAAAATATAATTTTAGATAGGAAATTGATAATGTAGGGGGAGAGGGAGGGAGGGACGGAGGAAGGGAGAGAGAGAGAGAGAGAGAATCCAAAAGTAAGGTAACACAGCGATAGCAACTAAGGAAGCAGCTATAACCCTTAGGACAGGAGGAACAAATGGAAATATGGGTGTTATCAGAACCTACAATACAGTAAGAGGAGACCTACACAGCTGGCACCTAGCTCTCTGAGGGGAGATCACTTATATCTCAGGAACTTGGAAAAGGGCCCCTAAAGCTTGGATCTCTGAGAAGGGGACACTGGCCATCTGGTGTTGGTACCTCTGAAGGAGTACAAGTGAAACTGCTTCTGCAATACTGGGACAAAAATAAAATAAAAACATGGAATCTGAGGTATCTGTTTCTGCTGAAGTGAAAAGCTATTTCTGAGATGATGCTGACAGAGACAGTGAGCAAAACTCGATTAAGAGTGAAGCATGCTCATTCTCTTGCCTTCCTGCCAGATTCCCTTTGACACCATTGATTGCTGAAAACTGATGGGCAGCCAGCTGACAAAAGAGTAATGTAGTTTTCAGAGGCCCAGCTCTCACAACTTGAAAGTGTATATATAAAGATGACTTTGGAGCTGAGAGACAATAGCTTAATAAATGATCCAGTGAACTGGTTTCTAATTTGTATTTTAAGCATTGTTAGTATTACAGATACACTAGGTTGTAAAGTGAAAAATGTAACTTCATATTCTCTTTGTTCTGGAATAGTTTATGTAAGAATTTTCTGCCCATTAAAAGTAGAAATGCAATTTGAATCAACTCTCTGAGATCATGGACATTGTGAGAGGAATTTCTCACAATATATTTAATTTCAGCCATAGTTACTAGCATGTATATATTTTCTACCTTTGCTTAGTTCTTGGCTGTTTTCTGATACATTCTAGAAAAGTATTCTGTGGCTGCTCTCACTTGCATTCCTTCTATTTTGGCAAAACATTGCCACGTAATATCTAGTGTGGTATTGATCTTTGAAATTGTGAGATAAAGCAGTACTTTAGAATATAGGCATGTTCGTATATGCGTATATATGCATATATATATGGAGAGAGAGAGACTTAAACATGCATGCCAACACTCATAAAGTTGCACAAATAATCAAATTTTAAATAATAAAATCTTAATGTAACACTTTTCTTAAATATACATAGAATTTATGATATACCTGATTGTTCACTAAAGTATAGATGACAGTTTAAGTATGATTGCCCTATGTGGGTCTCTTCTAGCAGGTGCTTAAAAAGCTTGCTTAAGTTGGATGTGCTATGTTTTGAGGATCAATATTAACCCACCTTTGAGATACACAAAGTCTGGTTATACTTTGTTTAGTCAGTTCCATTTATCACTGACCTTGAATAGGAACTATTATTGAGATCAAAGGAACATAGAGAAAACTTTTGAAAATAATTAGTTTCCTTTCTTTATCTCATAGATCTTTATGTTCTGTATCCCCTCTGGGACATTTTCCTTCATTGATCACTTGGGCCATCTTGCCTAAAGATTCCAGGCCACAATGCCTTAGAAGAAATTGCTCCTTTCTTTGTAGTTTAGAGCCTCCTTTTTTTTTTTAAGTGTTTGGGTCTTTGTCAAACAATTATATTTATTTTACAATCTCCAATATGAAGCCAATGATAGTGGAGTTGAACTTCAGTGGTTTGAGGGGCGTGTATTTGATTCCTCCTGGTTTCAGGTTCATTTTCAGAGCATATCAGGAAAAAATTGTTTATTTCTTTGCAGAAGAGAGTGTGAAAATGTATTCATGCATTATCATCTTTTCCCAATCCCTTCCTGGTTTATAACAGAAAAGCATTCTTTAATAGATGTTTTATCATGGTAAATAATAACCTAAAATTAAATATCAAATTTATTTAGACATGTGAAATATGGCCCTTAGGGAGATAAATATGAAAATATGAAAGGGAGAAATCTTTGTACATTTAATTTTATTAATCTTTACAAAAGCATAAAAACATTTGTGTTTAAGCAGTTAAATGTCAAAAGAGGAAGTTTGGTTTTACCCAGAGTGTTTTCAGAAGAAAATCTTGTCCTTGACCCTGTATTTTATAGTCATTTGTTGGATCTGAGAGCATTTTCCCTGTTCTACCATTAGGATTATTCTTTTCTTCTATCTTTACTAGTAGTGTTCAAAAAACATGACTAACTACAAAGCAAATCTCCCAATGCATGTGTCAAAACAATGTGATACATGCCTGAGTGCAATACCAGAAACAACGCTCTGGTGATGTTTCTAAAGCAACACTTAATTAAGTTGTTGTTCATGCAGTAAATACAACATCAGAGTCTTGGGTCCAGCATTCTGAGCCAAGGGACAGCAGCTTCACCGTCTCTGATATAGGACATGCTTTGAACAGAGCAAAAATACTCTCCCAAAAGGGAAGGCAGACATTTTAGTAGATTATCTGATTAAAAACTGGTTTTACAAGCCCACTTTATTTTAGAGGTAGGGATAGCAAATGGAAAAACTATTGTGATTGTTGACAGAGGTGTGAAACTTAGCAAAATAATAATATGGAGGAATAATTTCTCTTTTAGCTTAAAATAGTAAAAGTGTTTTTAGAATTATAATTAGGATGGACATAGTGTTATTTCTCAATTTGAAATCAAGTTTAACCCTTTACACTAAGATAGAATAATATCAGCCTATGTACAGTTAAAGCCTATACACAGGAAATGAAATTCTAGTAAAAATGACTATACGAATAAAATATGTTGGTTTTATAATGCAAAATGTTTCTTGACTGTTGACTTTTTGTTATCATTTTTGCTAGCTTGTCTAAAATTAAAACAATACAATCTTCAGGTCTCTGATGTTAAATATATGAGAAAAATTTGCCTGAGTAATAAATGTCTTACCTTTTAATTTAAAAGAAATCAATTTAGTATCAAGTTGAAATTGGAAACACTTTTGTAGTAGTCTACCTTGGATCATACTGATCATTCAATACTTATACCTTTTGATTAGACACATGAATTACATTTTGCAACTAACACTTGTTCAAAACAATTATTCTGATGAAATATTTCTAAGCCCATAGTAAATGAATAACTGTTTATGTACATAAATTCTGATTTTAACTTTATAATATATTTCTTCCCTAAATTACAAAAAAGTATTCCAGATGTTGAGTTAATGATACAGCAAACATTCCTAGTAACAGCAATGTTATAAAAACACAAAATTGTCTAATGTATTTCCACAAAAGCATAGAGAAGGAATTTAGCAGGGTTAGACCTAAGAAGAATGTAAGTCATAGATTTAACAAAAGCCATGAATAACATAAAAGGACTAGTATAGGAAATAGTTGGGAGGTCAACATAAATCACAATAGCAGTTTGTCATAGATATATGATTTGGTTCTCCCAAACTCCAATCCAGCTTCATTCAATTTGGAGATGCTATTAGAGAGCTGAAAACAACCTCTCCCACACTCTCTTGCAGACAGTGTCTGGATGCAATTAAGGTATCCTAATAGTTGCACACATATAAAAGTTTGAAGGCAGAAGTGAGGCCAAAGCTGTCTCCTGCAGCTTTTTTCTCTTGCAATCAATATTATCAGACATGAGAAAGTGTGGTAACCAGACTCAGCATCCCAACATCTAGTTGCCAGCTTCCTGGGTATTGAGAGACACTGTTGGTCAATCTTGGTAGCAGTAGTCTCAAGGGAAAAAAAAAAAAAAAAGTAAGGAAGGATGCTGAAAAGAAGGGGGGAGGAAATTAAGTTTATTATTGAGTATCGATCACCTACAGTACATTGGTAACTGTCCTTGTCGCGTTCACATATTTGAATTGCCTGGATGACAAATAGTAACAGAAATAATAAATCTACCAGAATTCTGTATACACCATTTAACGGTTCAGGTCAGATAATAGCAGAAGCATATCGTGTGCAAGAGGCACACTGTCCTCCTCAAAACGCACACACTCAGAGACAGCCAGAGCTAGTATAACATTGTTAGAAGCACACAAGCTTTAAAATGAGTCCCATCCTCATGTATAATTTTAAAATTAAATGATAATTTAACTTAATTGCTAACAATCGAAAAGCATTCTGACTTCCCATAACAACTATTCTCGTAATCTTATTAAGGGTGAAATATTAAAGATTCCTTCCATCAACATTTTGAGTTTCCTCCTTGCTAATTTCCTAAGGAAATGCTGATATGCTTACTAGTTACGTAGCAGTGTTCTTGAACCTTCAACCCGTCTCCATCCCACTCCAGTCCTGCCCTCTCCCACTTGTTCATCTTGATGTCAAACACACTTGGAATCCATTTTTCCAGAGGTAAACCACTCTCTCTACAGAGCCCATCTGAGTTGCCTCTTCTTGGTCCTCCCAATTCTCTTTGTTTCTGGTTTCATTCAAGGACTAGTACCAGCCCCTGTACCTAAGACAATGTTTACCTGTCCAGCACGGCCAGTTCCATTCCTTTGGAAAGCTCCTTCCCTTATAATGTTGAACTGGAATCTCTAACATTTGTATAGGCTAATCAGAATTGCTACTTCTTCCCATCAGCGTTTTATATTAATTCTCCTCATGGATTTTCCAGAGCCACACTCTGAATAGATACCTTGGTAACCATCCCTACTATTAGGCACCAACCACTGAAAAACACTATTTACAGAGCTAATTAGTAATAACGCAGCCATCTCCCTTCCCTGTATCCTAACATGAAATCCTCAGCTTCTTCTCTGCAAAAGCCTGTCTACATCTGCCTTCCCCAGCCTTCCCCATAAAACCATCTTCTTCTGTTCTAATAGGTGGAAATATATAATATATATGTGTATATGTATATATATAGATAGATAGATAGACAGACAGACAGACAGACAGACAGATAGATCTAGCCAGATCTAGTGTGTGTGTGTGTGCGTGTGTGTATATATATATATATATATGTAATTTGTTCTAAAACAACAAAAAATATATCAAAATGTAAATAGCAAAACTATGAAATAATTTATATTATCCAAAATTATTTCCACATTTATTTTGTTTCATACTTTATTTCATTTAGATAAAGAAGCTTACAGCTAGAATGTAAGCTTTATAGGATTAATGTTCTATTTTTGTAATTACTATACCCCAGATCTCAATATAATCTTTCATACAAAATGGCACAGTTTTAATAGTTTTTATGTGAATAAACAAAAAGGAACTAATGAATTTGACTTCACTCAAAGATAATTTTTATTGATAATATATGTTCAATGTAATTTACTCTTTATTGATCCTTAAGCATTACTGTTTATAGGCTCATATTCAGCTTTGCCACAGGAAATGTAAAATTTTTATTTAATGCTAAAAATATATATTGTGCATTCAACTAATTGCTACCATTGAGCACTTTATTCTTAGTGGAAACGAAAAAAAAAAGAAAGTGAATTATCTATGTGTCTGTGAAAAATAATCTGGTCAAAATCAAGGAAATAGGAATGCATCTAATAAAATGAGGTAATAAACTTATTGTGACATATCTATTACGTGTAGATTAGATTTTTCTTACTCCCCAAACTCAACATATTTGTTATTAGCCTACCTTAAAGTTCAGCTAGTAATCCATTCCCAATGTACATAGAAAATGTAAACTAATTTGAGATTTTGTTTAAGCACACAATTATTAATAATGTGGTTCTGTTACCAAAAAAATGCATCTCCAAACTGCACACAAATGGCTTCTGGATTATTCATAGTTTTGGGTAATTCATGCTGCTATTCTGATTATTGAGAATTGTTTGTACAAACATTCTAAAAATGTGCTAAGCATTTAAAATACAAATAGAGCTTTTCTATAATTATAAGCATCATTTTGATATTTGTATTCTGGATATTTATGATGTAACATCTGTCTAAAATTTCATGTGTTATTTAAATCAACTATGGTAGATTGGACAAATTTGTAGAAAAAATATTAAGCTAGAATAACAAAAATAAGAATGTTTAAAAACAGTGTCTCTATGTCTGCTAGTATACCTTAAAAAATGACATTACAAAAATTCAGATGTATTTATTACTTTTTCTCAAACCTAACCCACTGAGAAATCCTTTGACCTCTGCTAATAGTCTACCTTAATACTTGAATTCTTTCTTACCAAATAAAAAGCTAAATTCACATAATATTTGCTATTTACTCACCTTGTTGGAACAAATAGTCATTCTGATATCTGATACCTGATATATATATGTATGTATGTATGTATGTATATATATATATATATATATATATATATATATATATATATATGCTGTTAATTCAGAAAAAATAACGGACTCAACATTTCTTAGAATCCCTATATTCTTCAAATAGCTGACTTTGTTCCACAAAGAGCACAGTGAGATGTTAGAAAGGTTTTCCAGAAAAATATTAAGTATTTTTATAGATAAATCAATTTCTGTGTGGTTTATCATCATACGAAACGTAAATAATGTAAACTATATCAATCACTGTTAGGAATCATCACAGCTGTCTCACAGAATGATTGACTTGTTATCTCGTTCATTTACTGACTCCAGGAGAATTCATCTAGTCTACTGCATACCCAGGATTATGTTAGAAACTACCTGCTTGGAAACAGATGAGCTTGGTACTTTATAGTAAGTTCTACAATAGAAGCTGGCACAGGGTACTGTGGAAACAAATGTAAGGAGCTTTCTTCTTGGTAAACATCTGAGTGGAATTCTGGATGATAGTAAGATCAATCCCCTTCTCTTGATTCTCTCAGTCTTGCAATATATTCTCAGACCTCTCCAAATTATTTTACCAGAACATGAATCTCATGCTACTTTTCAACTTAGAATTATTCCTACTGGTTTCCTGACAAATTCCAAACATGTTTTATGGCTCATATGACTCTTGCTGATTTTCATGTGCTCAAAACTATGGGTTTATATCTTAATTCTTGTTTTTAATTCTACACCATACAACCAAAAACATGAATTATATTTTCCCAAATCCATCATTTGATTATTCTTCTGGTTGGAATATCTTTATCAAACTTACTTAACCTTACTCATTTCTTTAAACTAACATCAGGCTTCACCAAATGAGGAAAACTTTCCTGGATCAATATCAATCAGGCTGCTTAAGATGGCCCTGTATGGGGCTCCCATATTCTCAGGCATTTCCCTTTGAATATGTTTATCATATTGTACCATAAAAGCCTCTCTGCCACACTGGCCTTGGAAATGTTTGAAGACAAAGACAGTTTCATTTATTTCTATATTTCCAGGTCATCACACCATCTGGCACACAGAAGTAGTCAATCAATTAAAATCTAAAGGAATTACATAATAATTGGTTGTGGAGTAGCACTGAATTGCCTTTTGGTCTTTCTCCATCACACCAATTCATTCCAAAGAGATAAGAATGGAACTGTATAAGTTTTGGAGATACGGATGGCAATTCCTCTTCACTTCCTAAATGATAGCTCCACTTCCAGTCTTCTTCAGGCACTTGGATTAGCCTGACCTTAAATGGGCTGGACTTGAACTATGACATATATGTTTACTGTGCTCACATTTTCACGTAGATTTTCTCATATTCAACATATAGTACAGTGCTAGGGACATAATATTTCTCACTGGTGTTTTCCATTCATTCATTCATTCATTCATTCATTCATAATATTTAGTTAGCAAGAATTCATTTAGGAGCTTCTATTGAGTGGGGGAGATAAACAATCATAGATACAGCCTTTACAATATTACAAACTGAGATAAGACACAGAGGTTCATATAAGACAGGAACCTGACCAAAAAGCTACGGCACCAGGTAAGGTTTCCCTGAGTATTTCAGGGGGAGACAAATATCAATGTAGAATTGGAGTTAACTAGGTGAAGTTGTACAGAGGGGAGGGTATTCAAATTGAAGAACAGAAATATGCTAAAACAAGCAAACAAAGAAAAAACAGTAGTGAGCAGCATGACATAATCAAGGAATGAAAAGAATGTCAGCATGTTTGAATCTTAAAGAGGAAGCTGACATGTGGTATGAAAATAAAAGAAGGAGGTAGAGAGGTAGGGGTCAGACGATTAAGGCCTGTTGAGTTTTTCAAGAAGCAATGAAAGCAATTAATAAATAGGTCTTAAACAGGAGATGACATCATGATATTTCATTTAAAAAACAACCCAAGTGTGAGGAACAGAATATAATGAGGCAAGAATAAATATAGGGAGACTAGAAGTCCAAACGAGATGAATTAGCCAGACCTGGATGGAAATAACTCATATGGAGACAATGGAATGGATATTAGGGAGTAAAAGTAAAATCAATAAGATTTATTGAGAGATGGGATGTTTTAGGAGAAGGAGAGAGATTTGTTGAGTCAATAGGATGGATATTGGGACATTTTTCAGTAAGGCTAGAAAAAGAATAAAGGAATTAATAAATTAATGATATGGTAAAATGCAAAAGGGAAAATATGGTAACAGTAATGTTGAAATATTTTGAATACAAATTTGAAATTGAAAAATATAGTTAATTATAATTTGAAAAGGGTTAATGAAAGGAAGTTCCTAGTAAGGCTTGAAAGAAAGAAAGGAAGTATAATAATTTTCAAAGATTACCATAAAAGGCAAAGTCCTGTTTAAGATTTTGAGGTTTGAACTGTGCTGTGTGATGACCAAGACAAATGTGAAAATTCTAAACCGAAAGCGGAGTGATAAAAAGTTGTTAGTTGATTCGAAAGGACAGAATTGAGGATAATGGCAACTACATTGAGGAGTTCAGTAACCCATTGACATTGTTATCAAAGGAGCTATAAATGATTAAGCACAAAGAAAGGAAGCAAGTGAGCCAGGTGTTCAACTCATCAGAGAAAATGGAGGAATTGCATTGATCATTTAGGAAACATGCAAAGTTATGTGGCCTGACTTCAAACAAAGGATGATGACTAAAGAGGAATTGGAAGGGCTAAGATTTAAGTGTGAGGTGGCAGCAGATCAATAATCTGGAATTTGTACTGCAGCATATGGACCGAGTTTATACAACTCCACCATCAGTTGAGTCAAGGAGACCTCTGCTGGCCCTGTTGAATTTCATAATATGGTAAACAAACAAACAAACAAACAAACAAATAAATAATCACTGTGACCAGAGATGTTGTCTCTGCTGGGTGAGACCTCACTCATGTTTCCATAGTTTTGCTAGGCATGAAGAAGGGGTGATTCCTCTAAAACTACATAATACAAGGTTCGCTGTTGAAAACAAGAGTTCTATTTTCAGAGGAAGGGTGTTTACAAACCTTCAAAAACAACATTTATACACAAAGTATTTCAAAGTCAACATTTGTACACTGAACTCATCTTTCTCAAAAATCATATTTCTCCTTCTCTGCACTATTTATTAATCAGTGACCCTTCATTCTTTTTTTTTTCCTGTTGCCCAAGCAGCTTATCTGAGAATTATCCGTGACTCTTTCTTTCAAATAGGAAAATTAACTCATATTAAGTTAGATAATATTTTGAAGGAGAATATTTAGGTGAGTTCAAGGCTTATGACAAGAAAGCTATTTGAAGAATTTCAATACCACCACAATATTAATGATTTTCTTACATTTATGGGCCAGTGAATCTCAGTAATATTTATTACTATGATTGTTCTTTAATCAAGACATTTTCATAATCAAGACATAGTGGTTAAAATGATAGCATATGAAGTCAACAAACTTGAGTCTAGAACCCAGTGTACTCTGTTTGAGATTGGACATTTTTCTTTTTCTTTTAATTAAAGTTTATTGGGGTGACAATTGTTCATAAATTTACGTAGGTTTCAGGTGTACAATTCTGCAATACACCATCTATATATCACATTGTGTGTTCACCACCCAGAGAATAGATATTTCTTTATCTATAAAATGGAGACAATTATAGAACCTTATTCAGAGACACAGTGTGAAAAATCAAATGACATAATGTATATAATTTGATCTATATGGTGTCTTATTCATGGTAAATGTTTCATATTAAATATTATTTTATTATTAGAACTTGCCTCTGCTTTGGGATTCGGTCTTTTCTCTTTGTTATAGCTTTAAAATAAGAAATACGAATCTCAATTTTTGTGGAGATTCAAATAGTTCTGCCCATCTGTACTTCTTTTCTGCTTCTCTCCCATGTTCAATCTTAACAGTGGGGCTAATTAAGTGCTTCTGGGACAATGTAGTAACTAGTCAAATCCAATTTAAATTGTTTAATCAATAAAGCAAATATGCCCTTCTGCAAACTATATTGGTTTTGCTTTTTTTCTCCATTTAAGAAAAGTCTATGTATGTACTTTATTCGAACTTAAAAAGATAGCATAGGTAAAATTATCCATTGTAGTTGGTTACTCTTTTCTTCTGGGATAGACCTAACAACAAATAAAAAGTTTGTTATTCTTCTGAGAAAAAAATTTAAGCAAATGTATGATACAAAGCCAAACTACTTTCAAATTATCATGGTTTCATGCCATGAGAATCGGTTTAGAAAATGTGAACAAATCACATTATGTAATTTGTTGTGTAAGAGTGTAAGAATCTCCTTTCTCCTTCCCTTGTGTTTCTTTGTTTTGGGGCAGTAATTAGTATAACACAACCTTGGTCCTCTTAGTGTCTTCCCTCAATCCCCACCAGTGCAACATGACTACATTATCTGACTGATACATTTATAAAGCAGAAACTGGGTAAATGTAGTCAGTATTATCACTCTTCCTTCTCGTAGGGATCTGCCCCCTTCCAGAGAAAATGTATTCTTCTCTACGTTGGTCCCTTCCATAAACTTACTCAGGGTTTGTCAACCGTAATGCCACTGACATTTTGGATTAGATAATTTTTTATAGTATGTGGACTGTCTAACGCATTGTAAGATGCCTATCAGCATTCCTGGCTTATATCCACTGGGTGCCAGGAGCACTTCCTCACTTGTGACAAAACTTTCTCTAGATATTGCCTAATGTACACTGAGAGAGCCATTACCTCCACTGAAGAACCACTGCATTGAGCTGTGCCTTCACAGGAAACACTGCCTGAGATTGAATACATGAATAAGCCTAATTCTAATTAACTTGAGCCACATTTTACAATAACTCTATCAGTGACAAAATCGGTACTTTAATTTCTATCTATGTAGTTCCTTTGTCTCTCTTAAATGGTCTAAAATCTGGAGGGAGTGTTGGTTCAGGCCCTTCTACAGTTTTAATTACAGAGAACAAAATTAGATTTTGTTGTTTGTTTACTTGAAAAATTAACTATGAACGCAGTAGAAGGCTATTGATTGGAGGGAAGAGGCAAGATATTTTAAAATGTTAACATATCATCTTGACTTCCCTGTCAATTTTAATAATTTGTCAAGAGCCACTTTTTTGCTTATTAAGCCGACTAGTATTTCTTTAGCTGTGGAATAAAATGGCAAGTTTTTGAAAGAGAGCAGAACATGGTAGGATAAACTCAGATATTTTCCTGGTTTCTTTTTCTGGAAACTATTTCTCACACTGTTGAGACTAAATAGACTAATGTAGGTTCTGATGTCAGACAGGCTTGAGTCATTTATTAGCTCTGTAACTATATTTAATATAAATGTTATCTCTGATTTTGTTTTCTCACTTCTAAAAGAGGCTACTATCAGTACCTCCATCACATATGTGTATGTGTGTGTGTGTGTGTGTGTGTGTGTATATATATATATATATATATATATATATATATATATATATTAGAGAGTGTGCATTAGAGAGTGTGTGTCAAGTATTTATCACAGTATCTGGCATATAGGAAGCACTAAAAGAATTACAGCCATTATTCTCATTCACAATCGAAATGATGACAGCAGGACAAGTATCTATTCATGATGTGCTCAGGGCAGAATGCACAGGAAACATTGAAATTCTGGAATTAGCAGAGACAAGGGAAGCTATTTAGGACATGAAACCACAGAGTGTAACCTGGTCACTCAGCGAGCTTCGAAGGATGATGCAATATTAAAACCATGGGATTGTAGCTTCAGTGCTTAGCACAACACAGTGAAAACCGAAAGAGTGGCTGAGGGACAGTTTCAATCAATTAAAGAAAAAGTCACAGAAAACATTAACATCATTAGTTAGTTCATTTGGGAAGAAAAATTATTGATTGTTAGTACATTTAGTATTTGAGTGGATGCCAAAGATGTCAGAACCCTGAAGGCAACCCACTTCTGAAGGACTTTTTATTTCATCAGAAGATAACTGAAAAGGACCAGAGAATAGGATGACACAACACAGACAACCAGTGGCAGTACTGAAATATTTTCTCTAGCCACAAATGATTTAGAGGCCTAGTAATTTGGAAATGGTTGTTAAACAAAAATCATAATTGCTGTGCATATTGAAATTGTCCACCTGTAGAATATATAGTTTAATTTTCTAATTTTCCATTGTTTTGGTGGTTCTGAACGAATTTTTAAAAGTACCCTGTTTGAGTGTTGTTACAATGGAAGCAGATGAACCCAAGGGCACACAAAAAACCTCTCTCAATTGTGTCTGATAGCTGTAGTGACCCTAGTTGCACAATTAGTGCCTGAGCAGGAATTGTTACCAGATAACCTGTTCTTGTAGAAGCAGCTTAGAGAAACATTTTTCACATTGTGCTAAGTGGGACCAATGACCCATGCAGTACAAACTCTCTCTTACCTTCTCAGATGATACGACACTGAAACAAAGGTAGATAACAAGCAAGGACTCAGGTGGGTGATATGAAATAGAGTGCTGGTATTCTGCTTTCTTCTTTTTGCCTGAGTAGATTTTTACCTGGTCACACTAACTCATTTGGAAAGTCCTATTGTGAAGACAGGGAATAGTTGTCGTGGAGAAAATGAAAAAGAAAAGGAAATCACAAAACTTAAGAAATGTTCTATACATTCCACTTTTTAGAGAGTTTTTCAAGAAGAAAGAAACTGATGTCTTTGATTGTCTAATTATCAACTTTCCCAACTCTCCCTTCATTTACCATTGGTTATCATGCAATTCAATGCTCATGCACAAAGATTAGGCTGTTACAACTTCTTTATGAATAGAAGGAGTTTTGCACTCCGTGAAAAACAGAAAAGGCAATGTGATTACCCTTCTCTTTTATCTTAAGACTCCTCTCACAATTTGAAGAATTCATGGTACTGTAGTTCAAGTTTAACCGAGTCATTTTTCCACCTTCATTTCACACGGAAAAAATGTTAAACAGAAATCTAGCAAGAAGCTCAAATTTAGTCTTAAGAAATACGTTTTACTTTTTAAAAAAAATCCTTAAAAATACAATGTGATATATCAGTAACACAGAGATCTTATTTTTAGTGTATATCAATTTCATCATTGCTTATGTAAATTCATAGTTATGAGGAAAACTGTCATGTAAAACAGACACTTCACTGTTAGAACGTACCTGTTATGACATATAACTATTCAAGTATAAACACATTTATTAAACAGCTACCCTTGGGATGCAGTGAACTACATTTTTCAATACTCTAAATAAATAATCTTTGTCAAACTGCTCTGACCTTTGAGAGTAGAGTTTCTCAAAGAACTTTGAAAAAGTGAAAGTTCTATGTCATTGTTGTAATATTATTTACACGCACGGTACAAAAATGGAGAAATTAAGCCAAAATTCAAACTCAAATCATGGCTTATCTTTTTGACCTTTGAAGGGTCGATACCTTGAGTTGATTTTTTTTTTTTAATTCAGTATTTCTTAGACTTATTGCTATACAAAGCACACTATATCTTAAGACATAGCTAAGCATGACCTCTTTGCTTAAAGAAGGATGAAGAGTTAGGGAAGGCTGGAACCTGGAAACTTTCCTAAATGTAACATGCTTTTGCTGGTCTCTGTGAGCCTGCACAGGCAGTTTCCTTCAGCTAGAATATTCACTATCAATTCAATGTTACTTTTTCTTCAACACTCAATTCAAATACCACTCCTCCTTTTGTGAAACCTCTGAATTCCAAAGCCAGTTTGTAAGTGTTTCCATAACACTTTGTGAATGTACAGTCTGTCAATTTCTCTGGTTTAAATTACTATCTATCTGACTAAATTATCAGCTAGGTCTTATGCATCGCTGTGCCTGTTGAGCTTCTTCCCCTATATTTCATCCAATAAATGGTTGCTAAATAAATGCTGAATGAAATGTTTGTCCACCTTGGATAGTAAAGTTGATAGGGAATAAGACTCAGCTACCCATTCTGAAAGAGTTTTTTTTCTGTTCATCTAAAAGATAGGTCATGATCAATATACATGTATATTGATTCATATACTAACATTTGTTCAGTTATCTATCATTTAGCCTAGAAGTCATCCTATAAAAGCTTCTCTTATCTCTTGTATCCAATCAGTTATGATTCTGATAATTCTAATCTGACTCTAATTCTGCACCCTTCTTAGCATATCAATGCCATAGTTCAGGATCTAACTTGTAGTTTCACTAAGAAATGTGTTGCTGATTTTACATACAGATTTCCAGTATAACAAACAAACATTGTATATGTGGTTTAAATTGCAATGCTTTCTCAATTTTATCTGCTTATAATTCTACCTTTTTCTTAATTAGAAAGTTCTTACTAAATTCTTACTCTGTATCCTGTGCTATGCTGAAGGATATAGGGCATAAAAACCAAGTGTATATCACCAAATGCCTATCCTTAAAGTTCGTATCTCTACATAGAAATAAAAAAAGCAAATACAAGTCAAGGACAACAGGGACATGATGGAAACTATAAATATTTGTGAAATGATTGAGTAAAGTTTATTTTTGTAAGATGAAGATCATAAGCAAAATGGTAATGTAGAAATGAAGGAAATCAATGAATACTGAAGTACAGGAGGGAGATGCCAGG
This sequence comes from Rhinolophus sinicus, assembly GCF_036562045.2. Taxonomy (NCBI): domain Eukaryota; kingdom Metazoa; phylum Chordata; class Mammalia; order Chiroptera; family Rhinolophidae; genus Rhinolophus; species Rhinolophus sinicus. Next base: position 19,103,328 of record NC_133754.1, on the reverse strand, counting down.
AAGAAGATGGCTAGAAGTCAAATCGTTGGGATCATTTGGGGAAGTAGAAGTAGACTAGATGACAAAAACAGTAGTCTCAGATGTCAGGGCCTTTAAAAAGGAGATATAAACACAGGGGCAAAGTCTGGAATTTTCACAGCAACTATCTGTAAATGACTCTTTTGTATTAAAAAGGTTATACTATCTTCCATGTACATATATATTTTGCTTTCTTCATCAACACCCTGGATTTGTCCATAGATCTTGGTTCCCACATGCTTATTCACACTGAGCATTTCTCGCCTTGATTTCTCTGTACCTGATCCCATCATGTTTCTCACTCATCATTGTTTTCATGGGTTAGATTTTTGCATGCATTATATGCCATCGATTAGCGTGCTATAGATGTACTCTGAATAAATGTTCTGACTTTGATAAGGATTGTTTATTGCGCTGGAACATGAGCTACAAGCTGGTGTGGCTCCGTTTGAAAAGCACAAACCTTAAACAACCCAACAAGAAATATTTCCAGCTTAAAAACAAAACAACAGACCTTTTACTGACTAGGACAGAAAACGGCATCTGTTAGTCTCACCTGGCAGAAATGTTGCTTTTGGTCCACAAGGGAGCTGATGAAAAGGAAAGTGCAAAACACACACAGAGAACACGGGCCTGCATAGAGAGATGTCAGTAATTAGGGGAATTTGCTTGTGTGCTACAGATGGCAGACGCCAAACCATATAATGTGGATGAATCTGTATTGTGTATTTGGTTTCTTAGGAGAAAAACTATCACTGTTTTCATTTGCTGAGCGTGGCTGTGGCTCTAAGCTTATTCAGTGGAAATGGTCTGCATTCAGCTCTGAGCAAGAATAGATGTCTGCATTCATAAATAGGACAGGCTTCTCCTTTAAAGAGTAGAACTGAACTGCCTTTGGCAACACATTTCTCGAAGATGTTCATTTACAGCAAGCGGGGGGGTGACACATGATTACTTTGATGATACATTCACTTAACACTCTTGGGTGGACATGAGTGGGAAAATTGCCCAATTTTAGTTTTCTGTTAAAAACGGAATCTGCGAGATATGCTCATTTACAACAGCTAGATTCAGTCCTCTGAAATAGTTAAGAGTGAACAGAAGGGTGAAGAGACATCAGTGAAAAGTGACTAACCCTCCCAAACAGTGAATGAAAGTGGGGAAAACGTCACCCATATTATTCTGTCATTCCACTTCATTATCTATGTTTCAAGCTGAAGCTGTGTGAGAGTTTTCTTCTCTACTCTAAACCTATGCTCTATCTTGTGTCTGCATCATTCCTCCCATTTTATTTTAAAGCTATTGATTGAACATTGGCTGTAGAAAAAACTTGGCCAATAGCTTTACTCTAAAATTAAACTGATGCTTGCTTTCTTGCTCTGTTTTAGTTTATGTTATTTGTCTAATTGGAGAATAGACACAAATGTGTTGGAATATTGCTGGAGACACTCACCTATAGGGATTTGAAGTCATCATCAAATTCGTTGTCTAAATTACACACCCAAAAGAGAAAATAAAGGAAATAAAAGACAGTAGAGAAAAACATTATACTCTTAATATTTTCAGAGTATATATTATGGAAGAGTTAAAAACCACTCAGAGCCAACAGCTGCATGCAGAATTTAGCAGACTGTTCAAATGGAGAAAGATGGATTTGTACATCTGTATCTACTCTGGCCACAGTCTGACTCTAGTGTTTATGACTGATATTCCTCAGCCTCTAGGGCAACATTCAAATACATGGGCAGAAACAAAACAGAAATGGTTGAGCTCAGAAGAGAGCATTTATGAGAGCATTGCAAACAGCTCATTTGAAAGGTTTTCAAAATATGGTTGCAATATTGCTCAGTGACTTCATTCCAAAGACTCTTAAAGGCACTTGCTTTAAAAAATGTAAGCTCATAAACACTGTTCTTTCTTTTTCAGTTCTACACTGTTAGTTTTCAACAGTGAAAAATGGAAGTGAACAAGATTGGCCTTTTGGTTTAGCACAGGCCTCAAATCCTAATTTTATATCCAAAACCAAAATTGTTATATATTAATATGTCTGTATTAAAAAAAAAAAGTAGATATTAACATATGTAATAAGATGTCAAAAATTTGTGCTGATGCTATGGAGATCACTACATTTGTCGCTTGGACCTGCTGGTAAATTATACTAGTTGCTAACATTCTTTGGTTCCATGTATGTGCTATTCACTTTTCTTCCTCTATTGTGAACCCACACAAAGAATGTGGAAGTTTAATATAGTATTAACTGTCATAGTGCTTTATAGATGTTATCTTCTTAATACCTGCTTTTTCTGGCTCTTCAGCTAGAAATTTCCATTTGATACATCATCACTAATAATTGCAGAAAAAGTAAGGCTGATTCTCAGCTGTAATACTTTGTGATATGCTTAGATTCGGGGTCTATATATGGATTTTTTTAAAAAAATTACTTAAAGTATTGAATAGCTAATCATTAATATGGCTCAGAGATGTAAATTAAATAAAATAAAAATTTACTCAGTTGCCTTTCCCATAGAAAACTACTGATAGTATTTTATTTCCATGGATGACCTTCTAAATAAAGATACTTTGTGAATCAATAATCATAGGAAAATAAATAAATAGATAAATAAAGTTCTTATATAAATGATACTATTATATAACACATATTGTGAATTTTGATATTATATTCATAGCCTAGCTACTAATATATTGAGAATTCCTATAAAAATGAATATATCTCTTGCATATTTTGAAAAGTGCTACAGAGTCATAACTGAACTATGGTGACAGCTCTGTCATTGTGATGGATAGTCTTCAAAGTCGCCAACTATATTCCTCGTCTCCTAATATGCATACCTATATGTAATCCCCTTCCCTTGGGGGGGTGGGACTGTGATTTGCCTCTAACCAACAACATATGGAACAGTTGACGGCGTGTCTCTCCTCTGATTATGTTACCTTTATAAGAATCTATCTTGATCGCTGACTTGCTCTAGAGACTCTACTGGCTTGATGGTGAAAATAGCTATATTAAGACAGCTCACATGGATAGAATGTGTGGATAGCCTCTAGGAAATGTAGGCAGCCTCTCAGAGTTGAGGATATCGCCATCCAATAGCCAGCAAGGAGCCAGGATCTCAGCCTTGTGGCCTAAAGAAAATAAATTCTACTGACATGTTGAAGAAAGTATGCAGCATTCTGAAAGTATAATGTTCCCCAATCAGACCACCAGATGAGAACACAGCCTGTCAAACACCTGGACAGCTCTGTGAGACCCTAATCAGAGGATCCGGCTAAGCCATGCCTGGATTTCTGACCCATATAAACAATGAGATAATAAATGTATGTTGTTTTAAGCTTCCAAGTTTGTGGTAATTTGTTACACAGTAGTGGACAACTGTATACCCATAAGTTCATATTTAAAAATTTGCCAGTATAAAAACAATAATGAGACTAGATGAAAGTACAAAATAAAGATGAGGGTAGATTAACATGAGAGAAAAATATCATTAACAGGAGACATTAGTTTGTGTTAATATAACAAAACACATGCCATATTATACAAAATATACCTCCTAAATACAAATTAGTTTAATATGGTCATTCTTGCATAAATGTAAACATATGAGGACAATCAAGTTATAAATAGCAACAAATATATCTCTATGGCTGTCACTGTAATTTTACTTAGAGTTAAATATAAGAGCTACTGCAAAAGAGTATGTCATATGTAACTAATATGTCCTAAACTCATGACCACACTCTATTGGCTCTTTAAAATTTATCATTTTTAATAGCTCTGCTATTTAGAATCTATGTGTTGTTTTAGTGGCATGCACTAATGCTGTGTTGTTATTTTAGTACTTGCCACTCTACCCACAGAGAGAGAAGTTATGATGCAGATGAAGACACCAATGATTCTTTGGTGCTTGGAGGTGGAGAGGGGGAAATGTAGGCAAAGGAATAAAGAAAATGTACAGAATAGGTTGGACAAGTATTCTCTTGACCTTGGCTTCTATTCTCTCAATTTCATACACCTAAACCCCTCACACTGGCACAGCTCTCATGCTCTTGATAAATCCACCAAGTTGAGAGTTGGATCGAAAGCTTGGGAGCAGGGCTTCTTTTTCCTTGTTTCTTTTTCTTTTTTTTTTTTTCCCTGTCTTTTTTTTTTTTTTTTTTGTAATTTTATTCCTTCTCTCTAAATGTAAGAGCTCAGTGATATAGCAGCTCAATAATGTGGATATAGGAAAAATGTCTCCAGGTGATTTTGAGCCTGCTTTTAGGTTAGGTCTGAGTTTAGTGGGTCAAAACTAGAAAACGTGTAAGGTCAGCTCAAGAATCCTAAATATAGGTTGTTTGTTTGTTTGTTTATCAAATAATCTTTTTTTCTTTGAGAATACTTTTTGATTTATAGAAAGGTGTAAACATAGAACAGAGAGTTCCCAGATAGCTCACGCTTAGTTTCCCACATTATTTATGTTGCATTAGTATTTTGCTGCATTTCATGAACCAGTATTAATGCATCATTATTAACTAAAGCTCATGCTTTTGTTTTCAAATTTTCTTAGTTTTTACCTTTTGTTTTTGTTTTTCTTTTTCTATTATACCATCCCATCCAGAATACCACCTAGCAATTAGTTAGTCATCATGTCTCATTAGGATCCATTTGGCCATAGAATCTCTCAGACTTCCCTTGCTTTTGATGACCTTTACAATTTTGAGGAGTACCAGTAGGTATTTTGTAGAATTTCCCTCAGTTTGGATTCATCTGATGTGTTTTTTATGATTGGCCTGGGGTTATGGTGTTTTAGTTGGAAGGCTATAGAGATAAATTCTCTTCTCATCACATCATATCAAGGGTACATAAATCAGCATGACTTATCATTGATGTTAATCATAATCACCTGACTGAGGTAGTATTTGCCAGGTTTCTCTGCTGTGAAGTTTCACATTGTTTTTTTCTTTCCAAAACATACTCTTCAGAAACAAGCCATTATGCAGCCCACATTTAAGGTCTGAGGAGTTCTAAATGGAGTTTTTACAGTGGTAGGTCTCACGGTAAACTCCTTATTTGGGGTACAATAAAATGATATGACAATGTAGACATATTGGCATAGACATATAATATGTATTTTCAGCCATCAATCTAATTTATTTATTTCATCTATCTATATATCTATAAAAACTCTATTATTTTCCAAGTTGTGTGCACATCAGTGGTAGGGATAAACTGAGATACCCAGAGAGAAATAGAAAGCTTTTACAAGGCTGTGAATTTTCAAACTATCACGTGAAACTTGGTTAAGTAAAAAATATCGCAGAAGCAGTAGGATAGACTGAAAAGAAAGAACACCATGAAAAGGAAAAGAAAGAAACTTGATAAAGGAGATCAGGAGCTAAAATTCTCTGGATTGGAGAGGTGCATAGCAAAAAAGCTATAAAAGAAACTACCTTAGAAGCTGTAATAATTAATAATAGCAGGCCAATAAATAAAAGAAACTTGAGGGTTATTTAGAATCAACCATCAAATAGAACAAAATTTAAGAAAAATACATTATGAATTTTTCACAATGAAAACACTCATGGTGTTTGAAATATATACGTATGTGTATATATATTATATATATTATACACTATGTAGATATGCTAGGTACTTTGTTACATAATCATGAATTCATACTATTGTAGAGCAGATGTCCAATTAACATTACAAGATAATTATAAAATTTTACTTGCAAATTAGGAAATTGTTACAGTATATCCTATATGAAATCCAAGAGGAGATATACTGTCTCATGTATCTGAGTAGTTTAGAGGTAAAGGATTGAGACCTAGTTTGATCAAGAAGTAGTCTCTATTTCTTCATTTTTGTCCTCTTCCTTTGTCCGTAGGCTGATTTCCTCATGTGTAAAGGTAATTTGGCATAACAACTTCTTTATTTTCCTCTCCATGGAGGAAAAAAAAGCGCTTCTAATACAACTATTCAAAGGATAGTCCTATAATTATTCCACAGTGGAATTTATCATTTCATCTAGGAAAATGGAGTTTGTTGGTTAGTTTAACAGAATTTTCTACCAAATTGCTTATATTCTCAACATCCGCCTTCCAACTCTATGCTCATATGTTACTTGGTTTGTTCTTGAAGCATAAGGGCTCAAAGCTAGAACAGTGAATACCCAAATAAAAACAGGAAGAAGGAAATATAGTGATCAAATATAGCAAACGTCTGTGTCCTGACATATGGTACTAGGGAGTATATGTTTCTGCCTATATGAATATGCTGTTAGTTATGAAATACCATGTATGTTGTGCTTATTATCCAAAGAATATTAATATGATCTATGTACTTAACTATAATTTAATGATTAATAAATCACATAGTTTCAAAATCAGATCTTGTCGCATATTTGATATATAATTGTTTTTGAAGTTTTAAGTCTCAGAATACCAATTTGAATCAGATATTATCAATAACATAGATACTGAAAATGCCATGGTTGCATGAGTGGATGGTGAAATCAAGTTGTAGCTTTTTCTACTGGAAATATTTTATTTTTACTGACTTTTTTACTTTTTAAATTAAATGTATTAGACTAACATTTTATAAGTTTCAGGGATACAATTTTATAATATATCATCTGTATATTTCATGTGTGATTTCATGTGTGCTCACAACCCAAAATCCAGTTTCCTTCCGTCACCGTATATTTGACCCCCTTTACTCTTTTCATCTTCCTCCCATCCCTCTTACTCTCTGGTAACCACCATACAGTTGCCTCTGTCTATGAGTTTGTTAGTTTGTTGTTGTTTATTCATTTAGTGCTTTCTGTTTTATATCCCATATATTAGTAAAATTGTATGGTCCTTGTCTTTTTCCATCTTATTTCATTTAGCATGATGTTCTCAAGATCCATCCATGTTGTCACAAATGACAATATTTCATCTTTTTGTGGCTTAGTAGTATTCCCTTGTGTATATGTACCACATCTTCACGCAATCATTGGTCTAAGCACACTTAGCTTGTTTCCGTGTCTTGGCTATTGTGAAGGATGCTGCCATGAACACAGAGGTGCATATTGTGTTTTCCTGAAAATAAGACCTAGCCGAACAGTGAGCTCTAATGCATCTTTTGGAGCAAAAATTAATATAAGGCCCGGTGTTATGTTATGTTATGCTATGTTACATTACATTATGTTATGTAAGACCGGGTCTTATAGTAAAATAAGACCAGGTGTTATATTATTTTTTGCTCCAAAAGACACATTAGAACTCATTGTCCAGCTAACTCTTTTTTTCAGGGAAACATGGTATATCTTGATGCATAAGTGTTAAAATTTGGGGGTTAGATACCGAGAAGAGGGATTGCTGAGTTACTTGTAGCATTATTCTTAATTTTTGAGGAACCTCCATACTGTTTTCCATATAGGCTGAACCAGTTTACACTCCCACCAACTTTGGATGCAAAAATAACACTTGGGGTTTTGTTTCCTCGTAGCCCAATTTGTGAAATATTTCCTAGTGTATGATTTCCAGGATAGAAATGAAATAAATAATTAATTTAATATTAACTTTACATTAGTAAAGTATAAATATAAATCATTCCAATTTTAGATGAGTAATGGTTACAACAGTAAGACGATCATATGTTTATTTAATTTCTTCATTTATAAGGGTCCAGTAATGTACAAATCTGATATTATTATCATTATTACTTTTCATTAATATAACACATGGAATTTTCAAAATGCTATCATCATTAATTAGTCATACTTCATAATACTCTTGTGAGGTAATGTGGTAATTACAGAAAATTAAGTTACAAATAATTCAGCTCTCTGCCCTGAAGGAATTGTCACTTACAAGTGAATGTGTTCCAAATTAGAGGTTAGTAATCTTTGGAATTATTTAACTTATTGCATTGATATATGCAAGCCTAGAGAAAAAAGTAAAAAATGTATGTTTATTATAGCTATGCCATTTGTGCCATGTTATTTAATATTATGACCTTTGGATACTCTTTGTTCTGAATAAATATGCTTAGACTTTTCCATTTTTCTTGAAGTCATAGATTAAAAGTCCTGACAAGAACTTCTATAAATCATCTATTTATCCATCTTCTAGGTCTTGCGTATTAAAAAACTTATATATGCTCTTATTTCTTTTAAATATCCTTTAGGAAATCTCCAACAACTTCCCTTTTGTCAACATCGCCTATATTTCTATTCCATTTCTAATAAAGTCAATCTACTCCAAAAAAAACCATATTGTTTATGGCCTTTGAAATACATGTCACAGTTATTTGCCAGAAAATTCTCCTTAAGCTTAAAAAGCTCCCTTAACACTTAACTCTCAGAAGGTGAGACAGAAGGAGAGTGAGGTAAAGTTTCCAAGTAGATTTAAACACCATAAAAATAAGGAGGAATTCCCATAGTGATTTTTAAATTAAATTTATTGGGGTGACAATGGTTAGTAAAATTACATAGGTTTCAAGTATGCATTTCTATGTGATTTTAGTAATAATGTTAGCATGAACTGTCCTTTTTATAGCTGTCTGATGCCACCCTTTCCCATTTTTCACAACAATGAGGAATTCTCTAAGACATACATACTCTAATTTGCTATGTTAATGGTGATAGAAAGCCTAAAACTACTAACATAATTTCTTAATCTTTTCTTCCACTAAACTCAAACTCTTTCCCTAGGAATGGAAGAGTGTTTGAGAATCTATCTTATATAAGAATGCCGATTAATAGTTTCAAATGTATCTTGTCAAAAAACAAATTCAAAAATGTGAATGTTGTACTAGGAGAAGAAACTTTCTAAAAAGGAACTAATTTCTTAAGAAGGAAGAATAATTTTGGAAGAAGAAAACAGGCATCATCTAAAAAAGGGGAAGTTTCTTCCTAGTGGCAATAGACCTGGAGCATACAACTTGGTCTTTTACAGACTGACTAATACTCAAGTAGTAATATATTTTAAATGAATTAGAAAAAAATGGTGCAGGAATTGCAAAAAATGTAATGTATTCTCCCTTTTTTCTCTAAACTTCCATAACTCAGATGGAAAACATACTTCTATGAAATATGTATATATATATATATATATATATATATATATATATATATATATGTATATGTATATGTATATGTATATGTATATGTATATGTATATGTATCTATATATACACACAATACCAGGGGTGCCACAAAAATGTACATATATGAACAGCATTCATCTTTTGTTATTAGTATAAATTGAGTATTACAATTTTAATACAGTTTTTTCCCTTTCTTAAAATGTGTATGCATTTTTGGCATCCTCTGTACGTATACTGGGGGTGCCAAGAAATTGTATACACATCTTAAGAGATGTTATCTATGCTCAAGCAGAAGTTTGCCATAATCAGAAGTGTCTGGATGCTGATGGTAACCATTTTGAACACCTCTTATAATTGCAAAAGTCAAAAGTGACTCATATTCATCTTTTGTTATCAGTATATATGGAGTATTATAATTAATAGTTTTTTCCTTTCTTAAAATTTGTACAGTTTTTTGGCACCTTTTGTATGTATGCATATACATATATACATATATATCTAGATGGGTCTACCAATCATCTATCCTCTATATTTATCCATCTATCTACCTATCCATCTGTCTACCTAGATGCATATTTTTTAACCATATGAAATTGCTAATATTTGACAGTTTTCAAATTACTGAAAAGGGAATTTTATTGCCCAATCAAATAGTAGTTACTAGAGAAATCTGGTTAGAAGTATAGTGACAACACCTGGTGTCATGAAATTAATACTGTCGTTGGCAATTTGGCTTCTAGTTTTAATTCTAATTCATAATTAATTAATTTAATTAGTAGATTCACCAGATTTATGATTTTGAGAAGGCCACCTTTCTAGGACACCATTTCATCATTTGTAACATAAGGAAGGTTATTTAGCTCCTAGATCTTTTCTCCTTAGCTTTAAATTTATTTATACTCATTCATTAATTCACTCAGCAAATATTTTGTGATTATTTTTTGGTGCCTAATATGTTATAGATAATTTCCTCTGCTTTGAGAGTACATCAGTGACCAAAATATACAAAATTACCTTAGAAATTAAAACTAACACCTTCATTTCTTTATTACGTAAATATTCTCCCAAGAAAGTAGTTATTCTGAATAAAAAGATTATCTTCAAAATGAGGATATAGGGCATTACCTACTCCGATATATTCTATAGCAGAAAAATTGGAGAACACACATTTGAAAATCTGCATCTCAAGATAATTCCAAAGTTGGTCTGCACATTTTATCAGTTTTAATAGGAACAAAATGAGTTGGAGCAGCAAATATGAGAAGCAAATAAAAGAGTCATTACTAAATTTATATTTGTTTTAAATTCAGGGCATTGCTTCTTTTCAGTGGTTTCCAAGGGTTTGTATATAAAATGTCCTGGTTTTGCATGGTATTAAAATGTTTTATCTACTTGTGGATATCAGGTAAAACCAAGGCTTTTTCCCATAACAACTAAAGTTGTTGAATCTAGTAGGTTTGCATTCTATGACCCTATTCCTCCTATTTACCTTTTTGCCTAGCAACTGCATTCATTGCGAGAATGTCCAGAGACCCAACAGAAAATGTATTCTCTTCAAAGACTATATTAAACATATTGACTCATTTTTCTTTTTTTCTTTCACACCGATTCTGACATCAAATGAGAGGATTTTGTTATTGTTGTTGTTACTTGTTTTTCATTTCTTTTCCTGACACCAAATTCGGTCTCTTTTCCACCACCACTTCTCTAACTCTCTGAGATGAACTGGCTGTCCAAGAATTCGATTTAATTCTGACACTATCAATCTGGAATTAGCATCAGATCCCACAAGTTAAAGATCCCAGTCCCACAAGACTGCCCCCCATTTAGATATTATTTGCAAATCCTGAGCCACTGGTATTTCTGACCATCTACCTATTAATAAATCAGGAGTTTCCATATCTCTTTTTAGGTTTGATAATTCAACAGAGAGACTCAAAGAACTCAGAAAAGCACTTTACTTAATATTACCAGTTTGCTGTAAAGGATACACTCAGGAATAGCCAAATGAAGGAGATCCATAAGGCAATGTTTGTGGAGAGGAGTGTGGAGCTTCCAGACCTCTCCTGATGTGCCACCTTCCCAGCACCTCAAGAAAGCTCTCAGAAAGCCATCATTTAGGGGTTTTTGTAGAGGTTTCATTACATCAGCATGCTTGATTAAATCATTCTTACTGGTAATCATCTCAATGTACAGCTTCTCTCCACTCCCTGGTGATTGGGGGGTGGGCTAAGTTTTCCAGCCCAATCAATATTTGGTATTTCTGGCATCTAGTCACCATTCTAAAGGTATCTAAGAGTCCCCCAAGACTTGCCTCATTCGAACAAAACACAAGCTCCTGTCACCCTTATCACTTAGTAAATTCCAAGGGTTTTAGGAGCTCTGTACTAAGAACTAGAGACAAAGACCAAATATCTTTCTATGATACCATAATCATATTCAGATAACTTTCTAAGACTGCCCAATTGATGTAGTTATAGCTTCACTAAAAGTTAGAATAGTTTTGGAATAACAGAGATTCACATTTATCACCATTAAATCCAGGTGCAGATGGAGTGAAACTCTAATAATTGTCCAAATTGGGGGGGAAAAATAGGGAATCCAAGACTGATTAATAATCCTTGTACAATAAGTAAAAAATATTTGGGTTTTCATGATTCTTTAAAAATTATATACTAGTAATTATACCTTAATAAACTGCAAAAAATATCTCTCCTACCATTCTCTGATATAATTCTCAGGGGCTTTTTTCTCTATTTGCATTGCTGTGTCAGCTTATTTTATCTGAAAGAATATGGAACAACTCATATTAGAATAAGAGGAACTAGTGGTTTTTAATCAAAGTAACAAATCTGGATTACAAAAATGTCTGTAGTATAGTTATCAATGCATTATTACTCTTTTATAAAATACTATACATTCAAATGTATTATAAAAATTCTACATTTTGAAAATATCTGAACTTACTGGTCTATAAAAATTGGTATAATTTTGTAGATATAAGACTTAATACTTGAAGTATTTCTTGGTATGTTAGGTGTACAAATGCTGCCCGACGACGGTGTTAAGGACCTTCTTCTTAAAATAGAAAGAGTAGTGACACCAGATTGCTTAAGCACTGAGTTTAATGATAATGAGCCCTAAGTCCTGGGAATACTAATGTGTTTACATTTTTTTCGGCTGTGATCAACAAATAGGTTGGTTTTAATCTTATTAACAGTACAATTTTAAAACATTATAACATCATAGTCTGAACCACTTGTTTTTAGTGTAATCATGATCCATTGATTGGATTGTTCATTACAACTTTAGCGTACTCGGCCAAAAATTTAATTTTGCATATGTTCGGTGTTGTTTTTTTCCGTTTGTTTTTCCTTCTCTGTCAAGGACTCTCATGAAAGGGATATTTTAAAGAAACTTTTATCACCCATCACCCATAAAGGAATAAATCATCTTTGAGGTATGAAAGGTAGCTTTGCTCCAAGATGAAGTGTGATGTAGTGGATCACTTAAAGTACTGAGTGAAAAAGATCTAGGATAATGAATGGGTTCTTACACTGTGTGAGAACTTTTGTGCTTTCAGAGTGTAAAATAAGACTCTTCCAGTCCTGGGAAGAGACTGGAGGACATCAGGATGGGTAAGGTTAATTGAGACTATGGATAAAAGAAAAGGGAGTCACCTGAACGAGTCATAATTCAGAATTTCAGGGCCAGCTGAGAGCCTAAAAGAGGGTAGTTTTGAGGAAATGGGAAGGTTTTGCAAATGGACTGTGTGAGAGTGCTTATTTCAATAGCCATACTAGGTGTTCTAACTTCTGTTGTTCTTTGGGACCAATGACCAGCCGCTTTTACAGTCTTATTCATTGTGGTCACTATGGAATATAATGCACCCTGAAATGCTTATGCATATGTGAATCAGCAACTTTACTATTCTAATGTTTTGCAAATAGAAATTAGCATGACCAGCTGCCCTCTCTTTGCGCCCTCATGGTAATTACTATACGATATTATAATTTGTAATTCTCCTCATTTCATTAAATTGGCAACTTGTAAGGTAAGCAATAGGATTCTGGGGACAGACTGGGACATGTTAATGGTATCTAGCACTGGAGGAAAGAAAAATGCTTGCTATGTATCAGAGATATAATGAGAAAGATGAGAGTATCCCAGCCTGTGTGAAATTCTCATCACGGTGTTCTATTAGGCTCTTGTGGTTATAAGGAAGAGAGTCATTCAAGTTATTTCTAGTAATGGAGAATTGATTTGAAGGTAGCTATTTACCCTTTAAAAGAAAAAAAATAGGCCATATATTTTTAGGCCATAAGTATGATTAGGCCATTAGCAAATGGAAATCAGTGGTTCCTTTCTCTGTGAAATCACCATGGCGCTGGGAACCTGTATACATATCCTGAAAGCTGGAGACCTTGAAGGACCTCACTGCTGCTCGGTACAGTGGGCTCTGGTTGGCGTGCTCCCTCTACCACTCCACTCCTACTTTGGACAAACCACCCTCACCCCCTAATTTCTCTGTGAATTATGGGCCAGCAAGTTTCCAGCATTGTAAGGTGATTCTGTGTGTTTGAGAGGAATGCCACTGCTTACTATGTGAACAATGAGGAGTGGCTAGGAAGTACCCCAGAGGCCACTGCTGACATGGTGACATTTGCCGATAACAAGACAGTAGCCCCAACCACTACCTGGGAGTCCCCCACCTTGGGCATATTGTACCACAACAAGTAGTCCTCAGAGAACTCAAAGGAGGAGGTGGAGTGGATTCTGGGGCTGCTGGATGCTGACTTGAAGATGAAGACTTTTCTGTGGGCAAATGTGTGACACTGGCTGACATCACAGTTGTCTGCATGCTGATGTGACTCTATAACATGTCCAAGAGCCTTCTTTCTGCCAGGCCTTTCCCTAAACAAATATCTGGTTCCTCACTTCCATTAACCAGCCCCATTTCCTGGCTATCTTTGGGGAGGTGAAACTCTCTGAGAAGAGTGTCCAGTGTTATGCTAAAAAGTTTGCAGAAAGCCAGCCTAAAAAGAATACATCAGGAAAAGAGAAAGATTCCTGGGAAGAGAAGCAGAAGCCCCAAGCTGAGTAGAAAGAGGAGAAAGAGATGGCTGCCACACTTCTGAGAAGGAGAAGGATGAATGTGAGCAGGTGCTAGCTGCTGCGCTGAAAGCCAGGGACCCCTTTGCTCAGCTTCCCAAGAGGACCTTTGTTGGATGACTTTAGGCACAAATGTTCCCAACAAGGACACACTCCCTGTGTTGCTGCCATATTTTGGAGATCATTTTGATAAGGATGGCTGGTCCCTGTGGTACTAAGAGTTCCACTTTCCTGAAGAATCCACTCACACTTTCATGGGTTGCAACCTCATCACTGGAATGTTCTAGTGATTTCTCAAGCTGAGAAGGAATGTTTTTTGTCAGTGTCATCCTCACTGGAACTAATAAGAGCAGCCCCATTTTGGGGGTCCCGGTCTTCTGAGGCCTGGAACTTGCCTTTCTGCTAAGTGCAGATTGACAGCAGGAGTAGGAGCCACATATGTGACATGCATGTGGTAGAAACTGAATCTTGGCAGCAAGAAGAACTAGACGCTGGTTCCATAATACTTTTCCTGGTAGGGGACCTTCGAGCACAGAGCAAAGCCTTCAGTCAGGACAATATGTTCAAGTGTTATCTCTTCCCATCTCCAAGATGCGTGTATTCATCCTTCACGGAGATGGGGGTCATTAAAGAAACCAAGCATTGAAAGAAAAAAGAAATCAATGGACCTCAGTGATAGGCTCTTGATTTCAAAACTAGTGATAAAACATTAATGGCATGAATATTATTGTTAGATTATCACATTTAAATAATTATTACTTTTTATTTAGTTATGGGACTTTTATTAAGAATGACTGCTGAAATTTTTATAATTGATGTCTAAAGCATGAGGAATTTTTCACAGAAGAGGAGATGATTGAAGGCTGAGAGATCATTTATCAGATTGCTAAACAGGGGACATGAGGCTGTGGGGGAAAGAATTCCAATATCAGGGACTGCAAAAAAATACTATTTCCTCTACTTCTGAAAAGATGGAATTCACCCCATCAGTTATTGAAGAACTGAAGTTACCTTCTCAATCAAAGGCCTATAGAATTCATTATAAATTCATCATAACTTCAAGATATATGAAGGGTATTGTTACATACAGACATTTAATTTGTTTATTCATTTATAAAACACTTATTGACAAACTATTCCCTCTGCCTTGGCACAAAAATTCTAGTGAGGGCAATAAGGACAAAAAGAAAGTAGCAAAATATATATTGTTTGTCAGATACTGATAACTATGATCAAGAAAAAAAATGATGGAAGTCCCACCAGTAGCACTGGAGTCCCTCCCTCAGCTTCCTTTTGTCTCCTGCTCATGCCAATGTAAAGGTCTATGAAGTGGACAATTAATTCCTCATTCTTGAAAGGAACAAAAAGATCTAGAACTTTGATCAGACTCTACCCTCTTGTTCTTCCATTTTACATTATTAGCCTCATTTACTCACTTGCAAAGTTTGTTGCGTATGTATTGAATACAAAGTGTATTAAAAATACAGTCACTTTGACCTCTACAACTTGCATTCTGATGTGATAGAGATGTGGTGTGGTTCAGCAATATGGGTTTTGAACAACACCCCAGGTCGTTGTTATTTAAGAGGTCTGTAGAACACAGTTTCACGAATGCCAGTATTATTATTCTCATTTCCAGAACAAATGATAGTGCATTCAAGTGATTGCCCTCAATTGAGCTAGGAGAGCAGGTATCAGAAACAGATGCCAGTGTCTGTCTCATATACAAACTTTGAGTTTAACTTCCCAGTGACATAAAATGTCCTCAAAACTGGCCAGAAGACTTCCAGTATTTCAAAGAACTGACTGGGCATGGGAAGACATCCTTCTCAAACATTTGCCATGTCAGTAGCCTATCTTTAATATAACTCCTCGAAAGCTACCCTTGGTGGGCATGGCTACTTAGGAATCATAACTCCGTCGTTAACCAACCTGCACTAGAGAGGATTTCCTTGATTTATCTTATTTAGGTTTAGAAAATGATTTTCCAACTAAACGGTCAGAAACAATCTTCAGGAAATATCTTCAAGTAGTCTTGTTTTTATCCTTAAACACAAGTCTCAACTGAATATCAGAAGCTTTCAATTTATATGTTTAGAAATTTGAAAATGAAGGCAAAAGCATCATTTTCACAAATTCAATAATTCACAATGCCAAGTTAATTTTGTGGTCTTTTATAGTTTTCCTTTAAATATGTGAATCCGAAGTAGAATCTAATGCAGTTGTCTCAGCCACATTCTTCCTGTCTGTAAGCTGATTAAGCTACATATGTAAAATATTTATATTTTGGACATTAGGAATTTCTTCCTATGGAAAGTATTTTTATTCTCAGTAGGGGAAAGTAGTTGCAATTTTTATATTTTAGTAATATTTGGATAACGAAAAGCCATATCTGTATGGTATAACTTAGTAATTTATTATGAATGAAAAGGCAGCTGGCTAGCTTCAGCAATAATTTCTATTATGAGCTTATTCTTTATGCCCTCAAGCTTTCATTTCAAATATGTGTTTGAGGATATACATGGTATTGTTAGAGATCAAAGAATTTTACTATTTTAGAAATGTTTAGAGGCTTCTTTTCCTCCCAATTAAGCTCAGAAAGTTCACTGATTCTGTATCTTCTTTGACTCTCCATTTACAGGTACATGTAAGCACTGATAATAAGCTTAGATTAATTAGAGTAATGGGCTAAGACTGAATTGCTGTAACAGGTGGTGGGATATGGTCCTTGCTTCTGGAAGTGCAATGCATATAAACTAACAACAAAGGGTCATATGTATCTAGCATATATCAAATTCACTTTATTTGTACTACTTCCTAGCCTTCTGGTCAGTGTTCTAAAGGAGATTTGTTTCACGCCCAGATTTGTCCAATGCCCATATATCAAAGGACATTTTATATTTATTAAAGAAGATATCTGAAGTAAAGACAATAATTTTGAGTAGTCTTCTGAACTAATTATTAAATGATTGGAAGTTTACATGAATTTGAAAATAATGTAAATCTTTAGATTAACTGGTTTAATAAATTGATTGAATTCAGCTCATATTGACATAAATACTATAGAACTAGATTACTTAAAACAAGGCTAAAGAAATTCAACAAAGTTAAAGACATAAAATGCAGCTATAAGTGAGGTTACCATAAAAATAGATACCATAAATGCTATGTCTTTCCCAGTAGTGGATCAGAATTTTGCTGTTAATCAGTGAGCATGAGAAACCTAGCGGTTTAGAAAATCTACAGAATTCTTAAACACAGAACAGTTGTTTAGGAAACACCAAGATATTTCTGTTTTTTGTTTGTTTGTTTAAAAAAAAGAGAACAATATGTTAATTTAATGTTCTTAACACTGTGAGAGTATTCTGTATGTAAAATCCACAAATATAGTTAAAACTATAACATAAAAATGCAGTACCGAAAAAAAAAAAAAGGCAACAAAATGGTGGTATTGGACAATGAATAGTAGTCAAAAGCCCAACACCAAATATAATGGCATTGATTATCATAACATTCTTCAAAGGCCTAGTTTGATACTTTACCTGTATTTTTTTCATACGGATTTTAGTCTAAGAATTTAAACTCCTACATTTGGAATGACAACCAAAGGACATCAGTATGACTCTATTACATGAAGTTTTATAACAGGCAAAATTAGTCAATAGTAATTTAAATCAGAACCATGGTTGCCTAGGGCAAGGTTTAAGGGAAGATTGCCTGGCAAAGGGCATTAGGAAACTTTTGGGGAGATAGAAATATAGTGCTTGGGATGGGGTTTACCTGGCTATATATATTTGCTAAAACTCATCAAACTGTATATTCAAAATGAGTGCATTTGTAATATGTGTAAATTAAAACCTAATAAAATATTTAAAATCACATTTCCATATAAATTAATTTAACTTAATTGATACTTGAATTATTTTCTATTGTGACACTATTTTTCATATCAAAATATATCATGCTGTAATTATTTTTCTTCACGTTTAGAGGACAGAGTCTGTGTTCATCTTGTTTACCATCATGTTCCCAGCGATTGACCCATAATTCATATTCAAAAATCTATTTTAAATAAAAATAGTTTATAAGATCTTCAGCATTCTATTTTCATCGATAACTTTGAAACATTTGATCTATCATAAGTTTTTTTATTTAGAAATTAGGACACTATAAGTGTCCTGAAACTTAACTTCAAAGGTCTCTGATGCCCAGAGGAATAAAATATTTACAGTAGTGTGACTACACAGCTATATGTGTATCTATCTATATTTCTTATTTTTTTAATTTTTTAAAAATTGTTTTTCAATTACTGTTGATGTACAATATTATATTAGTTAGTTTCAGGTATACAGAACAGCATAGTTATATATATATATATATATATATATATATATATATATATCTCATAAAGTTATATATATCATATATATATATCATATATATATCATAAAGTTATTATATATATATATCTCATAAAGTTATCAACCCAATAAGTCTATTACCCATCTGACACTGTGCATAATTACCACAATATTATTGACTACATTCTTTATGTCGTGCTTTGCATCCCCATGACTGTTTTTTTTTTCTCTACAGTTCATGAATGTGTGTTAGTGTATACTATGATTAGTTTAATGAAACAGGTACGCTTTGTGACACCGCGATTTCATATACATATAAGCTAACTGGACTATATAGATAACCGTCTCAAAATTGCAAATGAATATATTGTTAGTTTTTAAAATATATTTGTCACTAGTTTGTGTATTGTTATAACATTTTTTAATCACTTTTTACTTGATAATGAAATGAGAATAATTTGTAGCTGAATTCAGTGGTACCTTAATTATGGGCCTTCCACTTTTCTGTTGTATTAGAAACTGTGTGTGATACATGTCCAAGGCAACAGGGAGTAGTACATTTCTAGGATCTCCAGGGGACTATCTTAGACCACAGAGCTGTTTGTTCCATTACATGAGTAACTTCAAAGTGAAAGCTACACCTAAGAGAGACAGCATGGAATGTCGAAGACCTCCAAGGAATTCTTGAGCATTTTAACCAGCCTGAGTTTCTGTTTCCTTATTTTTAAATATGGAAACTGAACTAAATATCCTTAAAGCTATTATACAGATCTAATCTCTATAATTCTGTCATCATAGGTTCTTTTTTATTTTTAAAGAACTCAACCTGAAAATTAGAATATGACATGGAATATGAAGGAGATTATCTTTAAAACATTTAGGATGACCTGGTAATGACTTTTAGACTAACACTTATTTTTTCACTGAATGTCTCAAAATTTTTGTATCTCCACTGAATATACAAGTAATGCTTTAAGAAAATGGCCCATTGAAATAATTTTCTCTCAACTTGACAGTAAATAACATGAAGAATTAGGACTTTCTTCAATCTTACATATCTTCTACTTCATATTATTGTTTAAAATTCAACAAAACATCTACGATTTAGTACTTCCTCGATAGCTATCCATTATTGTCATAACAGACATAATTGAGAAAAATGTATTGTCATTTATGCTATTAGATCATAATTACCTCTGTAATGACTAGTTTACAAGTATTTCAGCATTAAAAACACGAAATAAAAAAGTGTGTGTTTTAATAGATACTGATACTTCAACCCCAAAGGCTCTCCCTCATATTTCATACACACGCACACAAAAATTCTTAGCAGATGGATATCCCATGCAGTATTGAGTACCTCATTAATTATTCAAGGATTTGTAGGTCTAGTTACAGGATCAAAAATGTCATCAATCATTGATATTCTTTGCTTAAATGCATTGGAATAAGTGTTTACTTCTCATAACAGAAAAACTAAATGTATAGATTAGCCCTGTTTAGAAATTGCTTTCTCATTTCATCCACTTAAAGTTTAGTTCAGTTTATGTTTAGTCTTCAAATCTGTATTCTGTCAGGGGAAATTCCAAAGATAATGTCTTTAAAAAATATATATATTTTTTTTTTTTTAAGTAAATTTTGTAAACTTCTTACCATCCTGTACATCTGTAAACACTTTCAAATAGAATAAAATAGCTAGGAATTTGAAGGCTATGTTCTAAGAGTTACAGTGAAGTGAGAACTTCTAATACTAAAGTATTAGAAGAAAGAAGCATTGGTATAATTTAGGCCAAGTGCCTCATTTCATAGATGAGGATACTGAGCCCAAATAAAAATATGTGACTTATTTGAGTTCCCACATGTGATTAGAGCTAATGTGAAAAATAAAATCCCAGACTCCTGGTCAGTGTTCTGCTAAAGAATTACACTGTCTGTATAATGTAACTTCAAACCCACTCTGCTTGAATTACGTAATTATTTAAAATTACTCTGCATATAAAAACACAACCTTAGGTAAATTGTTTTGCCCTTTTCTAGAAGTATAATCTAAGCTTCTTATGCCAAACCAGACACAATGAAAACACAGTGATCATTGAGGCCATAAGGAAGAAATTTTGTGCAATGTGTACAAAACTTCACTTTAGTAATTTTATTTGTATTTGCACAGCGATAGGAAAATACAATATAATTTTGAAAATATCTGCTAAAATGTGCTATTTAGAAAACCATTTTCTCATTAGAGCAATGGTTGGAATGACAAGGTCTATATGATTTATGAGTTTTTAATCAATGTAATTCCCTGGAAAATCATGAGACTGAATGATTCTGAGAAAACTAATTAATAAGGTGATTATTTTATTCAGTATCTTTTCTCCACACATTCTGACTTATTCATACTGCTGATGGGTTTCTCAATGGTATTTTTCTCATTACTAACCACCTTCATTTCTTCTTTAATCCCCATCATGTATTAAAGATACTAAGGCTTATCCCTGGGTGATTATTGATTCTCCGTATGACAAGTCAATAAAGGAGTGTCAAGAAATAAAGCAAGGTTTTTAGAAGTTCCCACATTATTATAGGAATGTGGTAAGATAACATAAATGCCAATGGGCAAAACCTACATTATGTAAATAGAAGACGATAGATTAGATAGTTGATAGATAGCAAGATAGATAGATAGATAATAGACAGATAGATAGATAGATAGATAGATAGATAGATAGATAGATAGATAGATTTTAAATGTCATGTAATTCAGAAGCTGTAAGAAGAAAGAAAATGTTCATTGGACACAATATCCAAATAGTATCACATAGACAGGGTTTAAAAAGATTTGCCTGAGATGCTTCTGCAAAGAAAAATCTGATGTGTAAAAAGAACTGAAGAAAAACTCGAAGAAAGCCTAAGGAATTAAACAATGTCTTTCCTGGAAGCACTATATAATCTCAGGCTATGGCTTGTTTCAACTAGTGAAAATGTTTCAAAATGAGAAATAAGGAACTAATGTTAAATTCTACTTAAAAGGGACCAGTTAAAGAAATAACATATTAAAATGTTCAAAAATCTTCTTGAATTAATCAAACATCTGGAAACACATCAGATTTTTTTTTAATCAAACAAATCATTGAGTCAAAGTAAAAGTACCATCTCTTATTTCTAGAGTTCCCACCAGGCACAAGCAATATACTGAACCAATTATTTTTATTTATTTATTTATTTATTTATTTATTTATTTATTTATTTATTTATTTATTCATTCCTTCATTCATTCATTCATTCATTCATTCATTTTAACTTTTTATTGGGGAATATTGGGGAACAGTGCATTTTTCCAGGCACTATTAGCTCCAAGTCAAGTCGTTGTCCTTCAATCTAGTTATGGAGGGCGCAGCTCAGCTCCAAGTCCAGTCGCCGTTTTCAATTTTAGTTGCAGGGGGCACAGCCCACCATTCCCTGTGGGAATTGAACTGGCAACCTTGTTGTTAAGAGCTCATGCTCTAATTAACTGAGCCATCCGGCTACCCCACCAGCAGCTCAGTGGCAGCTTGTTGTCTTCAATCTAGTTGTGGAGGCCGCAGCTTACTGGCCCATGTGGGAATCAAACCATCAAACCTGTTGTTAAGGGCTCACGCTCTAACCAACTGAGCCATCTGGCCACCCCTGAAAACTAATTATTTGACTAATTAAAAATCACATGGGTATTTCAAGCTTTTGCCAACCACATAAACCTAGTCAGTAACTACCTATTTAATTACCGGTATTGAGTAAGTAGCTTAGATTCCGTTTTCTGTCCTTCCTGCTATCAGAATTATTCCATTGCCATGTTTTCTTTCTTCTGATTTGGCTGAGTCCTAATGTAGTCTGTTAAATACAAACACTCAGTTAATGCGTTTAAAACATTTGAATTAGTTCTAGTTTACATTTGTTTGAGTACCAAAAATCATAATTGCCATATATTATAGTTTTGTATTTTAAAAAAAGAAATTGGCATTGTTTGAATTGTTTGGTGACAGTTTCCAGTTATTATTTGACAGTTTTCAAAGTTTATGTTTAGTATAGCTGTATATTTTATTGTAAAATGGCAGGGTTGCTGAATTCTAATAGTATGTTTGGAATTTGGGAGTAACCAACTGCAGTGACGATGAGTAACTAAAGATAATGTCCACTGGATGAGGAGATCCTCTGAGTTTTTGCTAAACACACTCAGTATGCAATGGTTCAACTTGCTGAACTTTTCTCTGCCAGTCTCACTGGACACAGTTGGTTACTTTAAGAACTATTAACTGTCAATTCCTAGATCTCAAGGTATCAGGCAACAGTGTTCATTATACACAGGTGTTATCCAACTTGTAAGTAAAAGATAGAGGTCTAAAGATGTTCTCTAAATTAAAACACAAACACACTAACAGGAAATGAAATGCCATGGCCTTTCTTTATTTATTTTGAACTGGGGAGGAAGAAAAGATTTGCTTACATAAGAAACCCCTCTGAAAACTTCCCTTTTAAGTGCTCCAGAGAGTTAGCAGTGCACTTACATTCTGCAAAAAAGTAACGTTACTCAAACTTTTAAAACACCTCTATCTAGGTTTCCTCTAGGAAGATAATGGAACAAGGATTTATTCTGTAATCAATATTCTTGTTAAAAGACATTATGGCTTCATGGAACTCAGTTAAAAGAACCCTTCAGAAAAGTAACTGAACAAGAACTGATACCTAACTCTTTCTTTTCCCTTAATTTAAGACAGAAACATCAAAGTTGCAAGCCCTCAAGCAGCAGCAAAAGTCAAGTGCTGCCATTAGACTACAAAGCAGTCTGTAAATTATTAACTTTCCAACTGCAGCATCAAGCTACCTTCTATATAAAATCATAAATATTAATCAAAGTATTATTTAAAACATAAAAAATGTTTAAAATATTACTTTAAGGGGCTGCAAAGCATGCTCTTTTTTTTGAGCTTTTTCTAATTTTGAATCATTAACCATTAGAAACATCAGCTATAGGTACCTGTGACATTTGTAGCATCACTGGAGTAGTTTTCAGTTATATTAATTCCTTGAATTGGCAAAATTAAGGCAGCATTCATACCCAGGAGAGGCGAATATTCCATCCTCAGTGATTTCTAACTACCATAAGGACATGTTACTTGGATGGTAACATGTGGCATGTATGGTGATGTGAATTTTTTTTCCCAGATTTAAAGAGCTGTATTAGTTTTCTACTCCTGTGAATACTTAAAGAGTCCTTAAGGATTTGGAGTCCTGAAGAATTTTAGTTATCTTGTCAACCTGTTTTGTAGCATTAGAATTAATCCAAACTCTGCCTTCTTTTTATAGTGCATGAAATAGCCCAATTGTGAAAACTATAGAGTCCCTTATTAAATGAGGCATTAGGTTCTCTTCTTTCCAGGCTCACTCACCCTCTTTACTTGATTAGCATGGATTTAGATGGTGGCAGAGAATTACTTTATCTTCAGGGACATTACACTTTTGTAAGAGCCACTCTCCTTATGATTTTTTAAAGTATGGTCCCAGGAGCAAGCATCTATGAATATCAGCCTCTTAATATGATTTCCTGTGTATTTTTCATTACAATCTTGATAATCCAAGAAACCCATAAAGGGTTATCTTCTTACATGTTATTTTCCTGTTGCATTTCTTGTTCTTTTCTGCATGTGGAAGTGAATGTTGACTTTATAAGTTCAACACTAGTTGACTTTGATTGACGCTGAAGTGATATACACAAGTCTTTGGGAGTAAAGTTTCTACACAAAAAATAAATATCCTTTTTCTAAACTCCTGCATTCTTTGTATTGTATAACTGAATCCTCCTAAGACTAGGATTGTCAACTTCATGTTTCATTACACTTAGTAAAATTTAGATATTTATTTTATGAAATTAAATATTTATATTTTAAGAATTTTATATTTTTTATAATTTTCACTAGTAAGGGAATTTGAAAAAAATTGTATCAAGTTCTCTTGTACAAATAATGTGATAGAGGAGTTAGAGCAGCTTTTGCATAATATAAACAAAATTCAGAAAGAATGGCTTCTATTTCTAATAATATTTATTTACCAATTATGTGACCTTGGATAAATCACTTACCTTCTGAGGCTCACAGCTTTTATCTATAATATTAAACATAACTCTTTGCATTATATCACAGAGCCAAAGAGTGGACAAAAAAAAAGTGTATTGTTTTAGCAATACAAGGTCAGACAATTAAGTTCGCAAACTCATCCTAGAAAAAGTGCTACATACTTCATTACTGAATATCACTATGGTCACCTTCAAAGTATGCCCCTTGAGAAGCTATGCACCGATGCCAGGACCTAGTACACCCTTCAAAGCACTCTTGGAACGCTTTTTCTGGAATTGCCCTCAGAGCTGTCATCGTATTACCATTGATATCCTGAATGTCATCAAAATATCTTCTTTTCAATAGTTCTTTTACCTTCAGGTAAAGAAAGAAGTCATTGGGGACCAGATCAGGTGAATAGGGAGGGTGTTCCAATACAGTTATGTGTTTACTGGCTAAACACTCCTTCACAGACAGTACCATGTGAGCTGGTGCATTGTCCTGATTCAAGAGTCATGAACTGTTGGTTTTGAAAAGTTCAGGTCCTCTAACTTCTTCACACAGCCTTTTCAGAACTTCCAAATAGCAAACTTGGTTAACTGTTTGTCCACTTGGTACAAATTCATATGAATAATCCCTCTAATATCAAAAAAGGTTAACAACATCATCACAACAAGTTTGTGAACTAAATAGTCAGACAAAGTAATTGTGTATCAAACTAAACACTTTCAAAACTGTAGGGAAGTGCAGATTAAATTGTTATGTTAAAAGATCTGGTATCTGATATGTTATTTTATGAAATGTATTTACCTTTTAAAAATGATTTTAGAGTTTGAAATAAAAACTGTTACCAGTTTCTTCATGGTCATTAGTGTATGACAGGATTAGCATAAATGGTTTCTATGTGAATTGACAGATGGCATTTTGTGAATTAGAATGAATACACAAACAAAGAAATGTACATTGCCTTGTCTCCTCAGCTAAATCACCTTATGGAACAAATATTGGAGCGTGTACTATTGAGCACATATTAAGTCACCTAAGAAGTAAGACTATATGTATTAGTATCATTAAAGGTAAATGCATCAAATCCCAAACAAAGCAAAAGAAAACATTATTGCTGCTGACTTCATACAGACTGATAAGTAGTTTCATCAGCTTTCAGAATATCATGTGGAACATACCAAATCATTACATATGCCAAGATACTGCAAAGCTCTGGGTATTTGTGGCTAGATGGATTTTACCACTTTAAATTTAAAAATAAATATATAAGCCCAAGCTTTGTGCACTACATATATAAACAAAAGGCAATCATTTTTTTGTTTTTCATATTGTTGTTATTTTTTCATTAGGAGAAAGTAAAACCTGGGAGAAAGTTTTAAATCATCTAAATATCCCCTTCAAAGATGAAACATAAAAGAACCAGCTCGAGGTGCACGCTGTTTGATAGCATAGATGCCACCATCACTATTCCTAATTATTCTTGACATTTCGTCCATTATACCATGAGGACCCTAGGAGGATAGAAAAATAATCAGCTGGAAGTGAGGACTAGCTAATTATCTCTATTATATAACAAAAGTTGTGGTAGTATAGATGAAACATTGATTATGCAAATTGGTGGTAAACCCTGACTGTAGAAATATATACTGGGAGTGACTCTTAGCCACACGTTTAGAACCCTCACCATCTCTTTCTTCTCCGCTATAAAAAGGAAAGTCTCATTTGCAGCAAGAAATATATGTAAGAGTAGTTTAAGAGTGAATTACATCATAGAGAACTACTTTATAAAACATAATCACCTTTAAAGCCTACAAATATAGTGGTTTCTTAAATTGATTATTTACGTGACGTAATCATGTATATCGTCCCTGTCTACATTGAAAAGCAATCGTAATTATTATTTAGATTTTGTTCACATTAAACAAGAAAATGATGGTTAATTTTATAAACATAGTTGTAAAGTTTGTATGTTATTAACCCAGAATTTGGACCATATTATGCTTTTGGATTTGAATATGGGTGGTTTCTACAAAGTTATTTGCAACAGAACTTTACCACGCTATACTTGGGCAAAGGTAAACTTATGAAAATAATTAGCTTACCTGTAATACTGGAAATTAAGTTGGTATTGCTACATAATTCCATAACATTTGATCAGAAAATGATTATCCTAGCTTTACTGAGAATTTTATTTATATTTTTCCATTTTTAACTTTAGTGTTTATTGCTTAAAACCCTCTCTTCAATTCTTTTATTGAATTTATACAAGGTGTGATCGAAAAATATGGTGAATGTTTAAATTTTAAAAATGTATTACAGTAAAAGACACATTGCTATTAATCCCCCTCAAAATATTTCCCCTCACTTCAAACACACTTATCCCATGGTTCTTGCCACTTTCTGGAACTGTTCTGGAAGTCCTCTTTCATGTGTGTCTTTACATTATCTTCCACTATGACAATGCTCCATGTCACAGATCACTTCCGGTATGGCAACCTGTCAAATAAGAACAGTATGGGTGTGTCCTCATCCACCTTATTCACCAGATTTGGCACCATGGGATTTCTGGCTCTTCCCCAAGGTCAAAATGACCATGAAAGGAAAATAGTTTGAATTGATTCACAACATCGAGGCAGCCATGACAGTGCAACTAAAGACACTCATGAAAGAGGATGTCCAGAACCGCTTCAGAAAGTGGCAAGAACGATGGGATAAGTGTGTTCAAAGTGAAGTGGGGGCTATTTTGAGGGCAATTAATGGCAATGTATTTTTTACTGTAATATTTATTTTAATTAAACATTCACTGTTTTTTGGGGTTTGTTTTCGATCACACCTCGTAGATTATGTTAGTGAATGCAGCAAAGTGCCTGCTTTGGGGAAAATTCTGTACATTAATGAGAAGGTAAATCTTTTCAGTTGGAACAATCCCATCAGCTGACAGTCCCTACAGCTGGGGAAGTAGTAGCAACAAGCCAAGTGTGGTCAGACTGACAGGACCTGCACACTTCTCTAGACTTCCAGACCAGTGATAACAGCTCAACCAGATGGAGTACTGCTAACCTAGAGAGCATGTAGACATTAGGCTATTTTCAGTTGTCTCAGACTAGGTGGGACAACTATTGGGATTGAGTGGAGGACAGGGGTACTAATTTATGGGGCAGTCCATACAGTGATAATTTGCCCCATCCAAAATAACAGCCCGCCAGTGCTAGTGAGTGCTTAAGATGGAATGTGATACAAATGGAACCTCCCCCACCCCATCCACCATTTCATTTCCCATGTTTTTAGTTACCTGCAGTTAACCAGAGTCTGAAAATATTAAATGGAAAATTCCAGAAGTAAAATAATAATAATAATAGTAAAAATAACAACAACAATGATGTTTTAAATCGTGCACCATTCTGTGTAGTGTGATGATCTCATACCCTCCCACTTCATCCTTCTCTCTTCTGCCTGGGGCATGAATCATCCCTCTGCCCAGCATTTCCATACTGTGCATCCTACCTTCTCTTAGTCACTTAGTAGCCGTCTCGGTTATCAGACAGACTGTTGCAATATCACAGTACTTGTGTTCAATAACCCTTATTTTATTTATTAATGGTCTTAAAATGCAAGAGTAGTGTGTTTCAGATATGCCAGAGGGAAATTGGAAAGTGTCTCCTTTAAGTGAAAAGGTGAACGTTCTCAACTTAATAAGGAAAGAAAAAAAAATCATATGTTAAGGTTGCTAATATCTACAGTAAGAACAAATCTTCTATCCATGAAATTGTGAAGGGAAAAAAAAATTCATGCTAATTTTACAGGTGCAAGTCCAACTGCAAAAGTTATGGCCACAGTGCATTCTAAGTACTTACTTAAGATGGAAAATCCATTAAAATTGTGGATGGAAGACGTGAACAGAAAACGTGTTCTGACAGACGGTGACATGTAATGCCATAAAACACTGAGCTCACACAAAGACCTTAGCAAGGGATCCCCTGAAAGGAAGGACACCAGGTCATTTCCTACAAGTAAGGGATAGTCACACAGACTCAGTATAGGTCTGGACTGAAAAATATAAAAATAACTGGAGGGCTGGATCTGTCAAGGAAGAAGCTGCCATGGAACAGCAGAGTCGAAAGAGTTAGGGAGAAAGATGTGTATGTTTAAAAAAATAGTATATAAATGTATAAGTATGTATAGAAAAAACAAAGTATTTTATAGGGTTTGGTACCATCTGTGGTGTCAGGCATCCACTGCAGGTTTTGGAACATATCTCCCTGGATAAGGGGAGCTAATGTACAGACAATTCTGGAATTTCAATTTCTATTTACTTGTGTCTAAAAAATGGAAAAAAAAAAGAAAAGCTTTACAATATTGATATACAGATTAGTATCATTTACATGTGAATGATTCATAAAAGAAGTAAATATGCATAAACTCCCATGTATCCTCAAATTTACTGATGAGATTTGCTATGAAATAAAATAATGCAAGAAAATAATGTTTGAAGATCCCTGCTTTAGAAAAGCAAATATCTATTAAGTTATACGTGATAATGTACACACCCAACGGATTATCAGTAGAGCTTAGTGATGTGTTTATCAGGACATTTCTTCTGTTCACTTCAGGATGAATGGATAGTAAAGGCTTTTTGTTTTGTTTTTGGCTTTTTAGGTGGTTGTTCGTCCTGCAATTTTTTTTGTTCCTTTTCCTGAAGTCAAAACCCCTGTTGCTTGACTTGTTCAGGATAGTTGTGTCAGTGTGCAGGTTCAGTCAGGAAAACAGACTGTATATATACACAGAGGGTGCCAAAAAAATGTATACACATTTTAAGAAAGAAAAAAATGTATTAAAATTATTAATACTCAATATATACCGATAACAAGAGATGAATACAAGTCATGTGTATCCATTTTTTGGTACCCCTGATATCTCTCTCTCTCTTTCTCTCTCTCTCTCTCTCTCTCTCTCTCTGTCTCTCTCTCTCTCTCTCTCTCTCTCCATATATATATATATATATATATATCAATGATATATAAATGTGTATATACACATATATTCACATATATATTCAATGATATATATACTCAATGATATAGATAGATAGATAGATAGATAGATAGATAGATAGATAGATATATGGAGAGAGAGAGAGAGAGAGAGAGAGAGAGAGAGAGAGAGAGAGCTATATATTTAAGGTCCATAGATATATCTCTATTTCTGTCTCTATCTCTATATGTATCTATAGAGAGAGACAGAGAGAGAGAGACAGCTAGTGTGTGTGTGTGTGTGTGTGTGTGTGTGTGTGTGTGTGTGTACACATCCACAAACAGAAACAGAACTTATTAACGTATTTGACATTATGCAACTGTGTGACCTGGTTGAGCAGTCTCTGCAAGTTTGTTGTCACATCCGATCTGATGCTGGAGTTTAAAGACTACAGAGCAGGTGGAAACATTACACAGCCACTTCACTAGTCATTGGGAAGATGAACTGTGTCTCCCCCTCTGAGGCTTCAATGATATATGCAATCTATTCTCATCAAGTCGGTACGTATTCTGAGTAAAAGTGAGTTGCATGATTTGTGATAGGCCAGTGGCAGGCCTGTAAATATGATTTAAGTTGTAATGGTTATAAACTCTGAGGCTAATATATTTTCAATGTTCAGATATACAATTAATATCTATAGAATTGATTTTTAAAGAGTGAATTAATTTAATGCAATACCTTATTTAGATTCATTTAAAATTTAGTGGCTAAAGTAATATGAGGAATCCTTAAGTGATAGAACGTGACAAGCAATGCAGTAGTTCTGATTAATGCATTTCTTTGGTGTTTCCAATTGACATCAGAAGGGCATTAATCAACTTTACTTAATGGCTTGCTGTGTCTTGTTAAAATTATAAAATTATGCATTATTATTATTTTAATATATTAATAATTGTGTTTGTATTCTCATTGATAAAACTATATCTAATATCTAAAATGTGCAGTTAAATAAATTATTAAATATCTGCATATATTTATCTATGGTAGAGAGCTGTATTATCAGTTATGCAATACAAGAATTTTAAATGGTAGTGTGTGTTCCATGTAGTCAAGTCTAAAACCCAAACTCATAATAACAAAAGTGAAAGGATTTTAAACTGAAATACAACACACGGGTTTTGTGTGTGTGTGTGTGTGTGTGTGTGTGTGTGTGTGTGTGTGTGTGTGAGATGACGATTTTTATTGTGGATTTTAATTACAACTATGAAACGCACACTTAAACTTATAGAATTTGTGAAATTGCTATGGAATTGTTTACTTATTTTCATCTGCTCCCACCAAACTGCACGATATAATGATTGAGGGCAGTTTATACAAATATGCATGTTTGTTATACAAAACCTTTGGTGAAAATGTAGCACAATATTTAAAAAAAAAATACCAACTTCTAGTAACTTCCCTAAAACTTACTCCACAGTTTATCAAATCCTTCCTCTTTAAAATAGGAGACCTAAATGAGTTATATTAACAGTGTCTTCCTTTGTAAATGTTTGTGAATTGTGATTCTACTGTGCTCTAACTTCACTTCTCCTTTTTAAGCACGAAACGTTGAAGAGACACAGAGAATGTATTTCATGTTTTTAAAGAGGAGGAGAAGAAAGAGCATGAACAGTGTGATAGCTTTGCCCAGTGTCAGAAGAGATCGTTCCGTGGTTGTGCACTTATCCTTCTATAGGCACCTGAGTTCTACCCATCTTCTCTAGAAAGCGACTGTTCTCTGGAATGATTGTCACTTTTCTCCGATTTTGACATTTTAGGCAATAGCTGTAAGGAATTCCCTTTTTCTTTATTTCAGTAAAATCTGTAAGGGGAAAGAAAAACCTACTTCCTTCACATGTGTAGGTAAATATTAAATTATGTTGAATTTGGGGCAGATAATATTTCCTCACCGAGACATTCAATCCTAGAATAAATTAGACTTTCCCAGAGAAGGCTGAAGCCAATTGATCATCTCTTAGAATTTGCTGGACAGGGCTTGTCTCAGTATTTCCCCAGAAACAGACTCTGAGAAGGAGATCAGCAAACAGGAGGTATTTTAGGAAGCAATATAGAGATTAACATTGACAGTATGAAAGGAAGGAGAGCAGGATTGGACAGAAGATGGAGCTGAGCTGTGATGCAGGCTCGATGACAACCTCAGGTGATCCACTGGGAGCTCTGATTTGGGATGGACCTTAGGAGTTGTTCTGAGTAAGAGAACAGCAGGCAGGTGACTACAGCTGCACCTGAATCAGTCATTCGCTTCAGGCTGTGCCAGAGGGCATCCATGACTTTGAGAAGGATGATTTAGGCAAGGCCGTTCTGAAGAGGATTGTCAGCTGAGAGCTGTCTTCCGGCAACATTCTCACCGGCTGGAAGAATATGTTCTTTATTCCTAAAGGGGACGGGCATTAGAGAATCTACTATGGAAAGTTGTCACCTCTACCTCGTGTATTTCCACACCTCTTTTACAATACCTATTTCCATTCCCTTTATTTTGAATCTGAACAAAGTGAGCTAATAGAAAAAGACAACTGAATTTTGAATTCTCCTTTTCAAATTAATAAAAATGTTTAACCCAAAAAATATTAGATGAAAAAAATTAGTATGTTTTATTGGCAGTAAAGAAAATAGATGAAAAAGGGTCTAAACTGAAATCAAATCAAATCAAATCAAACACATCAATTCAAAACAACTAGAAATAATATAGCAATATTTGAATAATTCATGAGACTATTATCTCATATATAAGTGATATAAAGAGGAATTTTTTTTTTCTCCTTGTTGGTTTTCACTGAAAATCTTAGAAAAATATGATTTGATAGAGTCACATTCAGAAATGCATTTTGACCAATACACTGCTGTTTAGCATACCCCGGGTGTACCAGAATTCATGCCAGAATGGACAGATTCCAGTTTAATAACCTAAAAACACTTGAAAATAATTGGACATAGTATTATTATAGAATGAGACCAGGCATGTCACATTCTGAATTACAAGTTAACACTCCAATTTATCGCAATGCAATTTTAAATAAAGATGCTCCACTCATGAGGTGGGAAATAATTTATTGTGATGATAATAATAATAATAATAATGATAATAAGTTAAAACTGAAGACTTTCTGTAAATATTTTAAAAAATATTTGGACACATTGCCTGTAAAAAAAATCAATAAATATTAGACTTAGTGAAAATACAATGTTGGTGGTATTTTTTTACAGTAAATGTTGCATTAAAATTAGTTTATATGTAAAAAAGTCATACAGGATCTTAGCCCCATTACAAAATTTATCAAATAATAGCAAAATTTGTTGCTTGTATATACTTCCTCACAAAGCTGAACAATTCATTGATGGAAAGAATAATGCTTTATAAATGGGAGACAAAATTAGTATTGTAGAAATTGTTTGGTATTATTCACAGTGCTGATGTGTAAATAATTCCTGGTAAGTAAAATGGCCTTAACTTTTGTAAAAATTATCTTTTGTAGAGAAGTTGTTCTAAGATTATTTTTTCTCCCACTAGATATTGAACTTCTTGAGGGCAAGGGGCATGTAGGATTTGTCTGGGTAACTGCTGCCCCTAGCACGGACCTGGTACACCTGGGTACACAGCCGATGTCCATGAAACTATTAATGAATTAATAATGGTACTCTGTAATGCCTGGATAGAGCAGCAAGATTTCCCACTCTAGCAAAGAGGAGTGCTCCTTTCCAGACAAGAAGGCTCCAGAACACATTGCCTTATAAGAATGTACTCTTAACCCTCTAAAGGGCATAATGACAAGACAATGCTGGAATTACAGATAGCGATGTAAATATCATAGCAACTTTGAGCCTTATCCGAAGTAGCAAATACATATGTATATTTACATATTTATGTTAAGCATGATCAATGGAAATAATTGTAAAAATTCTAAGAAAATAATCCATTCTTGTCAATGGGGAGGACTTAGCTTTCACCATCGACAACAAGGATGTAAAATTTGTCTTTAGCATTCTTTCAAAATGATTAGCTAAGAAAAATTCAATTTTGACTCTAATAATATAAACCACTTACACAAGGTAATGTAGAGTTAGTAAAACCAACGATAAAACTGTATTGCACAAGGAAATCCTATTTCCGGGAGAATGAAAAATAAATACAATATAATAACATAAGGGTAAATTAGATTGAAAAGATATATATTTTAGATGACCAAGAAACTGATCAAGATACACAATTTTTTCTTAACTTCACATCCTTCTTTATTCTTTATTCAAGTTCATCTCCATGCCCTATAGATGGGTACTATTGTGATTTCTATGGATGATTTCATTTGAACTCAATTTCTCTCCCTCCCTCTAAATTCCCTTAATTTAGAAACACTGAATCCATAATATTGTTGTAAGTTAATTTCATATGCATTAATATAAACAAAAAAAATTGTAAGACATGATAGTTTTTTTTTTTTTCTGTGTGGGGATGTATGTGCAAAAAACTATACTATTTTGTAAATTTTAAGTAAATGATTAGGACAATTAAATCACTATCTAAGAATATTTTATCAAAGGATTCAATTTAATTTTTCAATCATTTTTTGTATTCCATGGCTTTATAAAATGCTGCAAAAGTTTTAGAAGCAGAATAGTATACATTGATTGAACAAAATATTTAAGGGTAGGATGGTTGATAAATTAACACTATATAGTGGTGAACTAGGCATACATAAATAGAGTAATCCCAGAGTAAATAACAGAATCTCTTTATATCATAACCACAATGTACTAATAAGTACAGTGCAGGGTAGAAAAGAATAAAGCATGGAAACTTTCTTATGAAGACTCATTTATTTTTGCAGTTAATAAGGGATTCTTGTCAGTTGTTTGCTATGTATGCCACTGGCTAAGGCATTTTATTAGCTCTCCTGTCAATCATGTAAGATACTACTTGTAGTATTTGTTCAAAATGGCCAGTGCTGGAGTCCAAAGGCCTGAGTTTTTATCTTGACACGACCATTTACTAAACATATAATCTCTCTTTGTTCAGCTTCCTTATCTTAAAATGAGGATAATATTTGTACCCAACTCAGAGGATTGTTTTGAGCATTAAATGAGATAAATAATGGATGTAAAGCTATTAGCACAGTGCCTAGCACTAGACAAGTCCTCATTAAATGCCTGTTGTTTTTATTGCTGTCGTCATTGCTACAAAGCAGACAATCAAATATAAAAGGAAGATTTTTACATGGATAAATTTATCTTAATGCTTAATCAATGAAAAATGTATTCCTCATTCAAAAAACATGTGTGACGGCACACTGTGCACGAAGCCACTATGCTAATGGAAGGCCAGAATGGATGCTCTGTTGTCTGTATTCTGGACAAGTGGCTGGTCTTGTGGGAGAAGCTGGCATCACAATATAAGATAAATACTATAATAACAACATCTCCCACATTCTATATATTGAAACACAGTAGATGTTGGCCTTGGTTTGTGAAAAAAAAAAAAAAGATACATGGAGAATTTTATTTGATTTATCTCTTAAAAGATGATCAAGAGATTTCCAAACCTAACGATGTGAAGGAAGAAGCCAGGAGAAGGATATTCTTGGCACAGGACTTAGCGTGACAAACAATGAGATAGGAAAGGGTCTGATCCATCTAAAGAATAGCAAGTGCCATGTGGGGAAGCGAGCAGGCAATAAAATCGAAAATATAAATAAAATAGAAAAAGTAATTTTCTGTCCTATCACGGAGGGTCTTGGGTGTGAAATTCATCCGGTTGTCTCCTCCATTGTTGTCAACACAGTAATCTCTCCTTATGTAGTGACTTCAGAGAACAATGTTATATAATTAATGTATATTTGTTTAATTCATAAGAATCTAGGACTTGTTTAACTTACAGAGAAGAATGGACATTGAATACAAAGGGAGGAGAAATTCGTTTAATATTTGACAGCTTTCAACTGTGCTTCTCAGACATTAATTTTGGCACGATTATATTTGACAATTTTAATAATTAAGGACAACAAATAACATATTGCAAGCAGTGGAGACTTTACCAGTCTTTTTTTTTTTTTTTTTTTAGTCTATTTTTTCCTGCATAATTAAGCCATTGCTCACTACACTTTGAAAAACACTCATCTATGGCAAACATGATTTGTTCAACGCAGCTTTTTAATGTTTTCAAAAAGTTTCCAGTAGAGTCTACTGTCTCAGAAAGAAATATCTTTCTCTTCTTTGCATCAAAACAAATGTAAGCCATCCTTATATCATTTATGATGTTCCATCATACATTGTAGTCATTTGTTGTATTTCACAGGGGCTATGAAACTCTGAGTGTCTATCACGTGTACAAAACCTCTTAGGTAATAAGCAGACATATTCCCTTGGGAACATTTTGGCATTCTTTGTCTCATTTGATTCTGAAGTATTAGTCATAGTTAATTCATTTGACCAGGGAAGATTGACACTTAACCCTAATGATTAAGCAGATTTGAGATTCTACATTTTTATTAAGTTCTGATGTGATACACCATACTGGTCCCAGAACTATACTTTATGAAGATTTAAAGCGGATTCATCCAATTTTAACAGGTTTATTTTCAAGTATGGAGATGGGAAGGGAAATATGGAAGGTATTAATTTATACTTCAATCCAGGCCCGCCCTTGTTAAAAGTAACTTAAGAAAATGAAGACTACCACAGAAGGAGCATGTAACTGTAATCCTTCTAAACAGTGTGAAGGAAGAAAAAGTTTGAGTCTCTAGTCTAGAGTGCAAACCCAAGTTGTTGTGTTGGTTCTGCAATGCAGTAGAAGAATAGGCATTAGGAAACCCAAATTAATAAAAACAACTCCATGATTGCTTATACGTTTTAGAAAAATCATGTTATACAATTGTTTTCAAAAACTAAAGTTTTATTTATTTAAGGCTATCTAGTATTTTGCAGAACTTTTGTCTTCTGTTTTTCACCAGGTTTTCTTCTGCAATGTCAAATTAATTAACTAAAACCTCTTAAATTGGACACCTGAAAACCAAAATGGCTATCAATAACGTTATTTCTAGGAAGGGAATTCAAATTGAAAAAGAGCAAAACACACATTTAAGAATATGCAACAATTATTCAGACATTTTTTGTCAAAACTCTAATTTTACCAATTAAATTTAAAATATTACAAAATTACATTTGTGTAACAAATGATAGGGAGAAATGTATGAAAATTACATAAGCATGTGTATAACATCATGTAAAACCAGGTTTAATACTGACCCAAATAGATATTCTGGATTTGATACTAATGTCTTTTATGTTGGACTAAAATAATTGGTGAAAGTGTTATACAGCCTATGCCTTAAAAATATCATCCTCATTGCCCATACATGTATATACTTTAGAAAATTTAGTTTCGTATATATTTATGAAATCAAGATTTTAAAAAAAAGTTTTACATACTGGTTTCCCAATCACTTGTAAATCAACTTCAATCTTTGTTTTCCTCTATATGAACAACATGATAGAAATGTAAATAGCTTGTGAAGTGTATGTTAATAATATGTGGGATGGACACTTTCCTCCAACAGCAGAAGGATGGGGCTCACTGATGGGACTTTCTTCATATTCAATAGAAGAAAAAAAAACAATTTTAATGTTCTGTACTTCTTTAGTAGGTGCTGACATTTGGAAAGAGTATCAGAACTACCTTTATAACTATAGAAACATATTGATTCATCATTTAAGTCATTCTTTTACTTTAGTTGTTTATAAGCTTAAATGTAAAACCATCTAATTTAGGAGTTGGAAAAACTTTATAAGTGAATTAGCAATACACGTGCATTAAATTCATGAAAAGTTCAAGCTGGTTTTGAGATGGCATTCAGAGTTTTGACAAAGTTTGATTAATCTTTTCTTACGTGCTCCATATAGTCTAATTAATTTCAATTTAAATTTTGTATTGCCTTCTAGCAATGGTTTTATATATCACTGTAGGTGATTTTTACTAAGATCCTTCCTTAATTTAAATATTCAACATATTAATTAAAACAACCACATATATGTCCACTGATGTCCATGATATATAGCATTTTCAGCGTTAAAATTAATAGTTATATGCCTGTGTTTTTAATTACATTTTTTATTATGTGCTTCCTATATAGTTATCTCTCAGTGAAAATAATTTTGGCTGTAAAAAAGTCTTTTAATACTATTTAGAAATTCTGTCAGTTGTGCTGGTAAAATAGGTGCATAGATGTTAAGTGCACAGTCAGAATTGGTACTTAACTGAATGTGACAATGGGGATCTGTTTTAAGTGTGCATGTCTTAATTATTTAAAGCTCTGTACATTTGGCATTTACTACGTGAATACATGCCCTTCACAGCGTGAGTGTTTCCTGTGAGTGGTGTGTGAGTGCTTGTTGATAATGCTTTTGTGGCACTTAAGCACCTAATAGAGGTTTGGGGTACAGAGACTATGAAGTGTTTTAATGAATCATGAGATTTTTAAAAGTAGCGTTGATGCTAGGCTTTATATTTGTGAAGTAATTTGCATTCTTATTTTCAGATAAGAGAACTTGAACCCTAGAGTGGTCAAATAAATCATGAATGACTACTCCAGAGAGTGTGAATAGAGAGTAAAGCATATTTCCCAGCACACCATTTACATAGAGATGTTTCTAAACTAAGGGAATTTGATGGGGTAATGAATAGCAAAATGTTCCTGTATTCAGTGAAATTTTATCAAAAGTAGATCAAGCAATTCTGGATGAAAATAAATGCTTCCTTGGTGGTGGATACCATTCGGTGGCATTTGTCCTGGGCTGGCCAGATCCATTTCTTATCTGTTGAGTTAGCTAACAGATACAGAATATTTCTCTTTTGGTAATTGTGTGTCTTGTTTCATCCAGCTCTGCACTGAGAGAAGGCATAATGGTTTATTTGTCTCTGCAGTCGCATAGAATGCCTCCACCATAGTAGGTGATTATTAATCATTATTTTTTTAAAATACATCTTAACGCAATTTGACAGTTCTGAAAATAATTCATTTATGGTGGAAAAACAGCAATGACTTTGAAGTTTGGTTAATTAGAATCCCATGGAAAGAAGATTTCTTAAATGGTATTAGGTCTCTAGATAACAGCCCCAAGAACTCTGAGAAAAATTTCTGATACCTGTGGGTTGGTCTCTTTGATCCTTTGATAATGAGGATCATTTATAGGAGAAGAAGAATAAGTTGCATCTTCTCTTCACAAAGACAAAGCATGCTCTTAGCTGTCTCCGGAGTCAAGAATCTACAGATGGGATGATGCATTTCTTCTTCCCATCACTTACCTATGTGGATGTACCTTGTGCATAACTGCAGTTAGATGAGGGTGAACACCAATACGGTTTTTGGTTAGCAAGCCATAGCCAACTACATACAGCTGCCAAGTTATTCCCTGTTCGTGAGAAATAGAAGGGAATACTGACAAGAATTTAGGGAGAATAATAACAGAACTACTAAATTCTCATTTTTCATGTACTTAATAACATGTATTAAGGACCAACATTATTTGTTCAGTTAAATCAAGGTATAACCTGGTGTGTGTGTGTGTGTGTGTGTGTGTGTGTGTTGAGAGAGAGAGACAGAGAGACAGAGAGACAGAGAGAGAGAGACAGAGAGACAGAGAGAAACAGAGAGACAGAGAGACAAAGAGATGTTTTAGGCTTGCCCTTAAGTGAGAAGTCTGCTCTCCGAGTTCTGAAGGTCCAGAATTTTGAAATGCATATTTCATATGAAAGTCTATGTTCTAGAATTCCTGTTTCAAACAGCACACATGTACAAAGTTCTATTGAACAGTTACTTTATAATGGTAGAAGATGCATTTTGGGAGTCTAAGCATTTTTATTAAGAGGAATTCATTGTTTACTAGGTGTCAAGATATGTGCTTGGATGTGGATACTAGGATAATCCCTCCCACTATTAAAGAGAACCCTTCATTTCTAGAGCAGTATTTCCTTTCCAAGTACCTGTAAAATAATAATATGATTTTGGGGGAGCAAGTTTGAACCCTGAGATTCATTGATTATGAGGGTATTCTGAAAATTTGAAGTAGGTATACCCTGATGAATACTTTTTAATCCATTGTACAAAAAATATTTATATACATAGATATTTAAACTGTCAGATAAGACTTTTACTTAGATCATGTGGAATAAACAAGAACAGGGATTATCCTGATTTATTTTACTTGTGCCCAAATAAATATATCATTCCAACTGTGGTTAAACCATCATCATTCTCTTTTACTATTTCATTTTATACTTTTTTTAAACATGCAAGTTTTACTTTTTTTTTTTAATGTTTAAATTGTAGCTTCTAATGTCACCTTGTCTCTAAAATCAGCAACAAGTTATATATAAAGAAATTGGATTCCCCATTGGAATAGATACCCCTCTGCAATATGTGCCAATTACCTCAGTGATTGCTTTTATTTAATATTGGCATCCATTTCTATATGAATTATATATATATATATATATATATATATATATATATATATATATATATAAAATCATCCTACCAATTTTAGTCTTACCAGTTAAAAAGGGGGGCTTCTAAATATCCTTGTTTTTTGAGACATATTGGTTTTCCTCCTTTTCTTTACATATGCATATATACACATACCAAATTTCAATAGAAGTTAAGGATCTTAAAATTTTGATTATTATCATGGCCCCAGTTAAGTGATTATTAACTCTTTATGTTAAGAATAGCATTAGCTATGCCACAAAGCTTAATATTCATCCTAGAGTTAAATAGCAAAAAGAAAAAAAAATGAATCTTTAACAATTCATAGTTAAATGCATTATGAATATTAATATATGGAATATTAATGGAATATGATATATAGAAAATATTCATGACAGAATATTCATTGAGAAAAATCTGAAAATACACACAGACACACATATAAAAATATATGCACATATATCTACACACACAGGTACATGTATGTCTCAAGTTTGCAATGTGTGGGTGTAAAAATATTGAAAAAATACGCCAACATGTAAAACAGCTGACATCCATAGATGGTGGGATTATAGGACTATTATTCTGTGTATGGCTCATAACTACTGCTGCCAATATCCTAAATATTTAGTGAATTCACATTCAGGAAGAAGAATTATCTTCATATTGTCTCACTGTCCCCATCTGCTTCGCTTTTTCTATAGAGAAAAGCAAAAAGACAGATGTATGAGCAGGAACCCATTCTAGAAACATTAAATATTTAACAAAAATTGGATGCCAAGTAATTTATATAGAAATTTGCAGTTTGCATGTCTTTAACCACTCTTTATTTCTCAGCTACAATTTTTTTTTTCTTTGCCTTATATGGGTAGGCTTTTAATTATACCCATATGAATACATTTACTTTATATTAAACTTCATTGTTAAATGATACACTAAAGTAATTTCAATTACCCTAGATACCACCGGTTCCCAATCATTATGTATGCCACTACAAAGCATATTTTCAAGAAAGTAAGATGCTTTTTATTAAAAAGATATACAGGTAACCCTCATATAACACATTTGCTAGGTTCCTAAATAACCATGGATTCGTGTTATGCGAATCCATGTTATAGGAAACAAAGAACTAGTACAAAAACAGAGGTTAGGTTCCAAAACTTAAAAAAAAAAAAAGCAACATACTATTATATTTTTCATAATTAAGATAAATATCATTATTAAAGCAAATTTCACCAAAAGTATAACATATTAATATGTATTAAATAATGTTTTCTTCATCAGCACTACTAAGCACCTTTAACCGAGGTGTTTTCTTTTTGACAAGATATCTTCATCCTCTGAACTTAATACTCCACGAACAAAATGAATTTAAAATTCTAATAAATTTTAAAATTCTGCAGTCAAATCTGATAAGATATCCACGCTCGAATGAAAAATTTCAAATGAGATATCTTTTGCTCTTAAAAGCTCTTATTACACTCTGTGTTGTTTGGAGATTTCTCTAATTTTCAAGCCGTGTTAGAGTGAAACCGTGTTCTAGGATACCGTGTTATCCGGGGGTTGCCTGTACTCATATTTTAAAATTTTATGGGAATATAAAATTACAATTGAACATTATTTTTAAATTTACAGATCACAATTTCTTTGGTCCAGATTTATTCCTCTTTAAATATTCATTTAGGTATGTATTTACCTAGATGATAACATATTCTATACATATTTTGCACAAATGACTATATCGCATGACTGAAAATTGCCTTGTAAAAATAGTGTAAGAAACAAAAATCAGATAATGAGGTTTAAAAAAAGAACACAAATTGTGCAAAGTTTTTATGAATAATTACATTTCTCAAATAAAATAAAATTTAGTATTATTATTCTTGATAACCAAGTGAGCAGCAATGCATGCTCCTGTTGCATAATTACTTTTTCCAGAATCAAAGTCTATCTAAAAAAAAATTTTCATGAAACTGTTGACCTTAAACAAATAGATAGCCAGATATTTCTCCAGCAAAATGTGTTTATTTTGGAACAAAAAAGATTTGCAATTGAGGACATGTGATCTAATGGCGAAACACACCAAGGTCCAGAGAAACAAAGGAGAGGAAAACTCACTAGTGGACTTGGAAATGAAGAGTCCAAATTGAAAGTTCAAATTATAGTGACCATTGATTGGCTGAACTATTGCAGCCTCCCATCAGCTGAGCTGATACTGGGAAAGAAGGAATCTTTTTTTCCTTCTGCTGAGGCACCTCTGTTTCTGTTGTGATCCGTAGTGTATGTTGAGTGAGTGTGTGAGGTTTCTCTCTTCTAGCCTCCCAAATCCATTTCAAGTGATGTTTCTGTTTTTGATTTTCACAAAACAAATTTTAATAATAGAAATTTATATATACGGAGGACACTAATAACATGAGTAACATTTTTAAATACACTTTCACACAAATTCCATGTAGTAATCTTTACAACTATTATCAATGAAAACTGATATCACTGTTACTTAAGAACATTTTCCAGGTACAGGAAAAGCAGTATCAAGATTGAAGGCTGTGAGTTCTAGTTGTCCAGTAAACATGAGCCTACACCTGGAAAGCAAATCTGTAAGCAATAAAGAGGCTACATAATGCTACTATTATTAATTATTTACTTTTGATTAACTTGGGAAATACACCATATTCTTTAAAAGCATTGGGTTTGAAATTGAAAGAACTGGGCTTGAGTTTGTGTTGTACTATTTATATTTTACCTTAGATACTTTGAATCCTGAAAACTTCAATTTTTATATCTTTAAAATTCCTGTTAATATATATTTATAACTATATATACATAATAGTTCATAGCCCATACTTTAGAGATTGAAAAGGAATTATCAACTTACCTGTCATTTTGCATGTCTGGTTCCAGAACTCGGTGTTCATTTAAAAAAGAAAAAAACAAAACAAAACAAAACAAACAACAACTTCTAGTATCCTCTTGTCAATTAAGAGTTATTCACATAATACAAGTATGTTTTAACAGCTCATTTAGTACTTTTTCACATTGTTATGCATGTGACTATAATCACTTTTTTTAATTTTTAAAAATAAAAAATCCACAAATTAAAAACATTTTTAACAACAAACTAATTGGTTTCATATAATTCTTGGCCTTTGTTATTTTTGGCTTTTGTTATCCATATTTCTTTAAATATATGATCATATCCTTTGTTTTTAAAATATGTACATTATGCAAGTCTTGTGTTATCTATAGGCAGCTCATCCTCAGTTATAAGTTTTACTTAATCCATTTCTTAAGATGGTGCAAAATTCTCTTTAATCTAATAAACGAGCGTTCTTCATTACAACATCACAAGTCAGCCCTAATTGCATCCATATTGTGCAGTTTAATTATTTATGTATGCTATACAAGAAGAAATTCATAGCCAAGGAGGATAAACACCTACTCTTTGGGTGATTTTGGGGTTGAGGGTAGAAAGGGAGAAATAGGCTGTTAATTATCAAAGAAGTTAAGAGAAAGGAATGACAGCATGCATATTCTAACCTTGGCTATGGTGACATTTTGGTAAAATTCGAAATAATTCAGAAGATTCAAAAATGTCATAGGCTGCTAGGAAGGGTATTGAGTTACTTGTCTGGCTTTCTTATTCTTTAAACATTGACTAGGTAAACACGTGTTGGGGATGGTACATTGGGAATTTCAGTTTGATTACGTGGC
This sequence comes from Rhinolophus sinicus, assembly GCF_036562045.2. Taxonomy (NCBI): domain Eukaryota; kingdom Metazoa; phylum Chordata; class Mammalia; order Chiroptera; family Rhinolophidae; genus Rhinolophus; species Rhinolophus sinicus. Next base: position 19,059,437 of record NC_133754.1, on the reverse strand, counting down.
AGAACTAGATGATCTTAAAAGCTTGTACATTCTGTATACTCGTATAACCCTGCAGCTGACTGCATGTAACTCCACCCCCAGCCTTCGGAATGAATTTTCTCAAAAGCACTAAATCATATCTTTCAACAACAGTCTTGTCCTTGCCCTTGCTTCAGTCCATTTGTCATGTTGCTCTCCATGTTGCTGCCAACATAATCTACTAAAACATTAATTTATGTCACAACCCTTCCCCTATCCTCCAAATGTTCACATTCTACTTTGTTTCCCTGTTTATAGCATAAATGAACACTTTGAAGCATGCTGGCAAAGATTCACTGTTAAGGATTCACCTAAAGATTCACCATTTGTCCACCATGCCATAGGCCCTTATTCCAGCCATGCTGGACTACATGTTTTTTGCCGAAACTGTCACATTCTCTATGCCTTAGTGTCTTTGCTAGAATGTTGTCTTTTTGTACATTAGGGAACTTCCAAAGGATCCGTCAGTGCATTCACAGAATGTCACACACACCCCGCCCGCCCCCCCTCCCCCCCCCCGCCAGGAAACTTGCATGACCACAGGCAGAGTTAGGCCCCTATTTCGTGAGCCCATTAATATTCTGTACATGTTGTTGTTAAGTACTCATTGCTCTAAAATTGTTGTTTATTGCCCTACTTAAATATGCACTCTGGAGAGTAGGGACTTAAAAAAATTCTGCAGTTAATTTCTTTAGAATAAGGCGTTGTGTCTACAGTAACTTCTCAATAAATATTTGGTGAAGGACCAAGTTAATGTATCATCTAAATTCTTATTACTCTTCCTGTGTTTTGCTATTAATTATGATTTTATGTAGGCAATGGCTTTATATGAAATAACTTGGAGATTATAATATTTAAGTGAAATTTAGATCTGTTGCTATCATACAGATAATCAGAGTGGTTGTGCAAGATAAAGTGGAATTTCTTTTAACCTTAGGTCAAAGGTATCCTTGGGGGCAAATTGAGTGACTACTCAAGCAATACCAGGCTGAGTACATCAGTAACTTGTGATTGTTTGCTAGTGTGTACTTAAAGATAGTAAGCAGGAAAATCTGGATAAACAGAAAAAAAAGAAACTAGTTTCTCCTGGAAAATAAATTAACAAATTAAGAGATACGTTAGTTGGTTGTAAAATGAAATCATTTTCAAAGGCTCATCTTCTAAAAAGGTTATATTTCATTTTTATCTATCTATCTACCTATCTATCATCTATCTACTTATCCGTCCGCTCATTCATTTGTTTATCTATCTCTATCTGATTATGATTTTTAAATTGAAAAGTAACAAGTTTGGTGAAAATGTCAAACTATTCTAAATGATATACTGTAACCTTAAATCTTATTCCATTATCACACCACCTTAACCCCCATTCCAAAGCAACACAGTTAGCAGTTTTTATATATGTGAATAGTTCCAGAAATGTTCTAGAATCATGTAAACAGAATATCTTTTATGTATAAATGTATATTGTGTATATTCCTTGTTTTTTTAGCTTAAGAATGTATCTGGAGGTTATTTCATATCAGTGAATTTATATATATATATAAACTTATTATTATATATATAAACAACTTCCCGTTAAACATCCTCAAACATTTTCATTTGTAATAACAACTCAGTTCTTATTTTTTTAAATTATTTTTCTACACAGTTATGGTTCATATATATATAGAAATTCTGTAATTAGCCATGTTATGCAGCACATTTTGTTTTTTATAACCTATAAGTTTTCTCTTGAGGGCTAAATGTGTACAATCTTTAAATACTAACTTTTCTTTATACTTTCGAATTGTTTCTTTTACTTTTCTTTTTCCTGATTTTAATGGAACTGTTTTCTCATAAAACATGATACTATGCTTTAGTTTAAAAATTACGTTAAATAATTATTTATTGGATCCAATTTTGTGAAAATATATTTGAACAGATGTTCTGAAAAATATTGGACAAAAATAAATACTGTGTTTAGAGCTGTGGAGAATACCTTTTGACTGTTGACCTATTTATTGGTGAATTACATTAATAGAGTTCTTAATATTAAACCCAACTAGTATAATCTTACTTAGTCATGGTGTGTTAGTGTTGCAAGATTATAAATTTCTAATATTTTATTTGAATGTGTGGATTGATATTCATAAAGGGACATTTTCAGTATTTTGTTTGTGTGTTCATTTGTGCATAACCGATACTATATTGTCAGATACATCTTTGTAAAAAATAATTAGAAACTTGTATTTTTCCAATCTGTGCTTTGAAATATTGTCAGTGATATTAGAATTTTCTATTCTTCAAGCATTGATAGAATTCACCTGAGAAATTCTCTTCAGTGTCTTATTTTTGGAGTGGGGAGTAATTTGTTAAAATATTTTCAGTTCCTTATATAGTATTTGATATATTAATATTTCTCAAGACAATTCTAGTTATTTGTAGTTTAATAGAAAGGCTTTGGCTTATTTCGGATGTTAAAAATAATTAACATCACTATACAATATCTAATTTTTTTTTGTACATACCTTAAATAAATTTTTTTCATGATAACAAAGTTCCCATCTAATTCTAGTCTAATAAAAAACTTTTAAAAACAATGAATATATATAAAATTCTACTGAAGACATTCTTCAACATGTATTGATATAATTATGTGTTTTTTTTATTTACCATTGTGGTGAATTACATTCAATGTTTTTTCTAATGTTTATCCAACCAACTGCATTTCTGGAATACATTCAACTAGGTTATGACATATTATTTCTTGCACATATAGCTGGATTTTATTTACTCATATTTCATTTAGAATTTTTACCTCCAGTATCATGAGTGTATTAAGTTAATAGCATAAGGTTTTTTGTTTGTTTGTTTAATTTTATTAACTTTAACATTCTGAGGCATCAGGTTAAATCCTTTTTGCTCATTGTATCCTCTTTGTATGTTTTTAAGGTCTGGAGAATCTGAGTTATATCTGCTATTTCATTCCTAACATTATTTATGTGTGCATTCTCTCTCTCTCTCTCTCTCTCTCTCTCTCTCTCTCTCTCTCTCTCTCTCCCCCCCCCACCCTTTTTTGATCAGTTTCACCAGAAGCTATATTTGACTTTTCAAGAAAAAATCAGATACAGATACAATTTAGTGGTTTTATTAGTAAAAAATAAAGAAGGACATTGTAGGAAAACCAGTTTCTGATTCACCAATTAAAGCTAAATATTGTAGATGGATCTTTAGGAGCTTTTAAGGAGCTCGAGGTATATTTAGAAATTATATGCACCTGAATGCTTACCTAGTACGTGGAAGGCATTCAACACACTTCGAATGAATGATTGAGTGAACAGCTCAGCCTTCAAGGATTAGATTAAAAGTGACAGTAACAAAGCACAATGCAGTATATGATTATGTATTATAGAAATGTACACTTGAAACCTATATAATGTTACTAACCAACATTACCCCAATAAATTTAGTAAAAAATGAAAAAAGAAAAGGATAGATTCTAAAAAACAATAGAGCACATCAGATTCACAGACTTAATTCAATAAACATGTACTAAACGACTATAGAACCAAGATTTGTGTGAGGCACTGAGTTAACAAACAAAAATAAGACACAGATCCTGCTCTAATGTGCTAAAAAAATCATGATAAGAAAGAAATGCAGAACTAATTATATTAAAAGATATAGAAATTTTAAATATTCATGAATTCTCACACATCAATATCACAAGTACTCTGCAGGGTTTAAATCCTGCCAGCTTACCACCAAGAAGAGTCATAGCAAGTTCGCTGTGAGGCATGCACCTCTTCCTAGCCTTGTGTTAATGCAAAAAAAAAAAAAAAAAAAAAAAGAAGAAATATATATATATATATATATATATATATATATATATATATATATATATATATAATTAACCAAATTCATAAATCTGATGTTCAAGCAGAATGTCAATGAATTTCTTTGCAATAAAACATTCTTGCCACACAGACCACAAAACTCAATAGTGACATGATGAATATCTTTTCTCTCTAGAAAACCTTTGCAGGAATGCAAGTCACAATACAGTTTCCTTGATGGACATAAAATCTCAAAACTGCATGATATAAAGTAAGTATTTAAAAGACCTTAATAGCCAAATACATACATTTACCATACAAGTTTCCTCATGAGTGGGACTGGAATATCTGTAATATATTGGTGAAAGCTTCTCCTATGAGTGCTTTGGAAATGGTTTCAACCCTCATTTAACTTTCATATTATTATTTTTTTAAATCAAACCAACACTGACTATCACTGTGCCACTCACACCTAACTCTGAGTTTTTGAGTAATATATATTTGGCTTAGAGATCCCGTTTTTTTTCTAGCAGATAGCTGTGAAACCATCTCCATTTCTTCATGTGACTTTAAACGTTTTAAAAAATCTTACTGCATTAATTTTATGATTAAAATTGATCAAATTTTATTAAGGGGTATATTAATATTTTGCTCATATATTTAAAGTGTAAAACAAACTGGGCAGAATACTATAATGTATAATAAAATACTATGAAACACAAGGATGGGGATATATTTGATTAAGGGCATCAAGAAAAGCTCTCTATATAAGTAATTATATTTGAACTGGGCTTTGAAGGATTAATAATATTTCAAAAGTGGAGAAAGGGTAAAGAGCAATTTAGGTCAAGGAATCTGTGCAAATAAAGAGGAATAAAAATTATAAGGCATTTTTATAGAATGGTAAGTAGTGTTTTAATGTAAAATGACATTGGAAGAAAATTATAAATATGTGAGATACTATATTATTTATAATAACTATAATATTGGTAATAAAATATTTTATAATAATATGTATTTTTCCTATTGTAATTTTAGTATAATTCAGGATATGGTTTGGTATAAATAGATCAAGGAAGAAAGACCATAGAATGAATGCATTAAATGTTCTCAATGTGTGAGACCAAAAAAAGCAGAAAATGAATAGAAGAGAGTGTAGTCAGCCAAAGACTTACTTAACTCCAGACATTATTCAATACAATAGCTAGAGTTTTCACCTTCTCCTTTCCCCTGTCTTCATCATCTGACTTCCTGAAAATAGCAGTACGTTAACAGACAAGATTTTCTGGATCTATCACATACAACAGTCTTTCTTTCAATATAAAATGTTTTGGAGCTAAAAATAGTCATCCTAAAAAGCAAACTTTAAGTATCCCTAGTAAAGACAGTGCTGTTCCTTTGCATGAACTCCTAAATCTGATATTAAACACTCAGTAAATGGAACTTCTCTGGAGCATATTTTCAAACTGGCAAAAAAAGTTGCCTTTGTTGGGGCACTCTATTGTTGCTGGCCCATCCTTTATGCAAAGGAGACACTGTGCATGTGGATAACAGTAAGAGACAAAAGAGGATAATAGACTGAAACATTTTGATTAAAAATGCTATTACAACTGAAAATGATAATGCATCCAATGGTAATTTGTCTTAACATTTGTTTCCCTAAGATTTTACATTGCAAAAGCAATCAGTTCTTTAAGATTGGTTTCCAAACATGGTGGTTCAAAAAACATATTATGGGAATATGTTTGAAAAATAGTATTACATAGGGTCTCAAAAGTCTTTATGATTTAAGAGATATCCCTATATTTCTTCCTTGCTGTGTTCCTTGGGAAAGGTCATAGGTACACATGACACCCATGATTCTACAGCTTAATCTCCACAGGGAGTGTCAGCAGGTAGTTACCATGTCACTTTCTTCCTGGTGCCATACATAAACACAGGTAAAAGCTCCAGCTAGTAAACTTTTACAAATGGCTCCATTTGGACTTATATGGTCAGCTTCTCTGGCAGGAGATTAATTCTGGAAGAGTTTTATCCATAAAAAAGGCATAGATCATTTACAGTTCTGAAAACTTGAATATAGCATTGTGCCTAGGCTGGCTTACAACAGCGTCAGGAATGCTACCCTAAAATGTTGAACTGCCCTTAGGAATCACGTTTTTATAAAATACAAACAAAGGAAAACTTGCATAAGAGAAGGAAAAAGAGAGGCGATTCTACTGAAGAACAGATACTGGTTTCTCAAGATTCAGGTCCATGTATATCCACTTGAACATTGAGAATGGAGGATCCCAGGGTTATTACTAAGGAGAAGAGAAACTTAATAGACTTTCTCCATTTGTATATGGCCTGCACCAGTGACTATATGTCAGATCTGACAAAAATACCCCAGGGATCAGAGGAAGATATCAAGAAGAAGTTCAAGTAAAAAAAAAAAAAAAAAAATAGTGAAGTTTTTAATAAAAGGGCAATGTAAATTTGCCCATAGACTCCCAAACAAATCCTCTGACTTAGGTTATTCTGTTTCTTGACATTTCACCTAGATATGCAAAATTTTCATAGTGTAAATGAGACTCTGGAGGGGTTAGACATGGATGTTAGTTGTAGATGAGTCTGGAGATTAAGCAAACATTTATGGAGGGTTCTTTTTTTTTTTTTTTTAAGTTCTGGGGGAGTTTTTCACACTAGCTCTATATAATAAGTGCTGCTTTAGTTCAGCAAAACTATCATGTCCAATGATTGCCTGATCATTTATTCTTTCAGCTATAATGACCTTAATATTGTAACAATTAGTTCTTTAGACACTACACAAGAGCTTTAAATCATTAATTTTGGGGCTGCATTCTTAAGTTCTTTTTTCCATTTTTAACATTTTCCTGATAGCTCTGTAAGGAGAATATTTATACGACACCATTATTTGTTTAGGACTCAACATCTTTGGTCATACCAGCAATGCAGTAAATGAAAATTAGAAGAAGAATTTCTTTCTTTATGTATAGGTTTATGATGGAAGGAATAGTACTGAATTAAGATTGCTTTAATTAATAATAATAAGCAAATATTTACTTACTCATGTCTGTTAGGCACAATTCTTATTGCGGTGTTTTTAATACAAAAATCCAGTTAGGTAGCATTACTACTAACATTTACAGGTTAGAAATTTGGTCACTGGGAGTTTAAGTAATTTGCTTATAGTCAACAGAGCCAAGCGGTGCAGCTGAAAAATAAAACCCAGAGACTCTGAATCTATAGGCTTTATAACCTTACTGCCCAGTGAATCCTTCTGACATCTAACACTATTCTTTCTGAAGGCAACTTTAGAAATAGAAATGCCTTAATATATTTCACATATAGTAAGCATTTCCATTTAAAATACCAACCAGTTTAGTCTCAATAGAACGTAGTCTTAATCAATTTCAAAGCAATAAGTGCCACAAAAATTTAAATTTGTGCTTATATCTATTGTGTTTTACCATTTCAATCAAACACTATGAAGCAACCCTTAGGAAAAAAGTATAATTTCTGTATGTGGCTACTTCAACTGCCTGCGAATACTGTGCAACTCATCTGACCGCTAAGTTTCTTGTTTTCAGATAGCCTTTCTTTCAATTGATTTTATTTACTTTCAAAGTGACATTTCAACAGAGGTATCCACTCTCATTTCTACTCTCCTTTGACATTTCTGTGACTTAGAGTGCAAGGAACTGCTTGCCAAAGGTTTGCTAGATTGACGATGGGAGGAAAAGGAAAAAAAAAAATCTGCAGATAGCAGATGTTTCTTTTCTTCGCATTGTGCCTACTACTTTGAAAAAGTGACATTGCTTAAAAACAGATTTCAGATGTTCTGTCTTTTTGGCAGCAAGAGTAATGTGTTGCCCAACTAGGAGAAGTGTACGTATTGTTTAAACAGGCAAGTTGAAGATGGAAGACAGAGGGATGAATGAACTCTTAGTAATACTTTGTTTCTTTTCTCCCTCAATGAACAATTTAATACCAGAAATCCCTGAGTGGACTGAGTACATTCGATATACATTTCACTTTGACTTTGTCTAGGTATGGTTAATACGCTAAATAATACTTGAGATGATCTATTTTATTTATTTATTTATTTATTTATTTGTATTTAAAAAGTGGCACACGGAAATATTTCAAACCTCAAATACAACTCTGTGTGTGTGAGTGTGTGTGTGTGTGTGTGTGTGTGTGTGTGTATTACATACATGAAGGGGCAAATTTCCAACATTGTAGATGAATAACTTACCTTTAAAAAAAAATTGTGAGGTTGTTACTATCATCACAGAGACACCAGTCCGGACTTCTATTTACAAATAGGAGTCTTATACAAATTATAAAAATAAAAAAATCAAATCCCTCTATTCCCAGGTAGATTAATTGGAAAAATGGTTTACCCTATGGACATAGAAATTCTAAAAGAACACCTGTGCTTCCAGGAAAAAATAGAAATCTATGCAGAACTTTCAGCTACTGAACACAGGCTGGCTTCAAGTACCTGCTTGAGCTCTACCATATGCATTTGGGCAGGGCACAAAGTTCACAACTGAATTCTATAGCCCTACAAATAGTCTAAAGCATCTATCCAGAGGTATTTCAAATTTTCCTGATTTGACATTCTTATGCAAATTTCCCATCTTCATGTTCTAGCCACTCAAGATCCAGAGAATGGGTTCAAATGGGGAGTATGGATGACAAAACCATTGACTATTCAAGACTAACTCAAGAACATGCAAGAATGCCACAGTAAGAGTCATGTTTCAGGTAACATGTATCTTCCTTCAGACTCCCCCATCCTCCCAAACATCACATGAGAGGTATGTTGTTTAATAGATCAAATTGGGTTATGGACACCATTGAAGCCATAATGTCATCTTTGTTTAAGAGAAGTTTGCATATAGTCTCACTTTCTATTTGTCACATAAATAATGAAAACATAGTAGCTGGTTAACTAAAACTGTTGTTTTGTTATTTGTCTTGTCCTTCTCCTCCGTTTCCTCATCATCATCAGTAATAGTAGTAGTAGTACCGTGTTTCCCTGAAAATAAGACATCACCAGAAAATAAGCCCTAGCATGATTTTTCAGGATGACACCCCCAGACATAAGCCCTAATGCATCTTTTGGAGCAAAAATTAATATAAGTCCCAGTCTTATTTTCAGGGGAACACAGTAGTAATAGTAGTAGTAGTATTAATAGTATCATTTATTAATCTACTTAGGTTGTGTAGTGGGATTAGAGGGCTTTTTTATTTATGCAGGTATAATCCTGCCAGGTAAAAGTGTAATACCAACTTTGATACATTGATTACGTTCACAAAAGTCCCCACCCCTTTGGAATGCAAAGATGCTTTTGGGAAATGGTGGGTATGTTTTCAACTAGAGCCCGAGATCTTATGGAAAATGTGGGCTAGAATAACCAAACATTCTCATATTCAAAATTGAAGAAACACATGGGATTTTGGCAAAACTATTTAAAAAACCCAGTGCCTGAAAGGCATAGAAGTACAATGAAATAACATTTTATTGAGGAAAGAACAAATCTAGGTTGGCAAATTAGTTTTTGAAATATTTTATGTAATTTTGGTACAGCATTGTTTAAAGAAAAATGTTAGACCAATCCCACAACTTGACTGATGCTTGAAGCACTGGCCATCTTGATGGTATTTGAGCTTTAGGGAAAAGTGATTATGCATATAAGAAATAAGAGAATTACAATTTTGCTGACTAAGAATGAATTCCAATGTGCTGCTCAAGGAAATGAACTAGCAGTGCCATACCTGTAGTAGACAAAGCAACCAGGGTAATATGTTGCTCAACAGCAATACTATAAGGGAATAGGGGAGTAAAACAGCAGAGTTAATTTATCAGACAACAGGTGTCTCTCAGGGCATTAACACAGAAAGACCCTTATTTTAGACTCAATAACTCAATCAAGGTATTTTTTTTAAACAATTGGGTAGTGACAGTTCTGTTGAGAAAAATACCATACATCCTAAAATATGGCAGTGATTATTTGGAAACACGAGAAATGTGAATATATTTTATACTAGGTTATTGAAGCAAGTCAGACCAGATGTGTAAAACAGCCATCATTATTTGTATAAATGGATGTGTTCTTTTATTTATCCTGCTGTTCTGCAGGGTCACAAGTAATTGTGTCTATCTTATACTATTAATGTATACTGTGTGATTATAAAATAAAATAGAAAATTTTATTTCTATCTTTGATAAGATAATTTATTATAATGAGATACTACTCTGGTACAGAGAGGAATTGGGCTGGATTACTTTTTATTATTTCACCTACTGCCATCTTTTCCATCCCACCCCTCATGTCTCTGTTCTACAAATCAATCAATCAATCAATCAATCAATCAATCAACAAACGAAAGATTCAATAGATTCTAATTGTCAGTATATTGTTTTCCAAAAGTTTCCATTACAAATTAAGTAAAAGTGAAATGCTAAAACATGTATGATACTCTTTTTGAATTTGGGGTGCTAATTAGTAGAGTGTGATGTTCCAGTAAAAGATCAAATCATTTATTTAATTATATCATTAGATTCTAAATTGAAGCCTAGCAGACTTAAAGCACTGGATGTGTTTCAAGAAAATGTTATATTAACATTATATGTGTGTGTGCATTGTGTTTGTAAGAATATATTATATTACTGAAAACTTATTGCCTTGATGTGTTGAATAACAATTGTAAAATGTATGAACTATCAGTTTAACCCTGTTAAGCTTTAAACTGTTGCAGCTCAAATATTTTATTAACTCACATGTAACACTTTGCAAGATGGCAATATATGTTTAATGCTATAATATAAAAAAGTTTATCTTGGAAATATTCCAATAAAAGTCTAAAACACAGCATATGTAAAAATAAATTTAGACTTTGGCGGAGCAAATTCCATTTTTTAAAAATTAAAACATTATCCAACTTTGACCTAAACTCACATTGTTATGTGAAGCTAATTCTCACAATTGACAAAGTGTTAAGAAAATTAATTTTTCTACATATGAACTGGAAAATAAAATTCGCTTAAATAATAATAGTACCGCATGTATTGCTGAGGACTAAACAAGCCATGCATGTTTTGCTGACATTAAATATAGATGATATAAATAATACAATTCATAGACAAATTAAGAATTTATTTAGCCAAATAGAAACTACAAAATACAAGGAAATCTCAAATGAAAGCAGTATAGGACTGGATAAAGTTACAATAAAATTAGATACCAAGAAATGGATGAACTGGAGTTCTGTATGTTTAAAAATATAGTAACTGGTAGAAAAAAAAAAGAAAAAAAACATAGAAAATCTTAAAATCTTATCACATATCACCAGTCTGTATCTTAGGAACTGGAACATAGTTGATGTATGCTAAATGTTGGACGAGTGAGTAAAGCTGTTGATTCAAAAGATACATGAGTCATTTATATCTGGTTGAAATCAGAGATGACCATGGTGAGAACTGTAAGATAGAGAATTATATGTTTTGTGGGAGGCTGTAGAAATAGATAATGTCAAAAGTATTTTTTAAAAATGAGAGATTATTGGGAAATTAGAAGTGAAAAAAAAAAAAGGGTAAACAACTAGTGGCATTAAGTGATTAAACTTTGTGTGTGTGTGTGTGTGTGTGTGTGTGTGTGTGTGTGTGTAATATTAGGGAATTTTAGGCATTTTTAAAAGGCCGAAAAGTTTCCTGTGGAGAAGCTGATGTCTCAGAAAGAGGGAATTAAAAAGAAAGAAAGAAAAAATTGAGCTCAAGTGACTTCTAAGATTGATGTTTTACCAGTATCACACAAAAGTTTTTATTTTTACCTCTGTGGATACTGAAAATAACTGTTTGCTGAATTCCTGATATCTTGAAAATTATTGGATTGGGTTTTGGCTTTTAGAAGCATGAAATTTGAGAAAACCAGGATATAATTGTGAGAGAGAGGGAGAAAGAAAGACAAAAAAATGAGGTCCTGTAGTATATGAAATGGAAAGAAACAATTTGATTGGTAAGAAACCAGAAAACAGCATTTTCAAATATACCATGAATAAACATCGTAAAAAATTAAATTACATTTACTCTTATTGTATTATTCTATTTCAAAACTACACAAAGAAAAACTTGTTTAGTTTGCCGCTGTTTCCTTTGTTTAGAGAAGTAAGAGTGGATACGATGCTTAGAGTTGCAGCAGCCATCTAGCATTTGTGGGTAAGGATATCACCCATGTGCTTATGATATCTTGTAGAAGAATGAGGATATATTGGGAAACTGGTGATTTCTCTCAGTCACACAATCAACAGCTGTACCACCAATAAGTGTTCTTATTATTTAAGCCAATCTTAATAATGGAGTCCCTTTTGTGTACTCAAATTCTCCAGATAAGACAAATTACATAATTTAACCATATATACTCATCTATTCATGAAGTATCTACTTTGGGCCAGGCTCTCCTTTGTTTACTGGACACAGAGTATCAAACAAGGAGAGAGAAGAAAACCATGTTAAAAAATGATAGATAGATAGATAGATAGATAGATAGATAGATAGATAGATGATAGATAGATAGATGTAGATGATGTGTTCTATACAGAAAATGTACTTAAGATATACGCTAACATACTAAAAGAACAAAACTCAGCACCAAAATCACAATCCTTAGAAAACAAAAGAAGACAAAAATTAATCTTGTAAATAGCTAGCAGTAGCATGGTTTTAGTAATTTTAAATATTATAGCTGCTGATTTAGAGAACCTTATTTCATTATTAACCTTACATCAAAAGTTTGATAGTGTCAATGCCAGTTCAGATTGTGAATCATTATGCAACTCAGTGTTTGAATATAAACAGTCAACCTCACACATATCTGTAAATGTGGATAACAAAATATGTGTGCTATGAATAATGATATCATTGAATTATGTTTTTCAAAATCATTTATTCACATCATCACAAAATATATGCTTTAGAATATACACATATTGTTAATATATTAAAACAAATTGTTAATATATTAAAACTCCTAAGAATAATAAGCATAGCAATAAAAATTGGCATCAAAACATTAAGCTTAATAGCAAAAGAATGAATTAAAGCATAGTCATTAATCCTTTCATCGGTTATTAAATATGAGAATATTAGCTTATTATTAGTAGTATTCACTCTAGTAATTAATATCAATTTTCCAATGTTATTAACTGCAGTGCTAAAATAGATCAAATTTTTTTAACTCTTCAGAAGTCATCACTCACAATATCAAATCGCAGCAAAAATGAGAACAATGAAAAATGATGCCAACAATATACATACTTTACTCTTGGTTTGAACTGATTCTCATAAACAATCATGAAAAACTCCGGTTAGCTTATTAATGGTTCTGTAAGGGTAACTAACTTAATTTGCCCTTTGGAACTAACTTGCAAAAAACGTATGGTAGTTACGTTCTACTCATTAATTCTCTGAGCTAAATTTTGGTCTTTACGCAGACACATTTCTGTGTGGTAGGAGAAAAGAGCAGCCATTGTCAGAGCATCTGAAACAGAGTCACAGACCAGCTGGTGACTTAGGTGAAGGCATGACAGAACCATTATGGCACATAGATGACTCTATCCACACTACAATTCTTGAAGGTATTATGCCTGCTTCTGTAGATGACACTGCCTTGGCTAATACTGTTTTTCCCTTCCCTACCTGATAATCTCCTATTTGTCTTTCCCGACTCAGCTCATAAATAATTTCTATGAGACTTTCACTACTAATTTTTGCTGAGTTAACTCTGTCCCTTCCTGTGCACAGGCCTTTGATCAGGCTCTTTTCATTACTATATTCATTACATTAATCTGCTAAACTTACTCTTCCATTCTCTGCAACAGAAACTATTCTTTATCCAATTTAAACCGGAGTCTCCCCACTGCCCCCCACCAGACAGATGAATAACATCCTTCAACTCCTACTTCCTCCCCAAAGAGGAGTTGACACGTATTTCACAGATAAATTAGATGTTACCAGGAAAGAGTGCTCTAAGTTTCCAAGTTACCACATAAAACAACCTATATAAACACACACGTTTTCTCTGCCTTTTGTTAAGACAAGGTCTTGTCCTTTGTCCTCTGTGATTGTCAATTGGTACCTGCAGCTCAGATCTGTATGCTCTCAAAAACCCTACACTAGTACTTAATTATTTTTCTCCTTTGGAAATTGAACTTTGCTTCTTACCCGGTCATTCTTATCATCATTTAAAAATGCTCTATTAGATACCTTTTGTGTCAATCACTCTGTGTGTGTGTGTGTGTGTGTGTGTGTGTGTGTGTGTCTTCATATCATTTGACCTCTGAAGAGTGTTCAGTATTTTTCAGCATTATTTTATCTCGAAAGATCCCCTTTCCATAGGCTACTGTAACTATCACACCCTTCTTGTTTTTCTAATGCCTATTTTTGGCAAATTCTTGATCTCCTTTGCAGGTGTATATTTCTCTATGCAGCCATTAGATATCAGAAATGCCTAAAGTTCTTTCAAAGACTGTTCTCAATCTGCACTCTCCAGTGGTAGTTTCTTCTGTGCCCTCTAGGCTATTTATCAAATTGTCCCAGGCCTAATCTGTGAGATAACAAATTACCTTTCAACATTTCCACTTGTGTGTTTCAAAATTACCATGAACCAAACAAGTCCCAAAAGTAACTAATAATCTTCCTTTTCCTTGTCATTCACCCAAACATGAATTTCCTCCAATTATATTTACCTTAATGAATAGAACCACTCTATACTCAGTTTCACAAGCTAGAAACTTCAATGTTAACTTTTCTTTTCGTATTTACCAACTTGAGTATAAATGATACAGATGAACCGCCAGATGAGATGGTACATGGGGTAAGGTTAGAAAGGGTTATAAGGGGTCAAGGGTTAAAGGAGCTTCTATGCCTGTGGAATGGGGTGTGACACCTTCCCTTCATGTGGATAAATTCACCAATCAATAAGCTCATCAAATTTCATTGTTTAAGGGATTTTGTTTGTTTATTTTCTGAAAGTTAACTTTGATTTCTCTCTCTCTCTTACTCCATCTCTGTTTTCATCTACCATCAAGTCCTATGGATTTTACATGACAAATGTATCTTAATTCCATTATCTTCCCTCTGTCTCATGGCCAACCTGGAGTTTAATCTTCCATGGATATTTTATTTTGTTTTTTTTCTGGATTATTTCCATAGACTCTTCATTGGTCTTTCATTCTATTTTGTCCGAGCTCCACACTTCAGACACAATGATATATTTTTTTTAAATACTTGCTAATCTAACCATGCTAGTCCATTATTAAAATCTTCCTGCTCTCTATAACCCTGGAAAAAGTTCAATATTTGTAAACTGGTGTATTCTGCCTTGTTTGAGCTGTCTTTTGTTTTTGTTTTTTTTAAGCAATCTTTTTCTTTTTTTCCTAGTTTTATTGAGGTATATTTAATATACAATAAAACTGTACATATATAATATATACATTTTTTATAAACTTAGACATAATCATACACCCATTATATAATCACCATAATAAGGTACTAAACATCCATCACCTCCAAAGGATGTCTTGCATGCCTTTGTTTTTCACTTACTTTAATTTTTCTTGTGTGAGGATGGTAAAAACACTCAACAGAGATATCATCCCCCTTAACAAGTTTTTAAGTGCATAACACCATATTTTTAAGTTCTTATCCTGATCTCTCCAGCCTCATCTTGGACCACTCTCCTTCAACACATCATAGCTCTAGTCACACTGAACTCTTTCTGTTCATTAAATGTTCCATGTTTCCTCCTACCACATGCTATTTCTTTTTCCCAGAACAGGCTTCTGCCATCTTTCATTCAGTAAATCACCACTCATCTCACAGATATCAATTCAATTGTCTTGTCTTCATGAAAGCCTTTTCTGACCCAGATTACTAAGTCTCTTTAGCCATATTCTGTTTTCATCATAGCTCTTATCACCTTTGACATTTTATCGTTTTCTGTGTTATTTAATTTAGGTCTGTTTCTTTCTACATACCCTGAACTCCATGAGGGCATAGCATATATCTACCTTTCTTTTCTATCAAGTGCATGTGCCAAGCATAGTGCTTGAAAAAGGATAGGTAATCAATTCTATGAATGAATATTATTTTGAAATTTTACTTCTTGCTTCCTCCCTTAAGGTCAGAGATGATGAAATTTTTTCATCTTTGAATTCTCATCACTTAAGAAAAAATTCATTTTTTCATAAAGGTGGCTAGGTTGAAAATGTAAAGGAAAGAATATATTAGGAAAGATGAGATAGTCAGATCCTTCAGAAAAAGTTAGTTGTTATGTACAATGGCATCTAATAGAACTACACTGAATTTGAAATGACTCTTTTCCCTTTGTTTTATGAGTATAATACCTTGTGCTTTAATTTATTTTCCATTGCCATTTTTTTAAAATTCTGAAGTAATTTAGTAACTTACATAGGTCCAATGATGTAAATAAAAGAAAGAACTGCCACACAGGAAGCTTGTGAATTTCTGGTATCTGACTCTTAAATAACTCATTTTTAAACAGGCAAACGGAGGGAAGCAGCATTGCTGTGTGCTTTCCTAAGTCTATTTATTAACACCCAATCACTAATAAAAGCATTCTAAAGAATTTGAGGAATCAGTTAATCTTCAAATTTTAATTTCTCTCTTTGAACTTAAAAATTAATAATACCTTTGTATGTTTAAGGATGCAAATTACGAAATGACTGTGATTGTGTTGTAAAACTATACCTAATCCTGATCTCTAAAACAACCTCCTATAAATATTGTTCCATTATACAATGGAATCTATAATATACCAGATATGTACCTATAAATATCATGAGAATTGCCATTCTACTTAAACCAAAAATATTTAACATTTGAATTGAGACATTAAATGTCAATGTTTTCACAGATATTTTTAAATAATGTTGAGAAAATATTTTGACAGTCTAGACTGAAATGTGTTAATTACAAATCAAATATGATTCCATCACATAAAGTATTTTCACTTTCTGTTACTATTATTCATTTTCCCAAGTATCGTCCTTATTATAAGTGGAGAATGAATCACTTGTTTCCCTGCAGTTTGCATCAGAAAGATAAAAACAAACAAACAAACAACAATGACAACAAAAACAAACAAAAAACAAACAAACAAAAACCAGAATCAAACAAACAAACAAAAAAACACAAAGGTTTCCAATTTGGTGTTCTCCAAGTGTGTATTAGTCAGGCAGAGTTAATGGGGCTATCTATCACTTCCAGCTGTCCTCTCTGAGCAGGGAGCAGTAGATGACCCAGCTGACTCAGCTTAGCTAGTTCGTTATTCATAGGCTGACTGCAGTGCCATCATGGTCGACTCCTCACAGAAATCTAAGGCTCAGTTGGACAAAGATACCTGCAGTAACTTGTTAACTTTACAAGTGTTCCTTGGATATTAAGTCTTAATTCAAATGCTGTAGTTGGGGGGGGGGGGCATTATTGGACATTATTGTCATTTGTGGATAGAAAGGAAAACATTTGAGCTGATATTTTATAGCATCAAATTCCAAAATGGATTTAGTTCTTGCTGTTATAAATAGAGAAAAATGGGGGAAATTAGTAGTTCTAAACAATCTCTGACATAAATAACCAATCAAATAAGGCAGATAGAGCTTAATCAGTAGTTGCTGAAAATATTTTGAATCAAATTACAAAGTTATAAAAAAGGACAATTAATTCAAAACCTTAGATCCAAGATAATTAATGTTTCCTAGTATGTTTGTACCACTGGTTATTTACTGATTATCAAAAACTTCACATCAAAAGTTAATGCAGAAGTTAAATACCAAAAGTTTACTTCATTCACCTTTTCCCATAATTTCTAAATCTGAGAAGTTCAATGAATATGGGAAAAAGTTAAAAAAAAAAAATTGAGTAGACATAATGACGTATGTTCATCTGTTCTCATTCTCCATGCCCAACCAACCCCATATAAATGATATTATTTTCGTCTTTGAAATATTTGATTCTTGGGTGTAGGACTTTTTGTCACTTCTCTTCCTTTCTCTAGATTCCATAATTTTTGAATAATGCAGAGATTCAAGCATGTTCCATCTTTGACATGTCAGAATGATTATTTCTAGGGAACTGTCAAGTTAGATCAACTTTCATTCCTATGTTAAAGCTTGAACTGGAGTATTTAATTCAAGGACTGCCTTTCTGAATTTGACAGAATGACACGAAGAATCTAGTGATAGATGTGAGATATACACCTGGAATTTGAATGATTCCCTGAATGTTTAGAATCTGAATATAAATGTTGCTAAATGTATCAGTTCTAATAATAAATTAATATAAACATTTCTTTTGGTGTAGAATGAGTGAAATTTTGAAACTTTTGAAACTGACATTGTCTTATACACTACTTTGTATCTTTGTGAGATTACTCCTTTAGTCTATATTAAACGCAACATGCAAATCTATATTCTATATTTTATTGTGTTTATTATTAATTATTTCAAAATATATTTTAAACTAAGCAGGCTGTTTTAAAACTACTTTATTCTTTTAAACTTCATATGATTTTTAAAAATTTGTGAACTCATAATTTTCAGGATTTCTCCCAACCCCCAGAATATGACAGAATTAAATGCTAACTTTAAAGAACACTCAAGCCCAGATCAGCTTTAGAGGATGTGGCAAAATAAGAGTAAAAATGGCAATTTTTTCATTGAAAGATTTCCCCCCCCCTTGAGGGAAAGCTTAAACATTTTTTTTAAATGACGGATATGACAACCTAAGATGACATACTATAGAACTGAACACTGATAAGAAACATTTGCTAAAGAAATTCCAAATACATTATAGAGATATAATAGTTCAGTCTAACCATATATATTTAGGTTGTAATGATTAGCTTGCATGATTAATTCAAACAAACAAACAAAGTAACTTCATAATGCACTCTGTAGAAAACACTTGAAAATCTCAGGAATAGTATAGTAAATTCTTATCCGACAGAATATTTCCTAATAATAAATTAAATGAGAAATATATATGTATATATATACACACACACGTATATATGTATATAAATATATATGTATATATATATACACATATGTATATATATATATATACATATACATATATATATTTATACATATACATATGTATATATATATGTCGCATCCAGCACAACACGGGCAGTGAGAGAACGAGAAGGGGTGGTGAAGGGTTAAGAAAGAAACAGAAGTCAATAGATTTATGCACTAGGGGCCAAGGGTCTCACAGGCTCAAAGGACTGAAGCCCCGAATCAGGCCACCTTGTGGCTTTTATTGATGTACACACAAGGAAGTAACTTTGTTTTCTCCACGGTCAGTGAATTTCATACATTACACTAGGAAACTGATTCAAACTAATCACCCTTACCTGCAAGCAGCGGAACCGTAAGTCTCATGATGTACCTCCCCAAAGGACAAAACCTTTATGCTGAAACTTACTGACATGAGTAGATGGGGAACTGTTATCACATCATTGAATCTCTTCCCAAGCAGGTTGTGGGAAGGAATATAGCCACAGAG